>NC_091977.1:237514078-237829974 GCF_044704955.1 Pristiophorus japonicus | reverse complement strand
TTCCGGAAATACTAGGGGTCCGAGGGTCGAGCGAGAAGGAGGAACTGAAGGGAATCCTTATTAGTCAGGAAATTGTGTTAGGGAAATTGATGGGATTGAAGGCCGATAAATCCCCAGGGCCCGATAGGTTGCATCCCAGAGTACTTAAGGAAGTGGCCCTAGAAATAGTGGATGCATTGGTGATCTTTTTACAACATTCTATTGATTCTGGATCAGTTCCTATGGACTGGAGTGTAGCTAATGTAACACCACTTTTTTAAAAAGGAGGGAGAGAGAAAACAGGGAATTATAGACCAGTTAGCCTGACATCATTGGTGGGGAAAATGTTGGAATCAATTATTAAAGATTAAATAGCAGAGCATTTGGAAAGTAGTGACAGGATTGGTCCAAGTCAGCATAGATTTATGAAAGGGAAACCATGCTTGACAAATCTTACAGAATTTTTTGAGGATGTAACTAGTAGAGTGGACAAGGGAGAACCAGTGGATGTGGTGTATTTGGACTTTCAAAAGGCTTTTGACAAGGTCCCACACAAGAGATTGGTGCACAAAATTAAAGCACATGATATTGGGGGTAAGGTTTTGACGTGGATAGAGAACTGGTTGGCAGATAGGAAGCAGAAAATCGGAATAAATGGGTCCTTTTCAGAATGGCAGGCAGTGACTAGTGGGGTGCCGAATGGTTCAGTGCTGGGACCCCAGCTATTTACAATATACATTAATGATTTAGATGAAGGAATTGAATGTAATATCTCCAAATTTGCAGATGAAACTAAGCTGGGTGGTGGTGTGAGCTGTGAGGAGGATGCTCAGAGGCAGCAGGGTGATTGGGCAGGTTAGGTGAGTGGGCAAATGCATGGCAGATGCAGGATAATTTGCATAAATGTGAGGTTATCTACTTTGGTGGCAAAAGCAGGAAGGCAGAATATTATCTGAACGGTGACAGGTTAGGAAGAGGGGAGGTGCAACGAGACCTGGGGGTGATGGTACATCAGTAATTGAAAGTTTGCAAGCAGGTACAGCAGGCGGTGAAGAAGGCAAATGGAATGTTGGCCTTCATAGCTAGAGGATTTGAGTATAGGAGCAGGGAGGTCTTACTGCAGTTGTACAGGGCCTTGGCGAGGCCACATCTGGAAGATTGTGTTCAGTTTTGTTCTCCTAATCTGAGGAAGGACGTTCTTGCTATTGAGGGAGTGCAGCGAAGGTTCACCAGACTGATTCACGGGATGGCAGAACTGACATATGAGGGGAGACTGGATCGACTGGGCTTTTATTCACTAGCGTTTAGAAGAATGAGAGGGGATCTCACAGAAACGTACAAAATTCTGATGGGATTGGACAGGTTGGAAGCAGGAAGAATGTTCCCAATGCTGGGGAAGTCCAGAACCAGGAGTCACAGTCTAAGGATAAGGGGTAAGCCTTCGGACCGAGATGAGGAGAAACTTCTTCACTCAGAGAGTTGTTAACATGTGGAATTCTCTACCGCAGAAAGTTATTGAGGTCAGTTCATTCGATATATTCAAAAGGGAGTTAGATATGGCCCTTACGGCTAAAGTGATCAAGGGGTATGGAGAGAAAGCAGGAAAGGGATACTGAGGTTCAATGATCAGTCATGATCTTATTGAAATGTTGCGCAGGCTCGAAGAGCCGAATGGCCTACTCCTGCACCTATTTTCTATGTTTCTATATTTTTATGTTTCAGCAAAGTTGGTTACGTTACACTCGGTCTCTTCTTCCAAGTCGTTAATATAGATTGTAAATTGTTGGGGTCCCAGCACTGATCCCTGCAGCACCCCACTTGCTACTGATTGCCAACCAGAAAATGAAGCATTTATCCCGACTCTGTTTTCTGTTTGTTAGCCAATCTTCTATCCATGCTATTACCCCCAACCCCATGAACTTTTATCTTGTGCAGTAACATTTTGAGTGGACTTTGTCAAATGCCTTCTGGAAATCCAAATACACCACATCCACTGGTTCCCCTTTATCTACCTGTTCGTTACATCCTCAATGAATTCCAGCAAATTTGTCAAACGTGACTTCCCCTTCATAAATCCATGCTGACTCTGCCTGACTGAATTTTGCTTTTCCAAATATCCTGTTACTGCTTCTTTATTAATGGATTCAAACATTTTCCCAACCACAGATGTTAGGCTAACTGGTCTATAGTTTCCTGCTTTTTGTCTGCCTCCTTTTTTGAATAGGGGCGTTACATTTGCAGTTTTCCAATCTGCTGGGACCTCCCCAGAATCCAGGGAATTTTGGTAAATTACAACCAATGCATCCACAATCCCTGCGGTTACTTCCCTTAAGACCCTAGGATGCAAACCATCAGGTCCAGGGGATTTATCTGCGTTGAGTCCCATAATCTTACTGAGTACCACCTCCTTATTGATTGTAATTGTGTTAAGTTCCTCCCCCCCATAGCCCTTGACTATCCACTGTTGGAATATTATTTGTGTCCTCTACGGTAAAAATTGATACAAAATACTTGTTTAGAATTTCTGCCATCTCCATGTTTCCCATTCCTAATTCCCCGGTCTCGTCCTCTAAGGGACCAACATTTACTTTAGCCACTCTTTTTCTTTTTATATACCTATAGAAACTCTTGCTGTCTGTTTTTATATTTTGTGCTCATTTGCTTTCATAGTCTATCTTCCCTTTCTTAATCATTTTTTTAGTCATTCTTTGCTGCCTTTTAATAGCTTCCCAATCTTCTGTCCTTCCATTAGTTTTGGCCACTTTGCATGCCCTTGTTTTTAATTGGATACCATCCTTTATTTCTTTAGTTAGCCACGGATGGCTTTCTTTTCTCTTGCACCCTTTCCTCCTCACTGGAATATAGTTTTCTTGAGAGTTGTGAAATATCTCTTTAAATGTACACCACTGTTCATCAACCGTCCTACACTTCAATCTGATTTCCCAATCCACTCTACCCTCATACCTTCATAGCCTCTTTTATTTAAGCTTAGTACACTGGTTAGAGATCCAACTTTCTCACCCTCCATCTGAATTTGAAACTCAATCATGCTATGATCACTCATTTCAAGGGGATCCTTTACTAGGAGATTGTTTATTAATTCTGTTTGATTACTCAGGACCAGATCTAAGATAGCCTGCCCCCTGGTTGGTTCCATTACATACTGCTCAAGGAACCCATCCCTTATACACTCTATGAATTCTTCCTCAAGGCTACCCTGACCAATTTGATTTGTCCAATCTACATGGAGGTTAAAATCGCCCATGATTATTGCTGTTCCCTTTTTACAAGTCCCCACTATTTCCCGGTTTATGCTCCGATCAACAGAGTTGCTACTGTTAGGGGGCCTATAGACTACGCCCACCAGTGACTTTTTCCCCTTGTTATTCCTTATCTCTGCCCAAAATGTTTCAACATCCTGATCCTTTGAGCATTTATCGTTTCTTACTAATGTAGTGATTCCATCCTTTATCAATAGAGCTACCCCACCTTCTTTTCCTATCTGTCTGTCCTTCCGGATTGTCAAATACCCCTGAATATTTAATTCCCAGTCCTGGTCACCTTGCAACCACATCGCTGCAATCGCTATCAGATCATACCCATTTGTCTCAATTTGTGCCGTCAACTCATCTATTTTCTTACAAATGCTGTGTGCATTTAGACAAAGTGCCTTTAAATTTGTTTTATTACCCTTTTTTCCTGCTTATTTCCTCTCTCCTTCAAAATCACTTTCTTTATTTTTGCTTTCTAATTCCAGCTTTCTCCCCTCCCTACTGAATCTACTCTCAGGTTCCCATCCCACTGCCAAGCTAGTTTAAACCCTCCCCAATAGCACTAGCAAACCTCTCCGCGAGGATATTGGTCCCGGCTCTGCTGAGCTGCAACCCGTCCGGCCTGTACAGGTCCTACCTCCCCCAGAAGTGGTCCCAATGCCTCAGGAAACTAAAGCCCTCCTGCCTGCACCATCTCTCCAGCCACGTATTCATCTGCTCTTTCTTCCTATTTCTGTATTCACTAGCTCATGGCACTGGGAGTAATCCAGAGATTACTACCTTTAAGGGCCGCCACGCTGCCAGCCGCACACAATCTTCAGAGGGTGCATCGGCAGAAAAACCTGCTGGGGATCACCAGATCGCGTTGAAAATGAATAGGTAAGTATTTATTTGACTTTAATTGGGCGGTGCATCTACTTGGGCGGGACGAGATCCAGGCCGAAAAATCCCTGACTTGAATTTTGATTGGGGTGGCTTGTTGACCCCAAAACGGTGGTCATTCAATTTTTAGGAATGGCTGCCGCAAATGGACATTAATGGGTCTCTTTGTGACCCTGAATTTCAGCCCCAGGGAATGTATACAAGATGATTTTCTAGACCAGTATGTTGAGGAACCAACTAATGAACAGGCTATTTTAGATCTAGTATTGTGCAATTTGAAAGGGTTAATTAATAACCTTGTAGTAAACGGGCCCTTCGGGAAGAGTGACCATAATATAATAAAATTTTACATTAAGTTTCAAAGTGATTTAGTTAAATCCGAGACTAGGGTCTTAAAGCTAAACAAAGGAAACTACGCTGGCTAAGGTAGATTTGGAAACTGCATTCAAAGATGTGTTGGTCGACAAGCAACGGCTAGCATTTAATGAATTAATATATAATTTACAACAAACATACATTCATTTAAGGCGTCCTCAGAGTCCATTCGGCCAGCTCAGAGCAGGCCTTGGTGGCGACCCCAGAGTCCTCTCAGCTGGTGGCCCAATCTGCAAAGGCGAAAGCAGCTGGAGGAGCTGCAGCGGAGCCACTACCAAGCACGTGGTACGGTCAATGGCGACAGCCACACTGACTTTTCTCTTGACCCTTCAAGAAACTAAAATGGAGCAGGGCCCCAACGTCTCTCATCCCCTCCCTGCATCACACCTCAGATCTCCCACCACCTCACCTGAAGGCACTGCTCAGTGCCAAGCTTATAACTCGCACCTCATTATAGGCAACTAGGCCAATACAGCAGTGCCTGGTCTTCGGTTGTCTTGGACCCCCTTGCCATTGGACCAAGACCTTGCTCTGCTAAGCCCTGTGTGGTAGCCGGTGTGCAACAGCCACCCCACATTAAAAAAACTCAAGCACAGGCAACTTTCACCCTTTAAAATGAAGTTCGGGACCTAGAACATCAGGACCCTCATGGACAACCTCAACAGCAACAGACCAGAACATCGCACTGGTATCGTTGTCTGGGAACTCAGACGCTTCGACATCAACATCGCCGGCCTAAGTGAGACCCAGCGGGCAGGGGAAGGCCAGCTCAACGAACAGTGTGGTGGTTGCACCTTCTTCTGGAAAGGCAAAGCAGAAGAAGAACGCTGCCTCTATGGAGTTGGCTTTGCCATCAAGAATGAGCTGGTGGGCCATCTCAGAGTCTCTCCCTGCAGGATAAGACAATATCTCTTGACTCTCCGGCTCACCCTAGCCCGGAACCAGTGTGCCACAGTCATCAGTGCTATTCCCCAGCACTTGATGCAACTGATGAGACCAAAGTGGAATTCTACTCTAGCCTTGAACACTCCCTGTGCCACGTCCCTACAGACGACAAACTGATCCTCCTCGGCAACTTCAATGCCAGAGTCAGTAAGGACACAGCCCTCTGGGAGGCGTGATCGGCAGAGAGGGGGTAGAGAAAACCAACACAAGCGGTACCCTACTCCTGACAAAATGCCTAGAGCATGACCTTGTCATCACCAACACCTTGTTCCGTCCGAGTGTCAAGTACAAGGCATCGTGGCAACATCCTCACTCCAAGCACTGGCATCTGCTCAATTATGTCATCGTCCGAGCGAGGGATCGCAAAGACGTGCGCATCACACGCGCTATGACAGGAGCCGACGACTGCTGGATGGACCACCGTCAAATTCGCTCCACCATTAACATCAATATAGCGACAAAGCAGCGACAGCAACATAAACAATGCTGGGGAACTCAAAGACCCAGTTAAGAAAGCCCTAGATAGCCAGCGCCTCACTGCCAATTTAGCGATCCTCGACGACCCTGAGGTGGAGAGTGTCCACAGTGCCTGATCTGCCCTCAAGGCCTCCATAACCAATGCCTGCAAAGAGACACTCAGTCAGTCAACCAGGAAACACCAAGACTCCTTTGACGAGAATGACCAGGGGATCCAGGAGCTAATAAGCCGCAAGGGCAAGGCATTTCTGAACTTAAAGCAGCAACCCAATTCAGGAGCAGCAGAGCACCTCTACAGGCAGCTGAAGGCCGAGGTCCAACTAAAAACCCGCGACCTAAAGAATAATTGGTGGGTGGAGAAAGCACAGGAGATCCAGCAGCTGGCCGACAATCACGATGTGCGAGGATTCTTCAGCACAGTCAAGACCACCTACAGCCCAAGCACCCAAAGTCCCACTCCACTGCTGGTCAAGAATGGAGAGGCACTCATTAAAGACATCGAGGCAGTCAGGGCCCGCTGGAAGGAGCACTTCAAAGATCTCCTTATCTGAGACTCTGCCTTCGATGTGATTGTCCTCGACTCCATCCCATAGCATTCTACCCACCACCATCTCAGAAAAATCCCAGCCCTGCACGAGGTAGAAAAGGCCATTCATCAACTCAAGAACAACAAGGCATCAGGAGCAGATGGAATCCCCACTGAGGCACTAAAGTTTGGCGGGGAAGCACTATTGGCACGAATGCATGACTTCATCTCTCTTATCTGGAAGGAGGAGAGCATGCCAGGAGATCTCAGAGGTGCCGTAATCGTGACCATCTTCAAAAAAGGGATAAGTTCAACTCCGGCAACTACAGATGAATCTCCCTGCCGTCAGCTACTAGGAAAGTCATGGCAAGTACCCTCCTCAATCATCTTCTCCCTGTGGCTGAAGAGATCCTGTCAGAGTCGCAATGCGGATTTCGTTCACTAAGGGGTACAATGGACACCGCACGACAACTACAAGAGAAATGCTGGGATCAGCACCAACTCTTGTACATGGTCTTCTTTGACCTCACAGAGACCTTTGACACTGTCAATTGTGAGGAACTATGGAGCGTCCTCCACTGTTTCGGCTGCCCCAAAAGTTTTTCACCATCCTCCACCTGCTCCACGCATGCAAGCCTTGATCCTGACCAACGAATTCACCACAGACCCAATCCACGTCCAGACTGGAGTCAAGCAGGGCTGCATCATTGCACCAGCCCGCTTCTTGATCTTCCTTGTTCAATGCTCCATCTCACTCTCAACAAGCTCCCCGATGTAGTGGAACTAAACTATGGAACTAGTGGGAACCTATTCAACCTTCGCCACCTCCAGGCTAGATCCAAGGTTGTCCCATCCTCTGTCATCGAACTACAGTATGCGGATGACGCTTGCATCTGCAAACACTCAGAGGCCAAACTCCAAGCCATCATTAACACCTTCACCGAGGCGTACGAAAGCATGGACCTCACACTAAACATTAGTAAGACAAAGCTCCTCCACCAACCTGACCCCGCCACACAGCACTGCCCCCGGTCATCAAAATCCACAGTACAGCCTTGGACAACGTGGACCATTTTCCATACAATCAGCAATGGCAGACATCGATGACGAGGTCCAACATCGCCTCCAGTGTGACAGCACTGCCTTTGGTTGCCTGAGGAAGAGAGTGTTTGAAGACCAGGATCTCAAATCTGGCACCAAGCTTATGGTTTACAGGGCAGTAGTGATACCCACCCTACTATATGGCTCAGAGACGTGGACTATATACAGCAGAAATCTCAAAACGCTGGAGAAGTATCACCAGCACTGCCTCCACAAGATCCTGCAAATCCACTGGGAGGATAGACGCACCAACATCAGTGATCTCACTCAGGCCAACATTCCCAGCATTGAAGCACTGACCACACTCGACCAGTTCCATTGAGCAGACCACATCGTCCGCATGCCAACAAGAGGCTCCCTAAGCAAGCGCTCTACTTGGAACTCCTACACGGCAAGTGAGCCCCAGGTGGGCAGTGGTAACATTCCAAGGACACCCTCAAAGCCTCCTTGATAAAGTGCAACATCCTCACCGGCACCTGGGAATTCCTGGTCCAAGACCACCCAAAGTGGAGGAAGAGCATCCAGAAGGGCGCTGAGCACCTCAAGTCTCGTCGCCGAGAGCATGCAAAAATCAAGCGCAGACAGCGGAAGGAGCGTACGGCAAACCACGTTCCCCACCCACCCTTTGCTTCAACCGCTGTCTGCCCCACCTGTGACAGAGACTGTAATTCCCACCTTGGACTGTACAGCTACCTGAGAACTCACTTTTAGAGTGGAGGAAAGTCTTCCTCGATTTCGAGGGACTGCCTTTGATGATGATGACATTCCTTTAAGGCACAAAAACCCCACAGGAGAAGTGGTTGAACCGTGGCTAACAAGAGAAGTTAAAGATAGTATTAGATCAAAGGAAGAGGCTTATAGTGTTGCCAAAAACAGCAGTATATCTGAGTTTTGGGAGTGTTAGAATTCAGCAAAAGAGGACCAAGAAATTGATAAAGAAAAGGAAAATAGAATTTGGGAGTATACTAGCGAGAGACATAAAAACAGATTGTGAAAGCTTCTATAGGTATATACAAAGGAAAACATTTGCAAAAGTAATTGTGGGTCCCCTACAGACTGAGACAGGAGAAATTATAATGGGGAATAAGGAAATGGCAGAAAAATTAAACAAACACTTTGTGTCGTCTTCACAGAAGAAGACATGAAAAACCTCCTGGAAAAAGTGCCAAGGATCTAGCGAGAATGAGGAACTGAAAGAAATTAGTATTAGTAAAAATATAGTACTGAAGAAATTAATGGGACTGAAAGCCGATCAATCCCCTGGACCTGATGGCCTACATACTAGCGGTTTGAAAGAGGTGGCTATAGAGATAGTGGATGCATTGGCTGTCATCTTCCAAAATTCCATAGATTCTTGAACGATTCCCACAGGTTGGTTAGTTAAAGTAACCTTGCGATTTAAGAAAGGAAAGAATGAGAAAATGAGGAACTACAGACCAGTTAGCCTGACATCAGTCATAGAGAAAATGTTAGAATCTATTATTAAGAACATGGTAACAGAACACTTAGTAATTAATAATAGGATTGGCAGGCTGTAACTAGTGGGGTGTGTAAGGGGAGCTTGAGGAGTGGGTTCGAATCCACACTCCCCTGGGGTTCTGTACGTGCGATTTATGAGGGTGGGTGAGTAACGAGGCACCAGACACAGTGGGTAAGAGTACAAAATGGCTAATGTTGTTTATTTAGAATAGTAAACACTAAGATAGAGGGCATAGGAAGAGGTCATAAATAGCAGTAATGGCACAATCTCACTCAACAACATGAAAAATCTCGCAACAGGGAAGGGGAAAATAAGAGGTTAAAACATTCCACTCACACACAACCACACATCCCACTTCCACCCTTCTTACCAATTCCTATCCTAAATTGAGTCTATGAGGGGGTTTGAGATATACTCACAATCCTATCAACTCCGGGGTTCTGGGGCATTTATTTCAGCTCGGGGTCCCTCTGGGGTGGGTTTTACGTTGTTGGTCATTTCGGTTTTCCTCCTCGATGTTGCGTCGGTTTCTTCTCTTTGCCTTTCGGTTGGCTCCTAAGCACAAATCTGCTGGAGTTAAGCACACCTTCTCCAGAGCGAGGGCCCTGCGAAAAACTGACTCAACTCCCAAAAGCTGACTCCAAACTCCAACCTCTGGTTGGTTTCCTTGTTCAGCTTAGCTGTGGGAAGTCATTGCCACTGCCTGCTGGTTTTCAGTCTTGGTGGCTTCATCTGCGGAACTGCTGCTTCTTCCTCTGGTGGAGCGAGAGCGAGAGGGAGCGAGAGCTCTCTCTAAATACAAGCTGCAAGCTGCAAGCTCCCCAACTGCTTCCATACCCTGCTGCTTCTACCTCCCGCTGGTTCTGTAGGTCCTATAACCAATTCAGTTCTGGCCTTTTCGCCCTCAAACTCAGTTGGTGGTCTATTGTGTAAGTTTGGGTGCGGAGATAGCTTTGAATATTTAATCAGAAGATGTCACAGGTACAGATCGGTGTGAGGACAGGGGTATTGTTTCAATGGCTGTCTGGGGTGTGCGCTTAACTCGGTGGCGTGGATGGAGCTGGGGTGACTTACTATGCATGCGACCATGCTCCGGTCCCATCCCATCCCTTCATCCCGCCACTGTCGGAGAACGCTATGGAGATGCCTGCCGAGCATATCTTCTCTGATCCCCACATGCACACATACACTCCTAACTCCGCCTCCCACCATTTATCCCAACACACACACACTCCCCCCAGGTGCCTGTGATGGTCCGGTAGGTGCTGTTGTCCAGTCTCTCCCAATCTGCTGTCGGGTTTCCCATGTCCTTGCTCAGCTTCCTGAGCCACCACCACCTTCCGACCGGGGTGTGCCCCTTACAGGTCAGGCGAACCTTCTTCCCAACCACTACCCTAACCCGGGATGCGGTCACCTCAATGCTGGGGCAGGAGACTGATGCTTCCCCATACGTGACCCCGGGATGGCTGGAGTCTCTAGTGGAATTGGACCTCAACCACCCTGGCCACCTTCCCCTGTGGGTATATATTGCGGTCCCCTCTACCCCTGGTGTCCCTTCTCCTGTGGTGACAGTCGGTGCCTGCCCCCCTGAGCATCCAAAAATAATGGCTTCTTCAGTCTCTCCCCGGTAGCCGATGCACATTCTGATGTAGGTGCACAGGAGCAGGATTTTCCTCACCTCTGGTTCCTCTTCTGAAAGACAAAACCTCATTTGGTTCAAAAACCCTGAGCCCCCTGGCTCATCCCTCCCACATTTTCCACTCTGTCTACACCTCACAGTACCCCTGCACTGTGTGTGCCTATCGGTCTGACCGCAAACTACAATTTTACTGTGGAAGTCAAGTGGTTTCAACTAATAAACACTTGAAACAACAAACAAACCTTACACAAAAGAGGAAGTGAGAGAAAAAAAGAAGTCCAGGTTCCCTATCCTATTGGCTCAAAAGCCTCACTGATATACTCCCTATATTGCAGAGGCCATCTAAGCCCCACTACACTAGAGAAATCTTTATCTGTACACACCTATTGCTCTCCTTTTTAACCTGCTTGCCACCCTTCCCGGCTGGCTGTGCTAATCCCTGGGACGCTCCTTGGTTTTCCTTTAATGCGGGGGAATGTAGCGGGGAGACTACGTCTGCTTTGGCCTCTTGGGCCGCACCGACCTCCACGGCCCCTCTGTCTCCCCTGCCAAGATATCCCCTGAGCTTCGGGTGGTGCTTACTGGGCTGGTACAGCCCCTCACCCCCTCCAGGGATGGCTCACTGCCCTCGGGAGCAACGAAAATTCCCCTGGCAGGCTCCTCACAGCCGGGGACTCCCATATCCTCTGGGGGCTTTGGGTTGTACAAGGGTTCCACCGAAAAACACTCGCAGTTGATACTATCACAGCGTTTCCTCTGTTCTTCTAGGGACCACTCACTACTGGGACACGCCGCCACCCTCTCTCCTGCAGGCTCTGGACTTTCTGCACCAAAGGCTAGGCTATCCCTGACAGGCTCCTCACTGTCGGCGGCCCCTGTCTCCGGTACAACACCTTCCCCGTCAGGAGACCCTGGCTGCTGGGTCACGTCCAGTGACTGGCTGCCTGCCCTGCGCGACCCTTTTCCCCTAGTACCTCTCGGGAAAGTAAAACAGGCTGCTTGGGACGGTGGCACCTTTGGCTGCGGAGTCCGAGCGTATCTCCTAACGGGTGGAGGTGAGTCCTCGTCCCATATGTAAGGTGGGAATTCCCCCTTCCTGTGGGTCCAAAATCTGTGGGTAGTTTGTACCTGTGAAGCAACTCACTGCTCCTTGTGGTGGGATCAGTGGGGCTGCAGTGGTGGGCTGGGGCCTGGGTTTCCCATCGGGATTATCCCTCCGGGCTGCCCTTTCCCACGAGGTTTTACCTTGTTGGGGTTAAACAGTTTACATTGGTTAATGTGAAACCATTTAACCTGGCGGGGCATCTTGACCACATTTCCCATGGGGCTTGCCTTGTCAACAATGCTGTAAGGCCCCATGTCTAGTGGCTCAAAAACTGCCACCCTGGCAAAGTTGCGGACCATGACCTGGTTCCCCACCTGCCACTCGTGGTGTTTGCTCGATTCCAGCAGCAATCGGTTGGTCTGATGCTGCTTCCCCATGTTAGTTGCCGCCTGCCAGTGACTCTGCTTGAGGTGCTCCAACAAACTCCTATTCACCTCAATTACCTGAGCTTCCATCAGGACCGGGACAAGTACATGGGTGGGGGTTTGCATGGCTCTTCCAGTCATGAGCTCGTATGGGGAATACCCCGTGCTTTTCGACTGGCTGGCCCGGATCCCCATCAAAACCAGGGGCAACCTCTCCACCCACCTCTGCGGGGAATTACCGGTCTCCTTCCTGAGTTTTTCTTTCAAGGTCCTATTCATACGCTCCACTAGCCCCGAGGACTGGGGGTTGTAGGCGACGTGCCACTTCCCCTCAATCCCCAGCACCTTAAGGGTTGCCTGCATGACCTGTCCCGTGAAGTAGCTCCCCCGGTCGGACTCCACTTACTGTGGAAGTCACCACCTGGAGAACAGCTCCCTAACCAATATCCTGGCGGTCCCCGCTGCTGTGGCTGTTCAGCAAGGGAAGGCTTCAACCTACTTTGTGAAAGTGTCCACCAAAACCAGGCAGTACCGGTACCCTCCCTTAGCCACGGGTAGGGGCCCTATGCAATCAATTTGTATCGATTGCCATGGTCCCTCTACCCTCGTTGCATGTCCTAGAGACACCTTTCTTTTCTGGGGATCTGGATTATTGGTTGCACAGACAAGACAGTTCGCGCAAAATTCACGAGTGTCTTTCGAAGCTGGAGCCACCACCCGACCTGTTCCACCCGTTGCCAGGTGACCTCCGGTCCGGGGTGTCCAGCTCCAGGGCCTGCATGGGCCAGCTGAAGGGATTCCCTCTGGTGCTGCTGGGGCACTATCCACTGCTCTCCTTTAAACAACATCTTCTCCCTAACATGGATGCCTGTGCCTCCGTAAGGTCCTTCGACCATTTCTCCTGCAGTCAGCTTGTCTATGACGGACTTGAGGATGGGATCTTGCGCCTGTACCTGCTGGAGGTCCGGGGCCAAATCCACCCCTGCGGTCCCTTGTGTCCCCTGTCCGCCTCGGATAGCTGCTATGAGGCCTGCCTCGAGCGGGTTCCACTTGGTTCCCGTTCGGGCTCCCTCTTTGGCCAGCTGATCTGCCTTTTGGTTTCCTGCAGCCCTGGGCTCATGTTTGTGATGGGCCTTCACTTTGTGAATGCAAATGTTAGCCCCGGTCCCTACTGCCTACATGATGTGCTGCAGTAGGGGTTTTATGGCCAGGGGCTGACCGTCTGCAGATGTATACCCGCGACGGGACCAGATGGCTAGGTACTCCGTGCAGGCATTGCAGGTGAACATACTATCTGAAAAGATAGTATAGGGCCGTGGGAATTCGCCGGGGTGGGTGACTACATACATGACTGCCGACAGTTCAGCATGCTGGGCGCTCATGATGTTTGGGAGCTTTAAGGCAATGTCTGTCTGGGGATCATAAATCCCACACCCTGTGAGCCTATCCCCCGCCACTACCGTGCTGGACCCATCAACACAGATAGAAACATAGAAAATAGATGCAGGAGTAGGCCATTCGGCCCTTCTAGCCTGCACTGCCATTCAATGAGTTCATGGCTGAACATGCAACTTCAGTACCCCATTCCTGCTTTCTCGCCATACCCATTGATCCCCCTAGTAGTAAGGACTACATCTAATTCCTTTTTGAATATATTTAGTGAATTGGCCTCAACAACTTTCTGTGGTAGAGAATTCCACAGGTTCACCACTCTCTGGGTGAAGAAGTTTCTCCTCATCTCGGTCCTAAATGGCTTACCCCTTATCCTTAGACTGTGACCCCGGTTCTGGACTTCCCCAACATTGGGAACATTCTTCCTGCATCTAACCTGTCTGAATCCATCAGAATTTTAAACGTTTCTATGAGGTCCCCTCTCATTCTTCTGAACTCCAGTGAATACAAGCCCAGTTGATCCAGTCTTTCTTGATAGGTCAGTCCCGCCATCCCGGGAATCAGTCTGGTGAATCTTCGCTGCACTCCCTCAATAGCAAGAATGTCCTTCCTCAAGTTCGGAGACCAAAACTGCACATAATATTCCAGGTGTGGCCTCACCATGGCCCTATACAACTGTAGTAACACCTCCCTGCTCCAATACTCAAATCCCCTCGCTATGAAGGCCAACATGCCATTTGCTTTCTTAACCGCCTGCTGTACCTGCATGCCAACCTTCAATGACTGATGTACCATGACACACAGGTCGCGTTGCACCTCCGCTTTTCCTAATCTGTAACCATTCAGATAATAGTCTGTCTCTCTGTTTTTACCACCAAAGTGGATAACCTCACATTTATCCACATTATGCTTCATCTGCCATGCATTTGCCCACTCACCTAACCTATCCAAGTCACTCTGCAGCCTCATAGCATCCTCCTCGCAGCTCACACTGCCACCCAACTTAGTGTCATCCGCAAATTTGGAGATACTACATTTAATCCCCTCATCTAAATCATTAATGTACAGTGTAAACAGCTGGGGCACCAGCACAGAACCTTGCGGTACCCCACTAGTCACTGCCTGCCATTCTGAAAAGTACCCATTTACTCCTACTCCTTGCTTCCTGTCTGACAACCAATTCTCAATCCATGTCAGCACACTACCCCCAATCCCATGTGCTTTTACTTTGCACATTAATCTCTTGTGTGGGACCTTGTCGAAAGCCTTCTGAAAGTCCAAATATACCACATCAACTGGTTCTCCCTTGTCCACTCTACTGGAAACATATTCAAAAAATTCCAGAAGATTTGTCAAGCATGATTTCCCTTTCACAAATCCATGCTGACTTGGACCTATCATGTCACCTCTTTCCAAATGCGCTGCTATGACATCCTTAATAATTGATTCCATCATTTTACCCACTACTGAGGTTAGGCCGACTGGTCTATAATTCCCTGTTTTCTCTCGCCCTCCTTTTTTAAAAAGTGGGGTTACATTGGCTACCCACCACTCGATAGGAACTGATCCAGAGTCAATGGAATGTTGGAAAATGACTGTCAATGCATCCGCTATTTCCAAGGCCACCTCCTTAAGTACTCTGGGATGCAGTCCATCAGGCCCTGGGGATTTATCGGCCTTTAATCCCATCAATTTCCCCAACACAATTTCCCGACTAATAAGGATTTCCCTCAGTTCCTCCTCCTTACTGACCAATTTTATATCCGGAAGGTTGTTTGTGTCCTCCTTAGTGACTACCGAACCGAAGTACTTGTTCAATTGGTCTGCCATTTCTTTGTTCCCCGTTATGACTTCCCCTGATTCTGACTGCAGAGGACCTACGTTTGTCTTGACTGACCTTTTTCTCTTTACATATCTATAGAAACTTTTGCAATCCGTCTTAATGTTCCCTGCAAGTTTCTTCTCCTACTCCATTTTCCCTGCCCTAATCAAACACTTTGTCCTCCTCTGCTGAGTTCTAAATTTCTCCCAGTCCCCGGGCTCGCTGCTATTTCTGGCCAATTTGTATGCCACTTCCTTGGCTTTAACACTATCCCTGATTACCCTTGATAGCCACGGTTGAGCCACCTTCCCTTTTTTATTTTTACGCCAGACAGGAATGTACAATTGTTGTAGTTCATCCATGCAGTCTCTAAATGTCTGCCATTGCCCATCCACAGTCAACCCCTTAAGTATCATTCGCCAATCTATCCTAGCCAATTCATGCCTCATACCTTCAAAGTTACCCTTCTTTAAGTTCTGGACCATGGTCTCTGAATTAACTGTTTCATTCTCCATCCTAATGCAGAATTCCACCATATTATGGTCACTCTTCCCCAAGGGGCCTCGCACAACGAGATTGCTAATTAATCCTCTCTCATTACACAACACCCAGTCTAAGATGGCCTCACCCCTAGTTGGTTCCTCGACATATTGGTCTCGAAAACAATCCCTTATGGACTCCAGGAAATCCTCCTCCACCGTATTGCTTCCAGTTTGGTTAGCCCAATCTATGTGCATATTAAAGTCACCCATTATAACTGCTGCACCTTTATTTCATGCACCCCTAATTTCCTGTTTGATGCCCTCCCCAACATCACTACTACTGTTTGGAGGTCTGTACACAACTCCCACTAACGTTTTTTGCCCTTTGGTATTCTGCAGCTCTACCCATATAGATTCCACATCATCCAAGCTAATGTCCTTCCTAACTGTTGCATTAATCTCCTCTTTAACCAGCAATGCTACCCCACCTCCTTTTCCTTTTATTCTATCCTTCCTGAACGTTGAATACCCCTGGATGTTGAGTTCCCAGCCCTGATCATCCTGGAGCCATGTCTCTGTAATCCCAATCACATCATATTTGTTAACATCTATCTCCCGGCCGTGGGGATGGATCCCCGCCCGAAGTCCTCTGTCCACATCCCAGACCCCCTCAATGGAGCAACGGTGGGCTTTCCCGGGGAACAGCATGTTGGCTGCCAGTCAGGGCTCACACATCTCTTTTACTCTCAAATTCATTTGTGAGAGCAGGAGGGTCGAGCGAGCAATGCGTGCGCTGCTCACTGTCCTATCCTTGATGCGGCATCTGAGTGGGGGTGTGATGAGTGAGGAGGGTGATTGGGGACACTCCTCTGAACACCTGCGACTGCTTCACAGCCCAGTGGGTGGCCAGCAGATGCCTTTCACAGTTTGAGTAACCCCTCTCAACCTCGGTGAGGACCCTGGAGGAGTAGACCACCGGCCTCAGCTGGCCGTGCTGCTGTTGCATCAGCACAGCACTTAAGCTATCCCCGCTGGCTGCTACCTCCAGGAAAAATTCCTCGCCCTCATCTACCGCTCCCAGGGACGGAGCTTTCTGCAGGTCTCCCTTGAGGCGGGTAACCGCTGCAGCACAGTCCTCATCCCACTTCCTCTCCACGCCTTTGCGCAGGAGTCGGAGTAGGGGGGCTGCAATGGCTGTGCAATCCTCAATGAAGTCCCTGCAGTAACCCATCAGACCCAGGAACGACCTCACCCCTGTAACTGTGGTCGGAGCCAGTAACTCCTGAACTGCCCTCCTCTTAGCCTCATCAATGGCTCTCTCCCCTGCCCGCACTTTCAGCCCCAGGAATTTTACCTCTGTCTGGCCGATCTGTGCCTTCGTCGGGTTTAATTTAAAACCCTCCTCATGCAGCAGTCCCAACAGCTCTGCCAGCAGGGGACCGTACTCTTCCTCCGAATTGGAGAATAGCAGCAGGTTGTCCACATACTGGACTAGCTGTCTGGGTCTGCTGAACTCTTTCAGGCAGTTGGCCATACACTGATGAAAATTACTCGGACTGTTGTGGAAGCCCTGGGGAAGACAGTTCCAGGTATACTGCTGTATAATGTAAAGGCGAATTTGTACTGGTCCTCCCACTGCAGCGGGATGGACTAGAACCCATTCGAGATGTCCAGCACCGTAAAGACGGTTGCGGACGCGGGGATGGCTGCGACTAGGTCGGCTACGGCTGCCACTGTGGGCGCACAGGCAGGGATATTTTTATTGAGGACTCGGTAGTCCACCGTGGCCCTCCAAGAATTGTCTGGTTTCCTAACCGGCCAAAGTGGAGAGTTCACGAGTGTGGCTATTGATCTCAACACTCTCTGTCTGACTCGAGATCCCAATGCGACCTCTAGGTCTGCCTCAGCCTCCCTGGGAAAATTATACTGCTTCTGGGACTTAGACATGGGGTCCCCATCTACTCTGACCTCGACTGCATTTACCTGTCCACAGTTGTGCTTATGCCTGGCAATGCCGCCAGGTTGGCCCGCACAAAAGCCTGATAGATCATCGGGGTGCCGTCTACCAGAGTGCCGAGGTCATATCCCTCCTTCGGCTTTACAGTGCAGAGGGAACCCATCCCCTGCTTCCCCTGGATGACTGCTGTACCTTCCCCCTCCCCAGTGTCAGCTGTGCCCCACAGACAGCGGTTCCTCAGGTCGACCAGAATTTCCTGGCCGCTGAGGGAATCTGCCCCTAGGATGCCTTTACCCACTCCCTCCCACAGCAGAAGGACACACTTCCACATGGTGTGGAGGGTGCCTATGTGTATCTGCAGTGGTTTGGAGAAGAAACCCTGGCGTTCTTCTCCAGTGAAGCTGGTTAGGCAGAAGGGGTTCCCAGAGGGGGAAGGTACAGCAGTCATCCAGGGAAAGCAGGGGAAGGGTGAGGTGGTCGGGTCGTCTACATGAACCAGGGTGCACGAGGCCCCTGTGCCCAGCAGATACTCCCCCCGGATGCCCTCAACCCCCATCATGACATGTGGTCTGTTCCTCGCATCATAGGTGACCGGGCAGAGGTACACGGGTTCCTCGGGGTCTAGTCATTGCGGGGTGTTGGTCCGGGCCTGAGGGACTTCTCCCCTATCACGGCTCCGACCTTCCCAGTCTGGGTAAGAAGTGCCTGCAGAGCCGCGAGGAGACCCTCGAGTGGGGCGGCAGGGCTGGGCACAACTGGCTTGGGAGGGCTTGCGGCCGCGGGGACTGGGGCAGAGGTTGGGGCCTGTGGACCTCTCTTTTCCTGCCTCGGAGCCCGGCATTCCCTCCTCATGTGCCCTCTCTGCCTCTCTGCCTGCCTACCAATTCCCTTCTTGCCTCCACTCTCTCTTATCAGAGCCGGGGTGGATCTCACACACCTTCCCCTTGGTGGGTTTCTCCCCCCTCCGATTCTGCCATTGCAAAAAGAGAGGGTCAGCTGCCTCAGCAACGTCTCCTCTGTGGCTTGGGGGTCTCTGAAATCGAACCACAGATTGGCCTGGGCGCGCAACTCAAGTAGGCTGTTTGTCACCAGTGCACGCAGCCAGCGACCATGTCGGTGTGCATCCAGCTGGGTTCAGTTCAAATTCCCCCCACTGGCTTCCTCATACACTGGCCACAGTCGATCAGCGAATGCCTGGGGGGTCTCCCCGGGTCTCTGGACAGTGACCTGTACCCGGTCGAACGGACAGCCGTCGTTCAATCCCATGGCCTCCAGGATATCCTCCTGGAGAGCGGCCACTGTTCGCTGACCCTCTTGCAGAGAGAGCCTGACACAGGGCTAGATCCAGTGAGAACAGGAGCAGTTTGCTCCGTTCGGCCTCATCGCAACCATTTATGTCTCCTACCTGCTCTACTTCCATAAAGTGGACAGAGGGGTCTCCTTTTCGGGTAAGTTTATTCACATGGGCCACCATCTGCCGCAGTGTGGTGTACCATGTACTGGTTCTGTAGGGGACCCTCAGCCTGACCCACTGCGGGTGGTCTGAATCTACTCTGCCTGATGGGGCACATTGGGGCTGGTCCCGGAGGTTTAGATTCCAGCATTTCACCCTCCCAATGGGGCTGTGGGAGAGGGCCTGTAAGATTCTTCCTCCCTATCCTCCTTCCCACAGCCTGTTTCACTATGCTCCCCCTTCTGCACCTTGGCTGGGCTGATAAGGCATACCACTCCTTTACTGGGTGCCTTACTTTCAGCCCAGCCAAGGGCTTTTGCCTTAGCTCGGGCCAGAGCTTTGGTGTCGGGCCGGTTAGGGATTCGAGTCTCGGGCACTTCCAGAGCTTTTGCTCCGGCTAGAACAAGGGCTGCTTTGGCTTCAGCCGATCAATTTGTTCCTGAAAGGAACGATGACCCGCCTCTGCCCTGCTGTGGCACGTCTGAAGCGCAGCCTGTAGCTGGAGACTCTTACCCTCTCCCAACCTTCCCTGGTTCTGAGCCTGGGCAAGTTCCTCCTGCAGTCCCCTGACTGAATCTTTTCCATCAGTTACCTGGGACTGAAGGTACTCCCTGTGGTTGTAATAGCTTTCTCTATCTCTCTCTTGTTCCTGCCTCTCCCACTTTAAATCCTGATCCAGCTTGTCCCTTTCTTTGCTGGTCTTTACTCGCTCCTCTCTCTGCTCAGCTAACTCTGTCTGCAGGATGTCTACCTGCCTGTCCAAGACCTGTATTTGCTTCTGAAAGCAAATCAGCCACACTGCCTTTTCCACTGATCTTTTATGATCTTTACTCTGGGTCCACCTGGCTGCTGCGTCCTCAGGCCGTTCAGCCTCCAGCAGCGCCTGCACCCACTTCCTTGAGCAGTTTATCCTTGCTGTTACATACCTAGCAATCCGACCCTCCATTTTATACTCCTTTCTACCAAGACTGACTGTCTCTTCACCCTCACTCAACGCATGTCCCTTCTTCATGGTCGCCATTGTAAGGGGAGCTTGGGGTGTGGGTTCGAATCCACACTCCCCTGGGGTTCTGTACGTGCGATTTATGAGGGTGGGTGAGTAATGAGGCACCAGACACAGTGGGTAAGAGTACAAAATGGCTAATGTTGTTTATTTAGAATAGTAAACACTAAGATAGAGGGCATAGGATGAGGTCATAAATAGCAGTAATGGCACAGTCTCACTCAACAACACGAAAAATCTCGCAACAGGAAAGGGGAAAATAAGAGGTTAAAACATTCCACTCACACACAACCCCACCTCCCACTCCCACCCGTCCTACCAATTCCTATCCTAAATTGAGTCTGTGAGGGGCTTTGGGCTCTACTCACAATCCTATCAACTCCGGGGTTCTGGGGGCACTTATTTCAGCTCGGGGTCCCTCTGGGGTGGGTTTTACGTTGTTGGTCGTTTCAGTTTTCCTCCTCGATATTGCGTCGGTTTCTTCTCTTTGCCTTTCGGTTGGCTCCTAAGCACAAATCTGCTGGAGTTAAGCACACCTTCTCCAGAGCGAGGGCCCTGCGAAAAACTGACTCGACTCCCAAAAGCTGACTCCAATCTCCAAAAGCTGACTCCAACCTCCAACCTCTGGTTGGTTTCCTTGTTCAGCTCAGCTGTGGGAAGTCACTGCCACTGCCTGCTGGTTTTCAGTCTTGGCGGCTTCATCTGCGGAACTGCTGCTTCTTCCTCTGGTGGAGCGAGAGCGAGAGGGAGCGAGAGCTCTTTCTAAATACAAGCTGCAAGCTGCAAGCTCCCCAACTGCTTCCACACCCTGCTGCTTCTACCTCCCGCTGGTTCTGTAGGTCCTATAACCAATTCAGTTCTGGCCTTTTCGCCCTCAAACTCAGTTGGTGGTCCATTGTATAAGTTTGGGCAGGGAGATAGCTTTGAATATTTAATCAGAAGATGTCACAGGTACCGGTAGGTGTGAGGACAGAGGTATTGTTTCAGTGCACATTGGTGCCTCAACGTCTGCTGGTCCATTGTCCACTGTCCATATTAATTAGGTAGATGATTGTCCATATTCATAATTTGATTCATATTTTCAAACTGGGCCGAGCAGTCCATATTGGTTGAGGCTTTCCCAGCTTCAGGCCTGACTCGACCCCTGATTGGCCTGCCAGAATGCACTTTTCCCCCATTGGCCAGTGCCTCTGTCTCGCTTGTGAGCCAGACTCCATAATGTCTGTACCGCCCACACGTTTCCCAACCTTCCTGATCTGTGGGTTTGGTGGCCAAAAAAAATGTTCATTTAAAATGAATAGAATGATCCCATGTTAGTTTTCTTGTCCTTAGCGTGTTTCAATAAAATGCGGCAGTGGATTTTCGAACCTTACAGGTACCGCAAGGATCGCTGCTTGTGCCCCAGCTATTCACAATCTATATTAATAATTTGGATGAGGGGACCAAATGTAATATATCCTAGTTTACTGAGCTAGGTGGGAAAGTAAGTTGTGAGGAGATGCAAAGAAACTTCAAGGGTACATATTCAGTCTATGTAAGTCGGCAAGAACATGGCAAATGGAATGTAATGTGGAGAAATGTGAAGTTATCCACTTTGGTAGAAAAAATAGAAAAGCAGAGCATTTTTTAAATGGTGAGAGATTTTGTAATGTTGGTGTTCAGAGAGTGCCCTTGTACACGAATCACTGAAAGTTGACATGCAGGTACAGCAAGCAATTAAGAGAGCAAATGGTATGTTGGCCTTTATTGCAAGAGGATTTGAGTATAAGAGTAAAGACATCTTACTGCAATTATAAAGGGCCCTGGTGAGACAGCACCTGGAGTATTGTGTACAGTTTTGATCTCCTTACTTAAGGAAGGATATAGTTGCCATTGAGGGAGCACAACAAAGATTCACCAGACTGATTCCTGGGATGTGGGGATTGTCCTATGAGGAGAGATTGAGTAGACCAGGCCTATTTTCTCTAGAGTTTAGAAGAATGAGAGGTGATCTAATTGAAACATACAAAATTCTTACAGTGCTTGACAGGGTAGATGCAGGGAGGATATTTCCTCTGGCTGAGGAGTCTTGAACCATGGGCCACAGTCTCTGAATAAGGAATCTGCCATTTAGGACTGAGATGAGGAGAAACTTCTTCACTCAATGGGTGGTGAATCGTTGGAATTCTCTACCGTAGAGGGCTGTGGAGGCTCAGTCTTTGAATATATTCAATACAGAGATCGATAGATTTTTGGATATGAAGGGAATGAAGGGACACAGGGATAGTGCAGGAAAGTGGAGTTGAGGTAGAAAATCAGCCATGATCTCATTGCATGGCGGAGCAGGCTCAAGGGGCCGAATGGCCTATTCCTGCTCCTAATTCGTATGTTCTTATGACCTATTCCCTGTCAGGACCCACACTGTACAACATCAAAGAGAAGCAGCTAGGCTGTAATTCCTCCATAAGATTATACTGCAGCAATACTTAGCACCAAAGAAAAGCGGCCCCACCTTTAATACATGTATTTGGTAATGTATTCCTGTTTGGAAATGGGGAGAAGCCAGAAGGATGGTGCATCATTTATGTAGTACAGGTACCATTCACAAACTCAGGACATCCCAAAGGGCTTTAAAGCCAATTAAGTATTTTTGAAGTGTAGTCACTGTTGTAAGAAAGGAAATGCTGCAATTAATTTGCACACAGCAAGCTCCAACAAACAGCAATGTGATAAAAAGATCTGTTTTAATGATGTTGTTTGAGGGATAAATATTGGCCAGGACACCAGGGAGAACTCCCTTGCTCTTCTTCGCAATAGTGCCGAGAGCTTATTTATGTCCACCTGAAAAGGCAGACTGGGCTTCATTTTAACATTTCATTTGAAAGACAGTCGCTCCGAGAAGATTCATATGCTGGTCTTCCATGGATAAGGCAGACTTGTCAAACACCTACAGATTATTTGTCTTTCAAATTCAATAAAGTTTTGCAATTCAGGAAGACAAATCAAAATCAGGCAGAAGGAAGTTAAACAGCCCCTTCAAAACTTTGCCCCAAGTAAAAGATACTAACTGCATGGCTTGGGTGTTCATGCTTATCCTCTGAAGAGCCAACTGTTCCTCTCGTTAAACATAATAACATAGAAATAAGAGCAGGAGTAAGCCATTTGGCCGCTTGAGCCTGCTCCGCCATTCAATAAGATCATAGCTGATCTGATCTTTGCCTCAACTCCACCTTCCTGCCTGCTCCCCACAACCCTTGACCCCCCCTATCGTTCAAAAATCTGTCTATCTCTACCTTAAATATATTCAAAGACCCAGCCTTAACAGTTCTCTGGGGTAGAGAATTCCAAAGATTCATGACCCTCTGAGAGAAGAAATTCCTCCTCATCACCGTTTTAAATGGGCGACCCCTTATTCTGAAACTATGCCCTTTTGGTTTTAGATTCCCCTTCGAGGGGAAACATCCTCTCTGCATCTATCCCATTCAACCCACTCAGAATCTTATATGTTTCAATAAGATCACCTTTCAGCCTTCTAAACTCCAATGAATACAGCCCCAACCTGCTCAACCTTTCTTCTTTAGACAACCCCTTCATCTCAGAAATCAACCGAGTGAACCTTTTCTGAACTGCCTCCAAAGCAAGTATATCCCTCATTAAACTGTCCCTTCCACCTAGTGTTTGCCATCTGAATGGAAAACAGCATGGACATTAGACCTTGATAATTATAGGACAATCATGTCAAAATTATTTAAGCCAATTTAGCTTGATGGATAAATTGTCCAGCGCTCCAGCAGTATAGCATTCCCTCAGTACTATTCTGGGAGTGCCAGACTAGATTTTGCACTCAAAGGCTGGAATGTTGCCTACCTGGGCGGGTCCGATGTGGATGGTGTCCGTGGCAGGTCGCGACCCCGTTGATGGCTCCATTCCACTGCAGAAAATTAACTTAATGGGGTATATTAAGCCCGCCAAGCGCGTTACCCGGCCCAATCAGATGGAGCGGATCTGGTGACGTCATTCAGGACGCATTTTCAGCTGGGATTTTTAAAGGGACCATGGCCACATTATATTTGAAATGTAATCTAACAAAGTGGGTATTGAATCTTTACTCTACAATAATATAATAAAAGTTATATATGAATGACAAATAAATATTTAAAGAATATTATCATTAAGTAATATGACACCATCTACAAATACGATCAAGATGATAATTTAAAAAGTACATTTATTGGGAAGTTATTTGTGCTTTGGTCATAAATCTATAGACTTTTATATCAGTAACTGGTACAAATAAAAGATGTGTGTGTATAGGTAATATATAAAATTCAGCAGATTTTAAATGTAATTGTAAATGGATGGATTTACAATTTTACACATGTTCAGCAGAAGAGCTGCGGAATCCATAACAAAACAATGTAAGTGGGGCTTGTTATGTATGCAACCCGAGGTAACCTGTATCATACCGCCACCAGAGGGCATACCTGTTGGAGTCCCAAGTGATCCCAGCATCCCTTGGGAGCACTGTATATAAGCAGGCCTTCCACTCTTATTTGGAGTTTGAATAAAGGAGCTAACGTCATACTTACTCATGTCTACAGTACTCTGTTATATTACTTTATTATGAGCTTAACAACTGGCGACGAGATAATAAACAATCACGCGAAAATGCAAAGAACTGTTGGTAACCTGGAGAAATTCTCAGAAAGGGATGATTGGGAGGCCTTCGGGGAGCGACTCGACCAATATTTCGTGGCCAATGAACTGGAAGGGGCCGAAAATGCTGTCAAACGAAGGGCGATCCTCCTCACCGGCTGTGGAGCAACAACCTATGGCCTCATGAAGAATCTTCTAGCTCGAGTGAAACCAACAACCAAATCGTATGATGAATTGTGTACACTGGTCCGGGAGCACCTAAATCCGAAGGAAAGCATTCTGATGGCAAGGTATCGATTTTACATATGTCAACGGTCTGAAGGCCAGGAAGTGGCGAGCTACATCGCCTTGCAGGACATTGCGAATTTGATGGATTCCTTGAGCAAATGCTAAGAGACTTCTTTGTGCTTGGCATTGGCCATGAGGTTATCCTTCGCAAACTGTTGACTGTTGAAACACCGAACATGAGCAAAGCCATAACGATAGCCCAGGCATTCATGTCCACCAGCGATAACACCAAACAAATTTTGCAGCATAAAGAGGTTTCGGCAAATACTGTACACAAAGTAACGTCATTTTCAGGCAGGAATGCATATGGCAGAATGTACACGCCTGCAGCTGCACGACCTCAGATGACCCAGAGTCTGCCATCAAATGTTAATGCGAGGCAGTTAACAGCTTATTGGCGCTGCGGAGGTGATCATCGAACCCATCAAAGCCGCTTCAAATACTATGTGTGCAAAGGCTGTGGAACAATGTGACATCTCCAGCGAATGTGCAGATGAGCTGCAAATTCTGCAAACCACCACGTTGCAGAGGAGGATCGATCCATGGTGGATCAGGCTGAACTAGAGACTCGAATCGAGGAGGCAGAAGTGTACAGGGTACACACCTTCACCATGAAATGTCCACCAATCATGCTAAAAGTCGAACTGGACGGAATTCTAGTATCCATGGAACTGGACATGGGTGCGAGTCAGTCTATCATGAGCAAAAAGGGCTTTGACAGGCTGTGGTGTAACAAGGCACACAGGCCCAAGCTTAGCCCCATTCATACCAAGCTAAAAACTTACACGAAGGAGCTGATCCCTGTTATTGGCAGCGCAGCAGGAAAAGTCTCCTATGATGGAGCAGTGCACGAATTCCCACTATGGATTGTACCAGGAGATGGCCCCACACTCTTCAGCAGAAGCTGGCTGGGGAAAATCCGCTGGAACTGGGACGACATCCGAGCGCTTTCGTCCGTTGATGATGCCTCATGTGCCCAGGTACTGAGCAAGTTCCTGTCGTTGTTTGAGCCAGGCATCGGAAGTTTCTCGGGGGCGAAAGTACAGATCCACTTGGTTCCCAGTACACGACCCATCCACCACAAGGCATGGGCGGTGCCATATATGATGTGAGAAAAAATGGAGCTGGACAGACTGCAGTGAGAAGGCATCATCGCGCCAATGGAGTTCAACGAGTGTGCCAGTCCGATTGTTGTGGTTCTCAAAGGAGATGGCACAGTCAGAATTTGTGGGGACGATAAAGTAACGATTAACCGTTTTTCGCGACAGGACCAGTACCCACTACCCAAGGCAGACAACCTATTTGCGACCCTGGCTGGAGGAAAGACATTCACCAAGTTGGACCTGACCTTGGCCTACATGACGCAGGAGTTGGAGGAATCCTCGAAAGGCCTCACCTGCATCAACATGCACAAAGGTCTGTTCATCTACAACAGTTGCCCGTTTGGGATTCGATCGGCCACGACAATCTTTCAAAGGAACATGGAGAGCCTGCTAAAGTCAGTTCCGCGCACCGTGATTTTCTAGGACGACATACTGGTCACAGGTTGGGACACCATTGAACACTTGAAGAACCTGGAAGAGGTTCTAAGTAAGCTAGATCGTGTGGGACTCAGGTTGAAATGCTCGAAGTGTGTTTTCCTGGTGCCAGAGGTCAAGTTCTTAGGGAGAAGAAATGCGGCAGATGGCATCAGACCCACCGAAGCCAAGATGGAGGCCATCAAGAATGTGCCTAGACTACAGAACATGATGGAGCTGCAGTCGTTCCAGGGACACCTCAACTATTTTGGCAATTTCCTACCAGGGTTAAGCACCTTGTAAGAACCAAGTGCTGCTACGCAAGGGAGATGACTGGGCATGGGGGAAATCACAAGAGGCTGCTTTTGAGAAAGCCAGAAATCTGTTATGTTCCAACAAACTGTTTGTTCTGTTTAACCCATGTGTAAAGTCCTGACCCTGCAGTACAGACTTACACGAGGCACATGTTGAAGTCAAGGTCACTCAGGACCTGCACTTTTATTTCACAGCTCTGAAATGCCACACTTGCCTGAGACCTGCCTTTATATACCTGTGTGGAACAGGTATGCAATGTCTCCTGCAAGTGCATCCCTGGTAGTAAGGTATGCTTGTGGATACAGGTCATCTCTAGTTACAGTCATGTATAGCATGGTAAGATACAGTTGTGCACAGTAGCATGAGATACATGACATCACCCTCCCCCAAGGTCTTATTGTCTTTATGGATTCAGTCTCTCAGGTGGTCTACGCGCTTGAGTGGAGTGTCTTAGTTGTGGTTCAGTTGTTTGCTTCGGTGCCTGTTATTCTTTCGGTGTGATTGCTGGTATCTCGCCTGGGCTGTCTGTTGGGATTGCCCTTTCCTCAGGTTGTTCCCTCTGTCTGTCCACTATGTGTGGTGTGAGTTCCACATTGTAGTCTGCCTCTGGTTCTGCAGTGTTGTTGGTGATTCTACTTTTTACTTGGTCGACATGCCTCCGGCAGGTTGGCCATTGTCCATTTGTACAACCAGTAGCCAGTTTCCTTCCTTGCCTGTTCCTGTCCCTGCAAACCATTTGGGACCCCTGCCATAGTTTAGCACAAAAACTTTGTCCCCTATCTCATTCCACCTCCCCCTCGAATTTCGGTCATGGTACTCAGTTAGCTTCCGGCGCTTTGCCTCAACAATTTCATGCATGTCTGGGGGGATTAACAAGAGCCTAGTCTTTAAGGTCCATTTCATCAATAGTTGCACGGGGGGAACCCCAGTCAACGAATGCGGACGAGATCTGTATGCCAGCAGCAGTCGCGACAAGCGGCTCTGCAGTGTGGGACCTTGGATTTGAAGCATGCCTTGTTTAATGATTTGCACTGCTCGCTCCGCCTGGCTATTGGAGGCCGGCTTGAATGGTGCCATCTTAACGTGATTTATGCCGTGGTCAACTATAAAATCTTGGAATTCTGCGCTGGTGAAGCATGGACCATTATCACTGACTAATATGTCAGGAATTCCGTGCATTGCAAACATGGGTCTAAGGCTCTCCACAGTGGTGGAGGTGGTGCTTGAGTTTAAAATGGTGCATTCGATCCACTTTGAAAATGCATCGACGACTACAAGAAACATTTTGCCCATGAATGGGCCTGCATAGTCTACGTGCACCCGTGACCAAGGTTTGGTGGGCCAGGGCCATGGGATCAGGGGGGCCTCCCTGGGGGCATTACTGAGCAGGGCACAAATGGTGCACTGTCGGATGCAGAGCTCCAAGTCCGCGTCAATGCCAGGCCACCAGACGTGGGATCTGGCTATGGCCTTCATGAGAATGATCCCCAGGTGCTCGCAATGGAGCTCCTGGACAAATGCCTCTCTGCCTCGCAAAGGCACGACTACATGGCTGCCTCACATCAGGCAGTCTGCCTGTAGTGATAGTTCATGCATGCGTCTATGGAAAGGTTTGATCTCCTCGGAGCAGGCATCGCGAGCCTCTGCCCAGTCACCAGTTAAAACACATCTTTTTACTAAGGATAACGTGGGGTCGCTGGTCGTCCAGGCTCTGATTTGGCGAGCCATCATGGGCGAACCTGGTGACTCAAAGGCACTTATTGCCATGACCATCTCACAGTCCTGTTCGTCGGACCCCTCCATGGTCGCCAGGGGTAGCCTGCTAAGCGTGTCGGCACAGTTGTCTGTGCCTGGTCTGTGCCTTATTGTGTAGTCGTAAGACACCAGCATGAGTGCCCACCATTGTATGCACGCCGAGGCGTTGGCGTTTATTGCCTTGCTCTCGGATAGCAGGGACGTGAGGGGTTTGTGGTCAGTTTCTAACGCGAACTTGGCCCCGAAAAGGTATTGGTGCATCTTTTTGACACCGTACACGCACGCGAGCGCCTCCTTCTCCACCATACCGTACCCGCGCTCCACCCGCGAAAGTGACCAGGAGGCATAAGCAATGGGTTGTAATTTACCCGCACCATTGAAACGCACCCGACTCCGTACGCTGACGCATCACATGTAAGGACTAGCTTTTTACCTGGATCAAAAAAAGTCAAAACACTGTTGGAACATAGAAGGTTGCGTGCCTTATTGAAGGTGCGTTCTTGGGCGTCCCCCCTAAACCAATCGCACTCCTTTCTGAGTAGCACGTGGAGAGAGTCCAGCAGCGTGCTCAAGTTCTGCATAAAGTTCCCAAAGTAATTGAGTAGCCCAAGAAAGACGCGCAGTTCCGAGACATTCCAGGGCCTGGGTGCCAGATGAATTTCTTCGGTTTTGGATCATGTTGGGCGGATTCCATCAGCAGCGATCCTTCTGCCCAAAAATTCAACCTCGGGCGCAAGAAACAGACACTTGGATTTCTTAACTCTTAGGCCTACCCGATCCAATCGCTTTAGTACTTCCTCCAAATTGCGGAGATGGGAGTCGGTGTCCCTGCCCGTGATGAGTATGTTGCCCCGGGATGGACTTGAGCAGACTCTCCATGTTGCACTGGAATATAGCAGCTGCCAACCTGATGCCGAATGAGCATCGATTGTACATGAAAAGGCCTCGATGTGTGTTGATGGTGATGAGTAGCTTAGACTCTTCAGTCAGTTCTTGCGTCATATACGTAGATGTGAGATCTAGTTTCGAGAAAAGTTTTCCTCCAGCCAATGTGGCAAATAGGTCCTCCGCTCTAGGCAGCGGGTATTGGTCCTGTAGGGAGACTCTGTTTATGGTAGATTTGTAATCCCCACAGATTCGTACGGATCCATCAGGCTTCATGACGGGACGATGGGACTTGCCCAGTCGCTAAATTCCACGGGTGAGATAATGCCTTCCCGCAGAAGCCGGTCAAGTTCATGCTCAATCTTTTCCCTCATCACATAAGGCACAGCTCTAGCCTTGTGATGGACTGGTCTGGCATTCTGTGTGATGTAGATTTCAACTGTAGACCCTTTGAAAGACCCTTACACCTGGCTGAAAGTGATGTTCAAATTGACTTAGAACTGTTGAGCAGGAAGTCCGTTCCTCTGACGACATGGCGTGAACATCATCCCATTTCCAATTTAGTTTTGCCAGCCAGCTTCTCCCCAACAGTGCTTGGAGATCTCTGGGGACAATCCCCAGGGGAAGTCAGTTCACCGTCCCTTTGTGTGTGACTGAGAGCATGGCGCTGCCAAGGACTAGGACAATTTCTTTGGTAAAGCTCCTTAGTTTGATGTCGACCCTTGTGAGTTTTGGTCTGTTGCTTTTGTGCGGCCACAGCTGTTCAAATTGTTGGACGCTCATGAGAGATTGACTCGCTCCCGTGTCCAGTTCCATGTTGAAGGGTATCCCGTTGAGTAGGACCCTCATCATTATTGGAGGCGTCTTGTTGTAAGAACAGTGGACATTGATCGTGTTGACCCATTGTATCTCGGTGTCCCAGGCACTGTCCCTACCATCTTCTGGTCCGCTTTCCGATCCTTCCGATTCGTATACCAGCTGAGCTGCTCTTTTTCTGCACATGCGGGCCAGATGCCCTGTATAGTTGCAGTTTCTGCAAACGGCATGCTGAAATTGACACCCCCTTGATGAGTGCCTTCCCCCACATCTCCAGCACAGACCGCTTCCATTGTTTCCGAAGGATGAGCTGCGTCTGGCTGATCTCTCTTGAGCCTCTCTCAGTTTGTTGTTGATTGGTCGCATTGTGAACGGCCGTTCATGTGGCCCTTGATGGCTTCTGGCGCCACTGCCTGCTGTTGAGGGCCTGCTCTCCTGCCTTTGTCTGTGTGTGGGGGTAGCGGCTTGTTTCACGCTGTGAACCCCTTGTTCCGATGTTTCGTTAGTTGTCGTACCCGCAGTATAGATCAACCTCGCTTCTTCTTCTCCTGCCAAGAAAGTCTGTACAGCCAGTGCTGTTGCCTCTAGGGTCAAGTTCTTGGTCTCTATGAGCTTTCGGAACATGCCTGTGTGGCTTATTCCTTCAATAAAAAAGTCTCTCAATACTTCTCTCCTTAGTTCATCGTAGAACTCACATAAACTAGCCAGCCTCCGAAATTCCGCCACAAAGTCGGGTATGCTCTGGCCCACACAGCATCTGTAGCTGTAGAACCTGTGTCTTGCCATGTGTAGGCTGCTCGCTGGCTTCAAGTGGTCTCTCACCAGTGTGCTCAACTCTTCAAACGACTTGCTTGCTGGTTTCTTGGGTGCCAGCAGGTCCTTCATTAAGGCGTATGTTTTCAAGCCACAGCTGGTTAAGAGATCACCTCTTCTCTTGTCTGCCTTATCGTCGCCCAACCAGTGTTTGGTTACCAAGCTTTGCTGGAGCCTTTCTATAAAGTCTTCCCAATTATCTCCAGCATTGTATTTCTCATCTGAGCCGTTGGTAGCCATTCTGTGGACTCAGAACCTGCACCTTTATTTCACAGCTCTGGAATGCCACACTTGCCTGACACCTGCCTTTATATACCTGTGTGGGACAGGTGTGCAGTGTCTCCTGCAAGTGCACCCCTGGTGGTAAGGTATGCTTGTGGTTACAGGTCATATCTAGTTACAGTCATGTATAGCATGGTAAGATACAGTTGTGTACAGTAGTGTGAGATACATGACACCATGTAAATTTTTAGTGCTAGCTTGCGATGCATCTTTGTACAGGGTCAGGTGTGTGTTACAACAAGCAAACGAATCAGGAACATTGCAACTGGTCGCCTATGCATCCAGGAGTTTGTCCAAGGCCGAAAGGACCTACAGCATGATTAAAAAAGAAGCTCTGGCATATGTTTACGGGGTGAAAAATATAACCTGTATCTGTTTGGTCTCAAGTTTGAGTTAGAAACTGACCATAAGCTGCTCATATCGCTACTCTCAGAGAGCAAAGGTATAATGCCTCCTCCCGCATCAAAAGATGGGTGCTCATGCTCTCTGCATATAACCATGTAATTCGTCACAGGCCAGGCACAGAGAACTGCGCTGATGCTCTCAGTCAGCTACCATTGCCCATCACCAGGGTGGAAATGGCACAGCCTGCAGACTTGCTCTTGGTGATGGATGCAGTTGAAAACGAAAAGTCACCCGTTATGGCCCGCCAGATCAGGATCTGCACCAGCCAGTATCCTTTACTATCCCTTGTAAAAAACAGTGTCCTCCATGGGAACTGGTCCAGCATCCCAGCGGAGATGCATGAAGAGATCATGCCATTCCAGCGATGCAAAGATGAAATGTCCATACAGGTGGACTGTCTTTTGTGGGGCAATTGCATGGTTTTGCCTAAGAAAGGCAGAGAAACGTTCCTACGCGATCTACACAGTACCCACCCAGGCATAGTAATGATGAAAGCTATAGCCAGATCCCATGTGTGGTGGCCTGCATTGACTCAGACTTGGAGTCATGCGTGCGCCAATTCAACACTTGCTCTCAACTGAGCAATGCACCCAGGGAGGCACCGCTAAGTTTGTGGTCATAGCCCTCCAAACCATGGTCTAGGGTCCATGTTGACTTTGCGGGCCCGTTTCTAGGCAAAATGTTCTTGGTTGTTGTGGATGTTTAATCAAAATGGATTGAGTGTATAATAATATCTGTAAGCATGTCCACTGCCACCATCGAAAGCCTACGAGCCATGTTCGTCACGCATGGCCTGCCTGATGTCCTTGTCAGCGACAATGGGCCATGCTTCACCAGTGCTGAATTCAAGAAATTCATTTCCCGCAATGGGATCAAGCACGTCACAACAGCCCCGTTCCAGCCCGCATCCAACGGCCAGACAGAATGGGCAGTCCAAACCATCAAGCAAAGCTTGAAACGAGTGTCGGAACGGTCCCTGCAGACCCGCCTGTCCCGAGTCCAGCTCAGCTATCGCACTAGACTCCACTCGCTCACCCGGGTTCTCCCAGCTGAGCTGCTCATGAAAATGGCGCTCAAAACAAGGCTCTCTCTTGTCTAACTTGATCTCTATGATCATGTCGAGGGCAGGCGGCATCAACAAAGCATGTACCATGATCACACGATATTGAAGTCAATGACCCTGTATTTGTACTCAACTATGGACATGGTCCCAAATGGCTTGCTGGCACCATCATAGCCAAAGAAGGGAGTAGGGTGTTTCAGGTCAAACTTGCTAATGGACTAACTTGCAGGATGAAACCAAACTGCGATTCATAAACAGCCACGAGCAACCCGAAGAGGACATCATCAACTTCGACCCTCCAACACACACACAAATGGCAACTGATATCACGGTCAACCACGAAGCTGAACTCACCATCCCCAGCAGCCCGGCAAGGCCAGCTGCCCAGCAGCCTAGCGAAGAACCAACCAACTCACCCACACCTGCATTTGAACTGAGACGATCGACAAGGGAACGAAAAGCCCCAGATCGTCTCACCCTGTAAATAAATGTACTATTGACTTTGAGAGGAAGTGATGTTACGTATGCAACCCTAGGTAACCTGTATCATACCGCCACCAGAGGGCATACCTGTTGGAGTCCCAAGGGATCCCAGCATTCCTTGGGAGCACTATATATAAGCAGGCCTCCCATGCTGTACCTGCACTCTGGAGATTGGATAAAGGAACTAAGGTCACACTTACTCATGTCTGCAGTACTCAGTTACATTACTTTATTATGAACTTAAAAGGGTTTACAATGTGTTTCTGAGATTTCTGCAGCTCTTCCATTGAAGGTAACAATGGACAATTGAGAGAACCTCCACAGAAATTTACCCCTCAAGTCTCAGACTGAAAAATTAAATTAGTTATATTAAAACCGAAAGCAAATTGAACCAGTGGAATGAGTGATGAGAATGAAATTGTTACGGTTGATGACATGACTTAATCGGTAACTAGACAATCACAGTATACTGTGAGACAAACCTGACCAGAAACAACACAAAATGTATTTAAATGGTATGTGTCATTTTTAATAGTGCAGATCAATTCACTGCAATTATTGTTGAGTTAGGAGGCAACAGCCAGTGAAAAATATACAGAATCTCGACTTGATCAATCTGTTAGCTGATGTAATCAACATGTTTTTACTTTGGTTTGTTTTCCATGTTGTCAAGTAATCAGCTGGAGCAATGGCCACGGAACTCACGCCTCAGGTTGAAAGACATGGTTCCTGAGCAGTGCGAATCTCGTGGTCATGCAGGGCATTTTAAAGGCTCTTATGTGTCTGTCAACTACCTGATAATAATCTCAATTGAGTCGCCCGCCACTGCCGGTCAGGTCGGCTCCGCGATGACAGACGCGCTTGGGGGAAAGGCGCCTGCGAGCAAGATGACAGCGGGTTCCTGATCCACTGTCAAAATAACAACTTTCCTACCCAACATGCCACCGATTGCACCCGCTGCCACCCCGGAAAATTCAGCCCTTTAGTCTCTGGAGTAGGACTTGAATACACAACCTTCTGACTCAGAGGTGGGAGTGCTACCCACTGAGCCATGGTCAAAGCAAGAGTGCTGGGTGGATGCCAAGTACAAAAGAGCTGCTGTAGCTATATCTACATGTTTTATATTAATCTACAAAAACTGCACAGGACTTCAACTGCTACCCTTCTAATAGGGTCTCAGATGTTTGTGAAGCTCACAATGAGGCACTGTCCCAGCATGGAACTCTCTCCTTTGCATGCTGAATCAAGCTGTGGGAAATCTGTAACTTGCCAATTAGTATCCAAGTACAATTTCTCACAGAGTCTCTCTGTGCTCTGAGTAACAACGAAGGTCAAACTTCTGAGGCACTTATCTCACCGTGACATCACGCTGTGCTCTTTTCTTTATCATCTCACATGCAACATGCATTTTTATCATTTTAGGACAAACAGATATGTAGCTAATGCAAGGGTTTCAAAGCCTGAGTTGTTCCGCAGGTTATTTTTGAAAAAGAAGTAACACAACACATTAATACGTAATGAGGGAAAAATCATTTTAAATTCTCAAAGCAAAATTAACAGAAAATAAAGGCAAAAAAAATGTGAAAGACATCTCCAAGTGAATTTGAGAAAAAAACTATATTTTAATTTCCCTTCTAATTATTTGTTGATAGCTTTAACGCATCCCATTGAAAAATGTCTAAAAGCACACGAATGAGCTTCCAAATATATTAATATCTTTGTGTATACTGTGGAAGTTTGTGCAGTGTCTGCCCTTCACAGTCTGAAAGACGATCCATTAAGGCCAGCACATTATGGGCTGGATTTTCATGGGGAAGGCAGGATGGGGGTGGGGATGTCTCCGATGAAGGCAAGAAACCTGGGCGAATGGGTTTCCCGCAGGTCCTGTCGACTTTAAAGTCTGAAGCCTCTGTTTCCCGCCAGGAACAAGCCAGCTGGAGAACTTGGCTGACTGTGGGCGGGTAGGCCTGTGGCACTAGGCTGCACAGAGGAGGGAGGGAGTGATCGGGTGGGGGCTGACCACTGGGGACTGAGGGAATGGGGGGGAGGGGGGTGCAGCGGGGGCAGCAGTGGCTAGTTGGGGGGAAGATCGGGGGCATCATGAGATTGGGGGATGGAGAAGAAAATATCAAGGATGTTGTGGGACCAGTGTTGAGGAGGGGTGGGGGGCAGCGGCAGTGGGAAGAACACATCAGGATGATTGTGATGGGGTGGGAGGGGTGGGAGAGTGGTCAGGAAGGCTGTTGGAGGCCAGTTCCCATCCTAGCTCAGTTAAAACCTGGAACTGGGTGGGTGGGTTAAATTTGGATTTGATCGGGAATCAAATTTTTAACAATTTAACTGTCCCACACATCCTCTACCTACCTGTGTTTTTAGATAAACATTTCCATATGTCATGGATATACAAGGCATCAACATTAAGGACTGGATTTTATCAACCTCCGAAGTCTGAGGTGGGTGACGTCCTTGACAAGTCCCAACCTCGCAGCTATGTTGATGCGAGCCTCCAACATGATAATACATTGATGGGGCTTGTTAAGCCCATCCTGTAAGATTCCCGGCTAAGTCAAAGGAAGCAGGTCTGGTGATGTCATCTGATGATGCGTCGTCAGATGGTTTCCATAAAAGGACCATGCCCACAAACATTTTGACAGTGTGCTGTCAGTGTTCTGCAGCATTGAGGTGCTGCAAACACAGACAAGCACTGCACAAAGGTGCATGGCTGCACCCAGGCTCTCTCATGACTCCCTGCAAATGCTTATAGAGGGAGTCACTGCATACAGGGAGGTTCTCTTTCCTTCCAATGGGCAGAGGAGACCTCCCCAGTACACCAACACAGCCTGGTTGCACATTGCACAGGCGGGCGTGGGAGGAGCTGGCTGCATTTCAATGGTCTCAGTGGATTACAAAATGTTACTGCAAAGCCACACTCAACCTTATCCTGCTGTGTCACTCATCACATCCCCATCACTCTGGCATCCCTACCCTGCTCCTGCACATCCTTACTCAAATCAATTTACCTTGCACCTCCACCCATTCCTCATTCTCTCTATTTGCATTATCACATCCCCATCTAACTTTCCACCCCTCAAACTCACCCTCACCCTTGTCCAATCATACCAGCTAACAACACACAAGGGTAGGCACTTGGGTGTTATCACCAATGTTCATGTAAAGTTTCTGCTAATGTGTTGTCAAACATTGAATTCTATATTTTCAACACTTTACCTTCATGGACAGATCTGTGTGCACCTTTGGAAGTGGCTTAGTGAGTTGCATTGAATGGTGAGATTTAATGGTACCTCCCTAATGGTAATGAGTGTGAAAGGAATGGCTTGGGCATTGCAGGGGTGCTTTATGGAGCTGGTGTGGGGTGGTGCCAACCTGGCGTATCACATGGCAGCCAGGATGTACAGTGTGAAGTGAAGTAAATCTGACCCTAGTGAGGCCATCACTGACCTCCCGGGCAGCAATGTGGTTGAATCCTGATGCACTCTGCCCTGTGCAGTATCAGGTGATTGAGGAGAAGGTTGGTGTTGTAGTTGGCGATGTTGGTGTGCCTAGTGATGTTGGTGTTGTGGCTGATTGCGGTGGGATTCTGAGGGTCAAGGTAAGATTTTCTCAAGAGCACTAATGCTGCTGGAATAGATGGCAGGTGAGGTTGAGATGACAGAAACGATCTGTCAGTGGTGAGAGAGGTTGCTCCAAGGAGGTGACACTGGATAGAGAGTTTACTGCAAACACTTCAAACCTCCATAAAGCTGAAAAGTGTATTCCAAATCCTGAAGGCTCCAGCTTCTAAGATTGGATATTGAACAGCTGTGAAATGGTAGCTTTTATGCCACTTCTGCAGCTGTCAACGAGTCAAACCAATCCAGAGTTGTTGAGAACCCGACACACTTACCTGACGTGATCCCGAGGGACGTGACCCTTGTAAAAAAAACTTGGAAACTTCCTTTGGACCTGGTAAAATGATGCTTAAATAGCTTTAAGCAGCTTCTTAACTATCACAATTGCACACTTAGTGCCGGGTCTACAAACCACAGGCAGAGCCAGCACTTTGGAAATTCATAAGGAGGAAGGTTCAGAGCAGGATCCCACCCCGCTGTCATTCAGGGCCATTTTGACAGCGGGCCTGCCTTGAAACCCGTACTCGCAGGGCTGGGAAGATTCCGGCTTAAAGGATAGATGATTCTGATATAATCGCCTGCAAGTTTATTGAGTAATAGTAAAATAAAATGATCATGAAATAACATGATCAGCATACTTTGCAGCATACAACATACATACATATTCATGTAGATGAGCTGATTTTATATGCAATACCGTACATGATTTGCCTGTGAAGTTATAGTAAAGGATGTAATAAAGAAGTGAGAGTACAGAGGTGCAGAGCGATATCCCAAAGTGCGTTACAGCCACTGAAATATTTTTGAAGTGTAGTCACTGTTCCAATGTAGGAAATACAGCAAACAAGTTCTGCACAGCAAGCTCCCATAAACAGCAGTGAAATAAATGACCAGTTCAGTCTTATGTATTGATTGATGAATAAATGTTGGCCAGGACATCGAGGAGAATGCCACTGTTATCGGGACACATCAGAATGTACGTGTGCACGCCTGCTAGTGTGTATTCTTTATGTGCAAGAGCAGGAGATCAAATCCCACAGAGATATGAGCTGGTTCGAAACTGGCTTGTATTTTTTTCAGGAGTAACTGAATTAAAGTGAGAGATGACAGTATTGGACAATAGAACATTTTGCACTGTGAATCCAGTAACAGTGCCGAGTCCTGATAAGGTAGAATTGGAATGAATGCTGTGATAGCCCTATGTTGTCCTGACAGATCAATCTATTTCTCGAAGAAAGTTTGACTTTGATCCAGACTGGCACTCAATATAATTAAAATAGCACGAGAGAAGGAGCTGCCTTCTCAAAAATGGATTGGTATTTTTTCCTTATTTTGTCTGACGGGTCTCCTTAACAATTAGAATGAATAAAATAACTTGTAATTATGAATTTAAGAGTAGTAAAGAAGCTATACATACATAACAATGTTTCTTAAAATGGGGTTCCACATAATGATTTTTTCACATTTTAATTTAAGCACTTTGCAGTGCATGTATTTCTGATCCACTTAAGATCTGATTAATGGCAGGGAATTATGGATACCTTGGGTGTTCTGACAATTGTAATGAATCATGCTGACTTTGAGTAATTCTTGGTCACTGAGGGTTTTTTTTTTAATTGTAAATGGCAGCCTGACATAATATTGATGGCTGTATCATATTAGGTTAGACTTTGATGCTTTTGGGGTGTTAGTAGAAATTATGTTGGAAAAATGCTCTACAAAAACACCATGATCAGCTCCATTATATATCACTATTGAAGGTATCAGTACCAATTAGTGGAATGATACAGTGCTCTTCACCCATGCCTGAAAGGCAATTGCACAGGGATTACTTTCCAGAGGTCAACCATTGCCATTATTTAAACTGTTCGTGTACTGATTGTTCCTGTTACCATATTGAATGTAAACAAATAATAAAATACCCATCATTAATCTTAATAAAGAGGTTAGTCATAAAAGAGTTTTTTTATATATTTAGCCAAATACTATACCATTGCAGCTAAATCATATTGGCATCAGTGTAGCAATAATAACGATATCAATGATTAGGGTAGGACACTAAAAATATCCCAACAGTGGATAGTCAAGGGCCTATGGGGGGGGGGAGGAACTTAACACAATCACAATCACTAAGGAGGTGGTACTCTGTAGGATAATGGCGGATACATTTCCTGGGCCTGATGGCTTGCATCCTAGAATCTTAAGAGAAGTAGCGGCAGGGATAGTGAATGCATTGGTTGTAATTTACCAAAATTCCCTGGATTCTGGGGAGATCCCAGCAAATTGGAAAACTACAAATGTAATGACCCTATTTAAAAAAGGAGGCAGACAAAAAGCAGGAAACTATAGACCAGTTAGCCTCGCATCTGTGGTTGGGAAAATGTTAGAGTCCATTATTAAAGAAGCAGTAGCAGGATATTTGGAAAAGCATAATTCAGTCAGGCAGAGTCAGCATCGATTTATGAAGGGGAAGTCATGTTTGACAAATTTGCTAGAATTCTTTGAGGATGTAACGAACAGAGTGGATAAAGGGGAACCAGTGGATATGGTTTATTTGGACTTCCAGAAGGTAATTGACAAGGTGCCACATAAAAGGTTACTGCACAAGATAAAAGTTCACGGGGTGGGGGGGTAATATTTTATCATGGATAGAGGATTGGCTAACTAACAGAAAACAGAGAGTCGGAATAAATGGTTCATTCTCAGGTTGGCAATCAGTAACTAGTGGGATGCCGCACGGATCAGTGTTGGGAACCCAACTATTTACAATCTATATTAACGACTTGGATGAAGGGACCGAGTGTAACGTAGCCAAGTTTGCTGACAATAAAAGATGGGAGGAAAAGCAATGTGTGAGGAGGACACAAAAACCCTGCAAAAGGACATGGACAGGCTAAGTGAGTGGGCAAAAATTTGGCAGATGGAGTATAATGTTGGAAAGTGTGAGGTTATGCACTTTGGCAGAAAAAAAATCGAAGAGCAAATTATTATTTAAATGGAGAAAAATTGCAAAGTGCTGCATTACAGCGGGACCTGGGGGTCCTGGTGCATGAAACACAAAAGGTTAGTATGCAGGCACAGCAAGTGATCAGGAAGGTCAATGGAATCTTGGCCGTTATTGCAAGGGGGATGGAGTATAAATGCAGGGAAGTCTTGCTACAGCTTTACAGGGTATTGGTGAGGCCACAACTGGAATACTGCGTACAGTTTTGGTTTCCATATTTAAGAAAGGAGGCAGTTCAGAGGAGGTTCACTAGTTTGATTCCGGAGATGAATGGGTTGAGTTATAGAAACATAGAAACATAGAAAATAGGTGCAGGAGTAGGCCATTCGGCCCTTTGAGCCTGCAGCACCATTCAATATGATCATGGCTGATCATGCAACTTCAGTACCCCATTCCTACTTTCTCTCCGTACCCCTTGATCCCTTTAGCTGTAACGGCCACATCTAACTCCCTATTGAATATATCCAACGAACTGGTCTCAACAACTTTCTGTGGTCGAGAATTCCACAGGTTCACAATTCTCTGAGTGAAGAAGTTATGAGGAAAGGTTGAGTAGGTTGGGCCTCTACTCATTGGAATTCAGAAGAATGAGAGGTGATCTTATCGAAACGTATAAGATTATGAGGGGGCTTGACAAGGTGGATGCAGAGAGGATGTTTCCACTTATAGGGAAGACTAGAACTAGGGGGCATAATCTTAGAATAAGGGGCCACCCATTTAAAGCTGAAATGAGGAGGAATTTTTTCTTTCAGATAGTTGTAAATCTGTGGAATTCACTGCCACAGAGATATGTGGAAGCTGGGACATTGAATATATTTAAGACAGAGATAGACAGTTTCTTAAACGATAAGGGAATAAGGTGTTTTGGGGAGCGGGCAGGGAAGTGGACCTGAGTCCATGATTGGATCAGTCATGATCATATTAAATAGTGGAGCAGGCTCGAGGGACCGTATGGCCTACTCCTGCTCCTATTTCTTATATTCTTATTATGCTATTAATGATATGCCTAAATATTCACATTTCTCTAGGAATGACACGTTGGCTCAGATTTTGCTAGAGCGGGGAATCTCATGGTGTACCTTATTAGGTAGACTTTTTTTCTCACCCTTCAGCTCGAAAAATTTTTGCATTGCAAGCTGCTGGAAGTGTGGGCTGATAACGGCGCAGTGAGGGCAACAAGGCATCTGGGAGCTGAGTGAATGCTGGACCAACAGTCTATCTCCTTAACCAATCTGATTTAAGGATTGAGAAATAAACAGAGGAATGGCGGAGAAGGAAATAGAATGAATTAAAGTCAATTCAGCTAGAGAGAGAGAAATAAGGAGAGGGAAAGAAAGACTGAATAAAGAAAGGGAAGAAAAGGGACTGAAAGAAAAAAGAAAAAAAAATTGAAAAATTAAAAATATTAAATTAAAAAATGTCTCTAACAACAATTAACTACCAGTAGGAATGAGGCACCAAATTTTAAATTGTTCTTTTTCTGGACCGGAGAGATTGAGTAGCATTTCAGGAAAATAAAGCTCCTCATTAAAAAGGTACTTATGCTGTTAAGTTCCAGCCCTAACTTTCTGCGGCGAGTTTAATTGGTAATTATTGCGCAAATTCAGCAACTTCGTGAAGCTCACGGGAAGGTTGAGGACGAGCTGCCATTTTCACAAGGCTAACGGCGGAAAATCTTTCAGCAGCTTGTGGTAATTCACAATTCCAAGAGTATCTTTTCTGTCGTCAAAAGTTGCTGGATGATTTATACACTCATAATGGCGAGCGTCATTATACTCGGCATTATTTTGACAGAAAAATCTGGGCCAAATTCTGCCTGGAGAGCCAAGATAAGAACACAGAAATAAATATTAACAGGGTAGCTAAGATCAGAGTTTACTGAACTGTAACATCTTTGACCATATCTCAGGCTCAGAGTGGCGTTGTCACTGATGCCAGTTTTAGAGAGACATGGCAGTGAAGATATGGCACCAACTTTATTACATGTTAATAAATAAACTTTATACTTACTGCTGTCTCATGAGAGGACATAACTTCTGAAGAGCAAATATGCACCTTGTTTAGTTTCTAGCTGCCAAACCCTACAGTGATGATATGAATGTAAGATAGCCCATTAAACTTCCAGAACCATGCAAAGCCAACCATCCTTGACATTTCTTTGCATAATTCTTCCACTGGCACCTTTGAAGCTCGTCAGAAATTAATTTAAGCATGTTCATAAATATTAACCATGTCGAATTCATGCTGTTGAATAAACTGATACTTTTTGCACTGTACAGCTTTAAATTACTAACGGTGATGTAAACTAGAAAGGTAAAGCATTACGGGGAATGTTCGCCTAAGCAGCATGCTGTTGATACGCGAATCAATTGTTATGGTAAGTAGATGTTGCAGTTTCCTGCAACTGCCTGTGCACAAAAGACAAGGGACGGCTTGTAGTTACCCATCTAATTTAGGGCCAATTTTGTTTTATATTACGTTGTTTTATGAATTAGTTCAATTTTTACTTTTTTTTAGCATGGCAGTTACACTGGCATTTAATATATTTCTATCATAATTGTACGTGCTTCATGAACAAGCTTTTTGCAAGTTCCTTCGATGAGTAAAATGAATCTATGGATGCAGAATTTTGCAATACCAGTTGGAAGAAAGGTCCGAGCTATAGAATAATAGAATGATACAGCACATAAAGAGGCCATTTGGCTCATCAGTGTCTGGTGAAGGGAAAATCTGATTGAACATCTCTGGCATCAAAAGGAACTTTAAGGATGGCTAAACCACATTACCTGCAAACTGAGAAACAGAAATATAAAGGAACATTTGCAGATATAATGGGGGGAGAATTTTAACTCCAACATTCGGTTTGGGTCGGGTGGGAGGCTAAAGTTGTGGAATTCCGAATTCCGATCTCAACCTGCCTTCAACCTGCCAACCTCTGTGTTTAATGGAGATGGAATGGTGTGACGGGCGACCAATCCCTTCCCAGGAGGCATGTTGGCACTTTAAATATTATAATGAGGCTGCGTGGCTCATTTTGAATCTCCATTTTAAATTCAACTCAGGGTGGCCGGGTTTTCTAGGCCTCAGGGAATCTGCCAACTAAAGGAAGGTGTGGACTGCTGGATCCAGGAGGTAAGTGCCTTTCCACTTAGCTGTTGGATCTACTCTTCCTGCATTGCCAAACCCCATGATCAGACAGTCTCCAACCCTTCTGATCTCCCCCCATGAGGCCTCCAACCACTCCTCCCCTCCGGACTCCGATCCCTGGCTTTCTGACCCCACCCCCGATTCTAAAGATTCATGACTCTCTGAGAGAAGAAATTCCTTGATATCTCTATTTTAAATAGGCGACCCCTTATTCTGAAACTATCTCCCTAGTTCTAGATTCCCCTATGAGGGGAAACATCCTCTCTGCATCTACCCTGTCAAGCCCCTTCAGAACCTTATAGGTTTCAATAAGATCACCTCTCATTCTTCTAAATTCCAATGAGTCTAGGCCCAACCTGCTCAACTTTTCGTCCTAAGACAACACACTCATCTCAGGAACCTTCCCTGAACTGCCTCCACTGCAAGTATATCACTTCTTAAATCAGGAGACCTAAATTGTACGCAGTACTCCAGGTGCGGTCTCACCGACGCCCTGTACAGTTGTAGCAAGACTTCCCTACTGTTATACTCCATCCCCTTGAAATAAAGGCCAACATTCCATTTGCCTAATTACTTGCTGTACCTGCATGCAAATGTTTTGTGTTTCATGTACAATGATCACCAGGTCCCTCCATACTGCAGCATGTTGTAGTCTCTCTCCGTTTAAATAATAATTTGTTTTTTGATTTTTCCTACCAGAGTGGATAACCCCAAATTTTCCCATATTACACTAAACCTGTCAAATTTTTGCCCACTCACTTAACCTATCTATATCTCTTTGCACATTCTTTGTGTCCTCCTCACAACTTGCTTTCCCACCTATCTTTGTATTATCAGCAAGTTTGGCTACATTACACTCTGTTCCTTTATCCAAGTCAGTAATATAGAATGTAAATAGTTGAGGCCCCAGCAATGATCCCTGTGGCACCCCACTAGTTACAGTTTGCCAAACTGAAAATGACCCATTTAACCCGACTCTCTTTTTTCCGTTAGTTGACCAATCATCTATCCATGCTAATATATTACCCCCAACCCCGTGAGCTCTTATCTTATGTAGTAACCTTTTATGTGGCACCTTATCGAATGCTTTCTGGAAATCCAAGACACTACATCTACTGGTTCCCCTTTATCCACCCTGCATGTTACATCCTCAAAGAACTCTAGCAAATTTGGCAAACATGATTTCCCTTTCATAAAACCATGATGCCTCTGCTTGATTGTATTAAGATTTTCTAAATATCCTGCTACTACATGCTTGATAATGAAGTCCAGCATTTTCCCAATGACAGATGTTAGGCTAACTGGTCTATAGTTTCTTGCTTTCAGTCTCGCTCCTTGCTTGAATAGGGGCGTTACATTTGCGGTTTTCCAATCCACTGGGACCTCTCCCGTATTCAGGGAATTTTGATAGATTACAACCAATGCATCCACTATCTCTGCAATCACTGTTTTTAAGACCCTTGGATGCAGGCCATCAGGTCCAGGGGACTTGTCCACCTTTAGTCCTATAGTTTGCCTTGTACTTTTTTTCTAATGTTAGTGTTTTAATTTCCTCCCTCCCTATGGCCCCTTCATTATCTATTAGTATTGGGATGCTTTTAGTGTCATCTACCATGATTTGTTCAAAGTCTCTGCCATTTTCATGTTCCCCATTATTAATTCCCCAGTCTCATCTTCTAAGAGACCAATGTTTACTTTAGCTACTCTCTTCCTTTTTATGTACCTGTAGAAGCTCTTACTGTCTGTTCTTATATTTATTGCTAGTTTACTCTCATAATCTGTCTTCTCCCTCTTTATTAGTTTTTTAGTCGTCATTTGCTGGTTTCTTAATCTTTCCCAATCCTCTGGTTTACCATTAATCTTTGCAACATTGTATGCCTTTGTATTCAATTTGATATCATCCTTAGTTATCCAGGGATGTTTCATCCTTCTCTTAGAGTCTTTTTTCTCATTGGAATATATCTTTGCTGAGAATTATGAAATATCTCCTTAAATGTCTGCCACTGCTTATCTACCGTCTAACACTTTAATTTATTTTCCCTGTCCACTTCAGCCAACTCTGTCTTCATACCATTGTAATGGTCTTTATTTAAGTTCAGGATACTAGTTTGAGACCCAAGTTTCTCACCTTCAAACTGAATTTGAAATTCTAACATGCTATGATCACTCTTCTCAAGAGGATCCTTTACTATGAGATCATGAATTAATCCTGCCTCATTACATTAAGATTTTGCCAACCGACAGTCTTGAACTATTACCTGTTTTAAATTCTCCGGTGAACTTGTATGGTATAAGAACATAAGAACATAAGAACATAAGAAAAAGAACAGCTCCTCGAGCCTGTTCCGCCAGTCAATAAGATCATGGCTGATCTGATCATGGACTCAGATCCACTTCCCTGCCCGCTCCCCATAACCCCTTATCCCCTTATTCATTTAAGAAACTGTCTATTTCTGTCTTAAAGTTATTGAATGTCCCAGCTTCCACAGCTCTCTGATGCAGTGAATTCCACAGATTTACAATCCTCTGACCGAAGAAATTTCTCCTCATCTCTGCTTTAAATGGGCGGCTCCTTATTGTTAGATCGTGCCCTCTAGTTCTAGTCTCCCCATCAGTGGAAACATCTCTGCATCCACCTTGTCAAGCTCCCTCATAATCTTATACATTTTGATAAGATCACCTCTCATTCTTCTGAATTCCAATGAGTAGAGGACCAACCTACTCAACCTTTCCTCATAAGTCAACCCCCTCATCCCCAGAATCAACCGAATGAACCTTGAACTGCCTCCAAAGCATGTATATCCTTTCATAAATATGGAAACCAAAACTGCACGCAGTATTCCAGGTGTGGCCTCACCAATACCTTATCTAGCTGTAGTAAGACTTCCATGCTTTTATACTCCATCCCTTTTGCAATAAAGGCCAAGATACCATTGGTCTTCCTGATCACTTGCTGTACCTGCATACTATCCTTTTGTGTTTCATGCACAAGTACCCCCAGGTCCCACTGTACTGCGATCTTTTGCAATCTTTCTCCATTTAAATAATATCTTGCTCTGTTATCACCATAAGTATGCTGTTCAGTATATGTGTAATATTAATAATATTTATCATTGTATGCTTAATTCCTAAGATTGTCAATAAATGCTTTTGAACCCTATTATCTTGCAGAATAACCTATAAACTTTGCAGATTTAATAATAACTTTCAAAAGGAATTGGATCACAATAAGAGCATTATTTATTGTGATCTGGAATGCAGTGCCTGAAATGGCTGTGAAAGCAGAATCAATTGTAACTTCCAAACGGGAATTGAATAAATACATGAAGGGAAAAAGATTTACAGGGCTATGGGGTGTAAGAGTAGTGGGAGTGGGACTAATCGGCACAGGCACGATGGGCCAAATGGCCTCCTTCTGAGCTGTATCATTCTATGATTCGATATCCATTTCTGAACAAACTTGTAGTAGCAAGCATACCTCTATTGACCAAAGCATTTAAATTCCCCATGGTGATTGTCTGGTGTTTGTTGCTGTTTCCACAGCAACTACTTGGTGTTGACAACACTGTGTTTCAAAAGATGTTCGCTTTGTGCATTTACACTGATAAGCAAAATAATGAAAAATTAAAACAAATTGGCCTCAATTTTCTTTTTCATGACACCTTGTAAACTAGTGCACACTAGTTGGGTGGGTGCAACAATGCCTGAAGATATTGTTGGTGGCATCGTAGTGCCTCCAAAGTATCATCCAGTTTAATAATTAGTTACATCTTCATGTTATTATATCAGTGCCCAATATATATATATTGGTGTGATTTTCGTATGGCATCTTGCACGCTTGCATATCATGCAGGATGAAATTATGTCATCCCAACCTCATTTTAATGAAGCTCATATCAATTCCAGGTGGGATCTTCTTGCTGTGATTTGAAGTAAAATGGAAAGACATGCAATGCACAACCTGTGTAATGGGTTCCCAGCACCTTTTTTCTGTTCCATTATGCCAAGTGTGCACTAGTTTACAAGGTGTAATGAAAAAGAAAATTGAGGCCAATGTGTTTATTTTTTCATTATTTTGCTTATCAGTGTAAATGCACAAAGCGAACATCTTTTGAAACACAGTGTTGTCAACACCAAGTAGTTGCTGTGGAAACAGCAAAAACCAAGCAATAGAAAGAGGGTGTTTCGATGATCACTCTGTGCAAAGCTCCGGACTTTGAGGAACAGCCATGGATGAGTGAGCGCCATGCAAACTAATATCTGTTAACGAGTCATCTTTGTGATCAAAGGACAATTGATAATTTTAAGTGCTGGTTGCAATTTGGAACAATTTTTTTTTCCATACATCTGATGCCAGTGCTTGTAGAATGGAGAAAGAAAACATTGGATGTGGATTCACAGATGAGGAAAAAAATTGCCTATAACTTGGTACAATTGGTACAAAACTGGCAATTTTACTGAGAGAAGTTTGACAGCTAGCTGGTGTGGGAAGCAGATATTTCATCTTGGTTCATTGGTATTCTTATGAGGTTAGGGATTGAGGCACGTTACTGGAACAGAGTAAATGGTACATTCCTTTAAATCCTTTTCTTGCTATTAATTATCTGGGACTGTTTCGTTGGAAGAGTCTTGTATTCTCCAACAATAACATCTCTCACCTTGAATACCAAATGAATCCTCCACCCCAAAAACATCTAATACCTTGAGAAAAAGATACATCTAGCTGTAGCTGTTAAGTTAATACTACTTTTTGAATGCTAAATTTTCAACCTAAAGAACTTTCTGGAAGGTAGATGCTACGCTTTTTGTGTCTGTTGTAACCTCTCACTCTATATTATTTCAGGCCTGATATCTTAAATCAAGGATGTCCAACCTTTTAAAGCGCAGGTGGGGGATGGGGTTTGGGGGGTCAATGCTCTTGTCAAAACTAGAATAGGGAACAAGAATATGCAAAAATGCAAGTCCCACACTCAAAATTTTAACACCCATATATAGCAAAAAAGCCAATCCCCAATCATAAAACAAGCAAGATCGTCCATACATAAAATTTAAGACATTCTACACACAACTCTCAAACCCCCATAACACAAAAAAATTCCAACCTTCCCTCTTTTACCACTATCCTTTCTTTCATACTTATCCCCCTCCCCAAACTGGGAAACTTCAGTCTCTGTTCTTTAAAGATCCCTGCGCTGAAAAACTGCTCCTTGATTGGCTGTCAGATCGACCAATCAAGGAGGCGTTTTCGGGTCCTCCAAGCCCAGTAAGTTTGAAAGGCTGAGCTATTTATCCAGTCTGTGCTTCTTATAGTGACCTCACAAAACCAAAGTCAATGACGGATAGTTTCAGCTCCCGATGAAATGAACCAACGTTGAAGTTGGCTTTGTGCACTTTATCTGAAAGGGGCTGGATGATAGGAGCTCTTGGGTTAGATTTGGCCTATTGGATATAAGTTGGACATTCTCATCTTAGATTGCGTTTACGGGCGAGTCCCAACTCTTGATATCTTCCAGAGTGTCTATCTCTGGTGGTCTAGGCAAGCTTTCAGTAACACACCCAGATAACAAAACATGATTGAGAACTGGTTGTCAGACAGGAAGCAAAGAGTAGGAGTAAATGGGGACTTTTCAGAATGGCAGGCAGTGACTAGTGGGGTACCGCAAGGTTCTGTGCTGGGGCCCCAGCTGTTTACATTGTACATTAATGATTTAGACGAGGGGATTAAATGTAGTATCTCCAAATTTGCAGATGACACTAAGTTGGGTGGCAGTGTGAGCTGCGAGGAGGATGCTATGAGGCTGCAGAGCGACTTGGATAGGTTAGGTGAGTGGGCAAATGCATGGCAGATGAAGTATAATGTTGATAAATGTGAGGTTATCCACTTTGGTGGTAAAAACAGAGAGACAGACTATTATCTGAATGGTGACAGATTAGGAAAAGGGGAGGTGCAAAGAGACCTGGGTGTCATGGTACATCAGTCATTGAAGGTTGGCATGCAGGTACAGCAGGCGGTTAAGAAAGCAAATGGCATGTTGGCCTTCATAGCGAGGGGATTTGAGTACAGGGGCAGGGAGGTGTTGCTACAATTGTACAGGGCCTTGGTGAGGCCACACCTGGAGTATTGTGTACAGTTTTGGTCTCCTAACCTGAGGAAGGACATTCTTGCTGTTGAGGGAGTGCAGCGAAGGTTCACCAGACTGATTCCCGGGATGGCGGGACTGACCTATCAAGAAAGACTGGATCAACTGGGCTTGTATTCACTGGAGTTCAGAAGAATGAGAGGGGACCTCATAGAAACGTTTAAAATTCTGACGGGGTTAGACAGGTTAGATGCAAGAAGAATGTTCCCAATGTTGGGGAAGTCCAGAACCAGGGGACACAGTCTAAGGATAAGGGGGAAGCCATTTAGGACCGAGATGAGGAGGAATTTCTTCACCCAGAGAGTGGTGAACCTGTGGAATTCTCTACCACAGAAAGTTGTTGAGGCCAATTCACTAAATATATTCAAAAAGGAGTTAGATGAAGTCCTTACTACTAGGGGAATCAAGGGGTATGGTGAGAAAGCAGGAAGCGGGTATTGAAGTTGCATGTTCAGCCATGAACTCATTGAATGGCGGTGCAGGCTAGAAGGGCCGAATGGCCTACTCCTGCACCTATTTTCTATGTTTCTATGTTTCTATGATATTTTGTCTGTTCATTGTTTTTAGCTACTAGATTTATCCTATACCTTCATAAAATCTTTCTCTGCCTTGTTGAACAAATACAACATCACACTTTCAGACCTTGTTTTAAGTTTAAAACCTTTCAGCAAATTTATTTAGCAAAAAAGACAAACAGGCGAGTATCAATTATATATTATATTTAGGCATTTAGAAATCCTTCCACCTAACATATACAATAACTCGATATACAATAAAAGAATTACAATTCAAATATACTGAGCTAACCCTTTATAAATAATGTGTGTATTATGTGGTGTTGCTTTTCTTAAATTTCTTATCACTGGATTAATCTATAAATCTCTTGGAAGTTCCAAATGATTTTTTTCTCACTTAGGAGTTTCAAACTCCTTCTTTGAAAGATTTGAAAATTCATTATCCTCCTCTGAGATGATCAAAATGGCTCCCCTTCTCACACCAATTTACAAAATGACTCACAGTTTCAAACAGAACAGCTCTTTTTAAATCTCTGAAAAGCATTAGCACGTTTTTTTGGTTTATGAATAATTGAACAATCAAATTTAACAAAGAGGAACAAGCAGAATCAATCACAGAGCATTGTTTTAAGTTTGAATTATTCTTTTCTCCGACCAGTAACCAATCAAACTGCAACTTTGTAAGCTTGGGACAAGAATTTGAACTGTGGTTAGTTTTGAAACTGCTTTTGTTCTATGATTAGATTTAAAGCAACAGTCACCAAACCAAACCAAACCAAACCAAACCAAACCAAACCAAACCAAAAAGGTTTTGTTGTTGTCACAAGAGATTTGTCATTTCAAAAAGAGGACAATAGAATCAAAACAGCAGAAAATGTACTTTAGAAAGAAAGACTTGCATTGATATAGCACCTTTCATGACCTCAGGATGCTCCAAAGCACTTTACAGCCAATGAAGTAATTTTGAAGTGCTGTCACTGTTGCAATGTAGGAAATGCAACAGCCAATTTGTGCACCAAAAACTCCCACAAACAACAATGTAATAATGACCAGATAATCTGTTTTAGTAATCTTGGTTGAGGGATAAACATTGGTCAGGACACCTGCGGAGAATTCCCTGCTCTTCTTCGAAATAGTGTTGTGGGTTCTTTTGCGTCCACCTGAGAGAGCAGACGGGACCTCATCCAAAAGATGGCACCATAAAAATCTGAACATCATTTGCAGAATTTCTAATTTAGAAGTGATTTATTTTCCTGTCAAACATGTAATTTTTAAGATAGAAGGAAGATATGGCCTGAAAAATGATCAACTTGATTCCCATGATTGGTGGAATGCTGTCAATCAGGCACCCAGCATTCAGATCAACTTTCCTTACCATCGCTTACAGACTAATTGTGGATTTTGACTTTTAGTCTCCAATGTGTAAACAATAATTAGAAAGTAGCTTTTAATCAGTCTGGAAGGATGTTGTAAGCACAGTGATGCTATTAGTATGAATGATTCTGATTTAACTTAAATCGATCCCCTTTATGTATCATATCCACCACATCTACTACATGCAATTGATTAATACAAGGCTCACAGAAGATGTGAATTTACAACTTTCACACCTTCCACATTAGGTGTTAGAGTAGGGTTCATAAACCTGAATTCACTCTAACAAATAAACACACAGATACACGGTCTCCCAGAGATCTTTTATTTAACCACAAACACATGTATTAAATAAGAACCCACCTTAATCCATCCTGGAATCTTCAAGTGTCCGGTGGCTAAACCGACACTCGCTTGAAGTCTGTTGAAATCTTTAGAAGTCTTCTCTTCGTTAGACTAAGATATATTTATCCTGGCATATTGCAGTAAAAGTTGTTGTGTCAGTTCTTATATTTTTCGTGTTACAATTCTTCATGTGGCATTCAAATGAATCTCATGTGGAAACGGTAGCATAGTGGTTAAATTACGGGGCTAGTAATCCAGTGGCCTGCCCTAATAATCCAGAGACGTGAGGTCAAATTCCACCATGGTAGCTGGGAAAGTTAAATATAGTTCATTAAATAAATCTGGAATAAAAAGCTAGTATCAGTAATGTGACAATGAATCTATCGGATTGTTGTAAAAACCCATCTGGTTCATTAATGACCTTTAGGGAAGGAATCTGCTATCCTTACCTGGTCTGGTCCATATGTGACTCCAGTTGCACATAGTGGACTACTGCTCCACCTAGTGGACTACTGTGGTAATGCAACTGCTGCTGTAAATACAATAAAAGTCTCATGATGTATTGGAGCCATCTTGTAGTGTGTGTTGTTTGTGATGTCATAAAGAAGATATCACATTGGCGAATGAGGATAGGATAATCTGATTGCCTAGCTGAAATTTTTTTTGGTGGATGATTCAGCCAACCGACAGATATTTTGAGAGGTTCTTTGTTTTGCAGAACAGCTAAAAATCCAAGATAAATTAGAAGCTTACTTGGCTGAACAGAAGAGTCCAGATGACCGTGCCTATGGGAATACTAGGGTGCTTGGGTGAGTTCCATCATAACCGAGAGACTTTTGGATGTATGTGGAGCGGCTGGAAATGTTTTTTACCGTGAATAGTATCGGCGAAGCCCCGATTATAAAAACCATAACTGGGTGGTGTTAGAAAAAAAACGGGCTATTTTCCTGACTGAAGCAGGCCCCAAGATGTATGAAGCCCTGAAAAATGTACCAAGTTAGAACTGCACTACAGTCCTGAGCCCCTGAAAATTGCTGAAAGTTATTGTTTTGGAATACGAAATCAGTTTAATCATGAGAGTATCAGTGAGTACATTGCAGCATTAAAAAAGCTATCCATTCACTGTCATTCCGGAAATTTTCAGGACCAAGCATTGCGTGACCACTTTGTTTGTAGGAGAAAAAATGAACAAATCAAAAGGAAGTTGTCGACAACCACTAACTTGACTTTTGAGTTAGCTTGTCAGACTGCTGTGTTGATGGATATGGCCAATCAATACTCCTGAGAATTTCACACCATTTCCAGTTGTCAGACAATCGAGGTGAATCGCCTGCAGGTTAAAAGTAAAAGGTAGTTGGGCCCCAAGGCCACAGCAACTGGCCAAGGTAACAGCACATTGAAGTCATGCTATCGGTGTCTGGGATAAGACCTCACTCAAAGCTGTCCATAAGTGAAAGCAGAGTGTTTCTTCTGCAAGAAAACAGGGCATCTTGAGAAGACATACCGACTGAAGAGTAAACTGATGTTCAATGCTAGAAGTAGCAATCGCCAGAGACTACATGGCATTGAAGAGGAGCAACAAGTCAAGGAGGTTCAGGAGATACATGTCCTCAGGAGCACGAGCGTATCTATCAGTGATTCGCAAAGTATCGTTATCTAAATAGACGTTGCAGGAATCACGATACCCATGGGAATCTGGTGCATTCGTGAGCAGAGTACATGAATCGGATACTGTAGTTCAATGACAGTGGATGGGATGACCTTGGAGGCGGTGGAGGTTGAACAAATTCCCATCTGTTCTATTATTTAGCTCAACTCCATTGGCAGAACAGACGCACCAACTTCAGTGTTCTTGCTCAGGCCAACATTCCAAGTATTGAAGCATTGACCATGCTCGATCAGTTCTATTGGGCAGGCCACATCGTCCACATGTCCGACACGAGACTCCCAAAGCAAGCGCTCTAGGTGGAGCTTCAACACGGCAAGTGAGCCCCAGGTGGGCAGAGAAAACACTTCAAGGACACTATCAAAGCCACCTTGACAAAGTGCAACAGCTCCATCGACTCCTAGGAATCCCTGGCCCAAGACCACCCAAAGTGAAAGGGAAGCATCTGGGAGGGCGCTGAGCACCTCGACTCCCATCGCTGAAAACAAGCATAAAACCAGGCATAGACAGTGGAAGGAGTATGCATCAACCCAAGTTCCCCAACCATCCTTTCCTTCAATCACTATCTTCCCTATCTGTGTCAGAGACTGTAGGTCCTGCATTGGACTCGTCAGTCACTTGAGAACTTACTTTTAGAGTGGAAGTAAGTCATCCTCGACTCCGAGGGACTACCTATGATGACATGAATTGCTATATCTCGACAAGTTGTGTGATTGTCCCCTGGAGAAGTTGAAGAATAAGCTATGAGGCTACTCAGGAGAGCAAATCACTGTAGTAGGATGTAACACCGTACCGGTGACATACAAGAATCAGTTTCAGAACTTGGCTTTCTTAGTCGAGACAAGCCTGCCTTAATAGGTAGAAATTGGTTGGGATCACTGAAGCTGGATTGGACTGAGATTTTTCATGTTTCAACGAGATTTGCATTGAAAGATAATGTCATCAAGAAGTATCCAAAGTTGTTCTGAAAAACAGCCTGCCCAATCCAAGGTTTCAAGGTGAGTGTCAGAGTACAGAAGGATGCAAGACCAGTTTACTGCAAGCCATGTCCCGTACCAGACGTAATCAAGGAGTAAGTTGAGCAAGAACGCAAAAGACTAGAAATTGAGAACATTATCCCTAAAGTAAATCAGCTGATCACAATAATGCTGATGCTATGTCCAAGTTGCCATCCTCATCACAAGTTACATGCAATAGGGAAGAAGTGTTCTAGTTTTCATACATTGATGAACTACCAGTCACAACTGAAGAGATTGGTAGAGCACGTGACTCAGTTATGTCAAAGGTGTCTGATTACATGGCAAATGGGTGGCTAAACCAAGTATCAGAGAAAGATATACATCCATAATTCATTCGTAGGAATTAATTATCAGTGGATAAAGATTGTATCATGTGGGGTAGTTGTTCCAAATAAGTTCAGGTCCAAATTATTTGGAGATCTTCATGATCAGCACCTGGGAATGTGCTTGACCAAGATTTTTGCATGCAGTAACTTATGGTGGCCAGGTTTAGATAAAGATATAGGGCCCACATTTCCCCAGCCACCTAGAGCGGCGCAGTTAGGGGTGGCACGCTGACTTTCTAAGCCAAGAAAAGTGCCAAAAACTTACCTTCCACTTTGGCCGCTCCATCATCATCCCGATCCATCGACGTGGCGCTGCAGAGCCTGTGGGGGGGCGGAGCTTCGGCCGTGCTTGCTCAGCGTGGCCTGCAGGGGGGCGGGGCTTGGGCCCAGTGTTTTGTGGAGTGCTGGCAGGGGGATGCATGTCTGTTTGAGCGTGTGCGCATGCGCAATGGGCGTTTCAGCGTGCGCACATGTGCAATGCAGCAGGAATCTTGGCAATCGGCCAATTAAAGGGAGAGCATCCTCAGTATCATTGTTAATAGACCACATATAAAGGTAAGGTTTAAATATTGATTTTTGTGTGGCTGAGGGAGCTGAGGGAAAGGAATGCTGGATAGCTGGAAGAAAGATGAGAAGTGTGATTTCTGAACATTACCTGAGTGTGAGTCCACTACACGAATGGCGCATGAGCGTGCAACAAGAACAAAGAATTTTCTCCATGAGGAAGTGGAGAAACTAGTGACTGTCATTGAGGAGAAATGGCTGAAGCTGGATATCAGTAAGAGTGGACAATCAAAAGTTTCACCCAAGGAAATGAGAAGAAGATGGAACCAAGTTGCAGAAGAATACTCCGCAGGGGTCAACACCGCAAAATCTGGAGGCCAGTGCAAGAAGAAATGGCAGGACGTTGGTCAAGTAGTGAGTGTAAGTAATATCCTCATCTTTAAATGGAATTGCAATTGAAAATGTGATCATCTGTATGTGTCCCACTCATCAGAAGCACACCATGTGTGAAAATTAATATTTTCATCTTTGCAGAAGAAATTGGCCCACAACAAATGGAAAAGATTAGAACAGGAGGAGGTCCACCAAATCTGCACCAACTGTCACCCCTGGAACAGAGGGTTGCTGCCTTGCTGAGTCGCACCGGCAGAAAAAAAATCAGCTCTGCACAAGCTGGACCCACATGCGAGGGTGAGGGTGAGTCATTAAAATGCATAGTCGCCCTTCAAATCAACCTGCTGACTGGCCTGCTATGCATCAGGCTACTCATGCCACCCATCCTGCCCCCTCCTGTGCTGCTAACCAGTTGACTGTTCTATTGTATTTTGCAGAAGAAGAAGACACTCCTCAACATCCTGAAGATCCACCAGAGGATCCAGATGCGTGTGTTCCAGATCAAGGCGGGTGGGGGGAGGAGGGGTTCATGGAAATGTGTTCACAGGAGAAAGCTGACCGCGATATGAATCAGTCCATAGTACAGGGCATCACACTGCCAGAAAACTCCATGAGCTCCTCGGCGACATTCCATGGTTTCACACCTTCCGAGGTCACGGGTCCCAGTGGCAGTCGTGAAATGCATGTTGGGCCACACAGTGGCCCACCTTCCCAGCCTGCGCCTCACACTGGAGGGGTGCCACTAGGCAGACCCATGGTGAGGGGAAGGAAAAGCCGACCAGTCTCTCCTGAGATGCAGCCTTCATCAGATGTTAATCAGGTTATGTCATTGGGTGAGGAGACCAATCCCCTCACAAGATCACTCGTGGTGGCCGTCATTGGGGTGCGTGATGAGGTAGCGACACTGTCGGATGAAATCTCAGCACTGAGATGGGAAGTGAGGGTATGCAAACAATGGCAGATGCCATGAGGGAGATAGCTTCTGCAATAAGGGCACAAAGGCCGGCTACTCAAATGCCACTCCCATTTCAATCCACGCACAAGCCACCAGTGAGACCCAAGCTGGGCCCCCAAACCCCCACCACCATCACCGACCCTATGAGGAAGTGCACTTTCCCCGAGATGTGGGTGAGGGATGGGTGCTGTAAGGGGGGGTGGTCTCTATTAGGGGGTCAGGTTCCCTTCTGACCAACTTGAGTGGTTCGAATCGCTTCCACTCCCTTGGGTTCTGTACTCTGGATTTATTTGGGGGGGTGTGACAAAAGTGCAAAGGACACTGGTTTGAAGCAAAGAACTTTGTTTTTATTACAGTCAGGGTAATACAAGCTTATTACTCTAGTAAGAAAATACAAGGCCAAACTTACAATCACTCGAATAAAGGACAATACAAGGAAAGGTACAAGGTCAAACTTACAATCACTCTAATAAAGGACTGTACAAGGAAAGGTACAAGGTCAAACTTAAAATCATTCTAATAAAGAACCATGCACTACACATTCAAAGGGGGTTACAGTAAATTATACCTCCGAATACCTAATTCTAGTTAGGTTAGACTCCAGGGCAGGCAGGGACTATGCTTACCAATCTTTTTGAAAAGTTAACGGTAGATCGTGGTTGTTTTTCCCTTAATACCACATTGACTGTGGTCGGTCGCTGTTGTGATGGTGATGTTCTTCCTTCCTTCAGGACTTCAGGACTTCAAAGCTGGAGAAGTCAGTTTACAACTGTCGCATTGGTTCCTCTCCTTGTCTTGATGACATACTCGCAATATAGCACCTGGTGTGTGTAGTATGGCACCTGAGGTAGTCGCAGCCTTGTAGCTACCTAGCAACCACCTAAGCTCTGTTAAAAACAGGGGCCAGTTTTATGATTTCAGTGTTCTAATCTTGCCACCAAATCTGTTCAAAATCCTTTGTATAATTTTGGCGGGCTTGGTTCTTCTTTGTAATATATCGGTGGGCTCGTTAAAAGTTGATATGTTTTGGGTGAGTTGATGTTTGAAGACTGTTTCCTGATGGAAATATTAGTTTGGTAATTGCAATGTCCTTTTATGCTTAGTCTTTCGCATACAGGCTGGATTGGGCCTATTGTGATATATATGCTGAAATGGTTGTCCAGACCCATGTTGATGGGTAGCTACCTCTGGGTGATTTTGTGATGTTAATGTCTCTTGTGGGGAAGGATTTTTGAATACTCATTCTTCCAGGCAGGTTAACTTAGTCCTCACACCCAGGTACCTTCACTTAATTAGACTGCCTCTTGCTAGTTCTGTCAGTCCGCCCATAGCCTTGAGTTTCTCTTTTAAAATCCAAAATTCTATTAAAGTTCGTAGTTTCTTCCATAAGCACTTTAGAGTTCCAAACTTTTCGGTAGATAGTCCCAAATTAAATTTCCTTTCGAATGAGTCCAAACACAGGGGGGGTTTCTTGTGAATTTTGCATTCCTTCATTCACAAGCCACCGGTGAGACCCAAGTTGGGCCCCCAACCCCCCCCACCACCATCACCGACTCTATGAGGAAGTGCACCTTCCCCGAGATGTGGGTGAGGGATGGGTGCAGCCTTTCTTTGCTGTTGCTGCTATTGTTGTTGTTGTTGTTGTTGCCGCCGTTGAAGTGCACTGTAAAATATCCAATAAAAGATATTTTACATTAAAACTGAATCATGTTCCTCGCAACATTTAGGTGAAAAGTAAGAATCCCTCACCCCTACAGTCATGCGTGCCTGCCGTCCCTGGCCATGGCGGGAGGGTTAGCCGGTGCGTTCTGCAGTTAGCAAGGTAGGACTGTTCTATTTTCAGTAGCTGATTTATCTTTCATTTATTTTTGATGATGTTGTACAGCTGTTGTTCTGAAGATGTTTTGATGTTGTGCTGCTGTTGTGAAGGTCTTTATTGCTTTAGAATCCTCCTCCCCTGCCACCCCCCCGCCCAATGCCCTATCTCTGGCTACCTGCGCTGATTTCTTAAATGTAGGTAAGGTTTCTCTGTGCCTAAAAAGTGACCACATACACTGGCCTAAGTTAGTTTGGAGTAACTTTCAGCAGGCCAAGTTTGCTTCTATAGCCAGAAGAAGCAAAAGTGGCATGTCATGCCCCCTTTTGGAGAGAACAAACTAAACTAAAAAAAAATCTAACTAACTGACTTACACTGGAGCAAGTTAAATGGGGAAATTTGTGATTTTGAGGTTACTCCAAAAAAAGTTACTTACGCCAAAGAAAAACAGGGCAACTCCTGGGGATATTTGAGCCCATAGACTACATTGTTAGTCAGTGTACAACATGCCAATCCGTAAGCAAGAAATTACCATTAATACCATTACAGCCATGGAAATGGCCTCCTCGGCTGTGGCAAAGGCAATATGTAGGTTTTGCCGAGCTCACAGGTCAACAATTGTTCATTGTGATTGATAGCCATTCGAAGTGTGTACAGGTGTTTCCAATGCGGAAAATAACAAGTTAAACACTAGACCATGTGTGAAGATTGTTTTCTTCATATGGCTTCCCAGAAGAAATTGTGTCTGATAATGGGCTGCCATTTTGTTCAAAAGAATTTGCACTGTTCATGAACAGAAACGGTGTGAAGCAGACCAAGGTTCCACCATACCACCTTCAAATGGTGCAGCAGAATGCACAGTATAAATTGTAAATGTGCCTTCATCAAGCAAATGTTGGATCAAAAATGCAAAGAAACGGCAGTTGTCATTGGATCACAAATTAGCAAATGTTCTAATTACTAATTACTTATCGTAATGCTCCTCATACAACTACAGGTAGAACACCAGCAGAGTTGTTTCTCAAATGACAGTCACGAACCACATTCTCATTGTTAAAGCAAAACTTGGCATAATCAGTGGAAGAGAAACAATTAAGACAGAAAGAGAATCACGATAGAGGTAGAGTAAGAGAGAGAAGTGTGAAATTGAATCATGTTAGAGTGAAGAACCATCACCATAAATGGTTAACGTGGTTACCAGGAAGAATAATGAAGATATGTGGTCCTTGCACATATTTGATCAAGATCATGGACAGGTTAGGTTTGTTCACATTAATTATATTTTACCTACAGATGTGGAAGGGTTTGAAAGTTGGAATGATTTGATTATTTCTGATGAGTCAGATAGTCTTGTTACAATCAGAGTACCATTAGCAAATCCTACATCAGAAGTACTAGAAACAAGTCCAAGAGAAAGTCAGAATTTAAGTCTGAGTGAGTCAGGCAGACAAACAGTCTGAAGTTGTAGAGAGTCAAAATGTAAATCAAGGGTTGCACTTGGAGAAAAGCGCTCCTCAGACTCAGCTTAGAATGAGTCTAAGTTCGACTGCAAGTTTGGGAAGTACAGTTCGAGAGCGAAGGTATCCTCTTCGAAGCAGAAAACCAGTGATTATATTTGATTTGTTAATATGGCAAAATGAGTCCATATCTTTTGTTATGTATAACCATGCACGTTATGTCTGATGATTATTTTGTTATGATTACTTTTTCATTAAGGAGGAAGAAGTGTAATATAGCTCCACCTAGTGGACTACTGCTCCACCTGGTGGACTACTGTGGTAATGTAACTGCTGATTTAAGTACAATAAATGTCACGTGATATATTGGAGCCATCTTGTAATATGTGTTGTTTGTGATGTCGTAAACAATATATCGCACACAGCAATGTCGTTGACCTTTAACTGCTCTCTAAAAAGGTCTAGAAAGCCACTCAGTTGTAACAAACTGCTACAAGAAACAATAATAAAAATAAACCCAAATGTGCCACCCAGCATTGACCTCGGCACCGGCTTTGGACACAACAAAGGCACACCCAAGCCAGACCACCTGCAAAGTCCTCCTCACGAGCGGCTCTCATTAAAGTCACAAAAGATATCCTTTGTGACTGTGACAAAGGCAAACTATCCCTCCTCTTCCTTCTTGACTTGTCTGCAGCCTTTGACATGGTTGGCCACTCTATCTTTCTCTAATGCTTCTCCACTGTTGCCTGGTTCCATTCTTATCTATCTAATCATAGCCATAGAATCACCTGCAATGGCTTCTCATCCTGCCCCCGCATCATTAGCTCTGGTGTTCCCCCAAGGATTTCTCATCTATATGTTGCCCATTGGCGATATCATCCAAAAACACAGCATCAGTTTCCACATGTACGCTGAAGACACCCTGCCCTACCTCACTACCACTTCTCTCAACCCCTTCTCGATCTTTAAATTGTCAGACTGCTTGTCCGACATCCCGTTCTGGATGAGCAGAAATTTTCTCCAATTGAATATTGCTAAGATCGAAGCCATTGTTTTTGGTCCCCGCCACAAACTCCATTCTCTAGCCACTGACTCCATCCCTCTCCCCAATTTCTGTCTGAGGCTGAACCACACTGTTCGACCCTAAAATTAGCTTTCGACCATATATCGGCAGCAGCATAACTAAGACCACCTATTTCCACCTCCATAACATCATCCATCTCCACCCTTGCCTCAGCTCATCCACTGCTGAAGCCCTCATCCATGCCTTTGTTACCTCTAGACTTGACTATTCCAAAGCACTCCTGGCTGGCCTCCCATATAGTACCCTACGTAAACTAGACGTGATCCAAAACTCAGCTGCCCATGTCCTAACTCGTACCAAGCCCCACTCACCCATCACCCCTGTGCTCACTGACCTACATTGGCTCCTGATTAAGCAACGCCTAAATTTCAAATTTCTCATCCTTGTTTTCAAATCCCTCCATGACCTCACCCCTCCCTGGGCTTGAAATTCATCAGGACATAAGGTCTGCCCATTTCTCGGCAGTATTCCAGCGGTGCGTCATTTAAAACTGCCGGAATACCGCCGAGACCAAAGACTGCTGGTTTGGTGAACATATTTTCAGCGGTTTGCAGCATTATAGTTGATCAAGATTGACTTTCTTGTCAATGGAGGGTGTGGCACTGCACTGCGCATGCGCAAATCTTTTTAATTTGACGTTTTTTCACAGATACATTTTCCCTACGATTTCGGGGGTCAGGGGTCCCCTGTGCATGCGCAGAGAGTTGAAGTCGATGGAGAGTGAGTGAAAAGCAGCACAAAGTACTCGAGGGTCAGTTGTTTTCATCAGAGATTCCAGAGTCAAATAATATTAATAACAAATAATAATAATACAATATCAATAATAATAATACATATTTTATAAATAACAACTCATATAATAAATATAATAAATATAAATATTGTGGTATTGCTGAAAAAGAAGTCGAAGCACAGGAATATCGAGAAGGACGTGAGGTTGAGAGTGCCCGCCTTCGACGAAACGGAGCTACCTGCCCTGCTGGAGAATATCACGGAGAGATACTCTGAATTAATGAAGTGTGGTTGAGGCAAGCCAACCCCCACCCCCCAAAAGAGTGCAACAAAATATGGGACGAGATCAGTGAGGCTGTCTCCTCCACAAGTAAAATGGTACTGTTATCTATGAGTAAAGAGTCTGACTGGATACTGTGAGCTCAAAGTAAAGTGTGACCTTAGTTTTTTATTGCAGGTCTCCAGAGTGCCTCTCCAGCCTGTGAGGCCTCCTTAAGTACCTGTGCTCCCAAGGGATTGTGGGATCCCTTGTGACTCCAGGGGGTGAGCCCTCTTGTGGCTACACAAGGTATATACAGGTTTACAGAAATAACAGGTACACACTGGAGAAAGGTGTCGTAAGAGGTGGAACAACCTGGTGAGGGTAGCTAGAGTAAGTAATGATTTTATTTATGCACCCCCCATGTGCCATGTACCATGTAAATAAATGTAGGTTCAGTGCGCATGGATCATGTTATTTATTCAAAGATTATGGCAATGTATTTGTGTTTTTAGGCAATGACAAGAGGATCAACCCAGTGTTTTGATATGTGTGTGTGTGTGTGTAAACCTGTGTGTGTGAACCTGTGTGTATGCGATGTTAACTGGATAGAAGATTTTTACTTTCACTTACTTTACTTTCTGCAGAAGAAGACATCTGCAATAGCAGCGGATCAGTGGCATATGAGGGGAGGACCTCCAATGCAAGAACCCTTGACAGAGATTGAGATCCGTGCACTGTCGCTGGTCGAGGATAGCAACCGTGCCACCACCGGCATTGGAGCTGACCCATCCACACAGGATGGTCAGTACAATACAATCCCCGGTCTGTATTGCAGTCGTGCAATATCATGTAATGTAACCGTGACTGTAAGGTTGGCCTCATTTAATGTAATGTTAGTCTATTGCACTGTAATGTTGGGCTCCCAGGGTCTTAAAAGAAGTAGCTGCAGAGATAGTGGATGCATTGGTTGTAACCTACCAAAATTCCCTGGATACTGCGAAGGTCCCAGCAGATTGGAAAACTGCAAATTTAGCACCCCTATTTAAAAAAGGAGGCAGACAGGAAACAGGAAACTATAGACCAGTTAGCCTAACATCTGACATTGGGAAAATGCTGGAGTCCATTATTAAGGAAGCAGTTGCAGGACATTTGGAAAAGCATAATTCAATCAAGCAGAGTCAGTATGATATTATCAAAGGGAAATCATGTTTGACAAATTTGCTGGAGTTCTTTGAGGATGTAATGAGCAGGGTGGATAAGGGAGAACCAGTGGATGTGATGCATTTGAATTTACAGAAGGCATTCAATAAGGTACCACATAAAAGGTTACTGCACAAGATAAAAGTTCATGGGATTGGGGTTAATATATTAGCATGTGTGAAGTCCTTACTCTACAGCATGAAACCACACGAGGCACATTCTGGGGACAAGGTCACTCTGTGACCTGCTCTCTTTATTAACAGGACTCCAAAGACATGACCCTGCGTGGGACCTCCCTTTTTATACCTGTGTGACCAGGTAAGGAGTGTCTCCCACAAGTTCACCCCTTGTGGTCAAGGTGTGCATCAAGGTTGAGTGTATACATTAATACAGTGATGTTACATTGTGGTTACATACATGACAGCATGGATAGAGGATTGGCTAACTAACAGAAAACAGGGAGTCGGAATAAATAGTTCATTCTTGGGTTGGAAATCAGTAACTAGTGGGGTACCACATGGATCAGTGCTGGGTCCCCAACTATTTGCAATCTATATTAACGATGAAGAGACTGAGTGTAACATAGGCAAATTTGCTGACGATACAAAGATGGGAGTAAAAGCAATGTGTGAGGAGGACACAAAAAATCTGCAAAAGGACATAGACAGGCTAAGTGAGTGGGCAAAAATTTGGCAGATGGAATATAATGTTGGAAAGTGTGAGGTTATGCACTTTGGCAGAAAAAAATTGAAGAGCAAGTTATTATTTAAATGGAGAAAAATTGCAAAGTACTGCAGTACAGTGGAAGCTGGAGCATGAAACACAAAAGGTTAGTATGCAGGTATAGCAAGTGATCAGGAAGGCCAATGGAATCTTGGCATTTATTGCAAGGGAGATGGAGTATAAATGCAGGGAAGTCTTGCAACAGCTATACAGGGTATTGGTGAGGCCATAATTGGAATACTACGTATAGTTTTGGTTTCCATATTTAAGAAAGGAGGCAGTTCAGAGAAGGTTCACTAGGTTGATTCCAGAGATGAGTGGGTTGAGTTATGAGAAAAGGTTGAGTAGGTTGGGCATATACACATTGGAATTGAGAAAAATGAGAGGTGATCTTATCGAAACATATAAGATTATGAGGGGGCTTGACAAGGTGGATGCAGAGAGGATGTTTCCACTGATAGGGGAGACTAGCACTAGGGGGCATAATCTTAGAATAAGGAGCCGCCCATTTAAAATGGAGATGAGGAGGAATATCTTCTTTCAGAGGGTTGTAAATCTGTGGAATTCACTACCTCAGAGAGCTGTAGAAGCTGGGTCATTGAATAAATTTAAGAAAGAAACAAACAGTTTCTTAACCGATCAGGGAACAAGGGGTTATGGGGAGCAAGTAGAGAAGTGGAGCTGAGTCCATGATTGCAGCAATGGACCTTTTCTGCACCAACCTCCGTCACTGCCGCAAGGGCGCTGTTTCGTCCTGCAGAATCTGAGGAGGCATGGGGGAATCACCTGAATGTAGTGTCGGTGGAGTATGTTTAAGCTGGCCCAGATGGAACTGTTATATCCATCTCCGACTCCATCCCCACCTCCACCTCCACTGGCTCCATGATGAGCTGTCCTTCCTCTTCCTTTTCCTCTTCATCATCTCTGGCAGAGGTGAAGTCAGGAGAGGGCTGGGTGACACAAGGGTGAAGGCAGTGGGTCTGTCGTCTGGACTCTGCGGAGGCCTGGTCTAAATCCTCATGTCAAGCCCCCTCATAATCTTATATGTTTCAAAAAAAATTGAAGAGCACATTATAATTTAAATGGAGAAAAATTGCAAAGTGCTGCAGTACAGAGGGGCCAGGGGGTCCTTGTGCATGAAACAGAAAAAGTTAGTATGCAGGTACAGCAAGTAATCAGGAAGGCAAATGAAATGTTGGCCTTTATTGCAAGGGAGGGTGAGTATAAAAGCAGAGAAGTCCTGCTACAACTGTACAGGGTATTGGTTAGGCCACACCTAGAGTACTGCATACAGTTTTTGTTATGTATGTAAACATGATAACTGTGTAAGACTTGCCAACAGAGGGCGCACCTGTTGGAGACCCAAGAGTCACCTGCACACCTCATGCAAGCGAGTATAAAAGGTTGTATACCATGCTGCTTTGACACTCTGGAGTTTTATTCAAGAGACTAAGGACACATCAGTTTAAGCTCACAGTACTCAGAATTGTGGAGTTATTATAAACATAACAATTGGTGACGAGTAACAGATCACGAACTTTCACACGGTTATGGCTGCCGTTGGTATTCTTGAGTGATTTGTAGAGGATGATGATTGGGAAGCCTTCGTTGAATGTCTCAACCAGTACTTCGTGGTAAATGAGCTGGATGCAGACGATAAGGCGATCAAGCGCAGGGCGATTCTCCTCACTGTTTGTGGGTCTACAACTTACAGCCTCATCAAGCATCTGCTAGCACCAACGAAATCAATGGAAAAGACATATGCAGAGTTGTGTACTCTGGTTCGGGAACACGTCAAGCCGAAGGAGAGAATCTTAATGGCCAGGTATCGCTTCTATACGTACCCTCGCTCCGAGGGCCAAAACGTGGCGAGTTATGTCACTAACCTAAGATGCCTTGCGGGACCTTGCGATTTTGCTGGATATTTGGGGGAAATGCTGCAGGACTTTTTCATGCTTGGAATCGACCACGAGGTCATTCTTCGCAAGCTGCTGTCTGCCGAATCCCCAGTCATGAACAAGGCTATCACAATAGCCCAGGCTTTCATGTCCATGAACGATAATACTAAACTGATATCTTCTCAGCATCGAAGCTCACTGGCAAGTATTTAGCATAATCACGCAGAATGAGTAAGAGAGGCAACTCAACCTGAGGCCGAGGAAGAAGCGTATGGGGTACACAGCTTCACCACCAAGAGCCCTCCTATTATGCTGAAATTCAAATTAAATGGCATTCCAGTTTCCATGAAGTTGGACACGGGGGCGAGTCAGTCAATTATGAGCCAGAAGGCTTTTGAGAAACTGTGGGGCAACAAGGCACTAAGGCTTAAACTGAGCCCGATTTATACAAAGCTGCGCACTTACACCAAAGAGTTCGTACCAATCATTGGCAGTGCGGCAGTGAAGGTATCATACGATGGAGCTGTGCATGACTTATCACTGTGGATTATACCAGGCGATGGCCCAACGCTGTTCGGCAGAAGCTGGCTGGGAAAGATTCGATGGAACTGGGATGACATCAAAGCACCATCTTCGATGGATGCGCTCAAGTGCTGAGCAAATTTCCATTGCTATTTGAACCAGGCATCGGCAACTTCACAGGCGCCACGGTGCAGATCCATCTAGTCCCTGATGGACGGCCTGTTCATCACAAGGCTCAAACGGTTCCATATATGATGAGGGAGAAAGTCGAGATCGAACTGGACAGACTTCAATGAGAGGGAATCATATTGCCAGTTGAGTTCAACGAGTGGGCTAGCTCAATTGTTCCGGTGTGAAAAGCGATGGCATGGTCAGAAATGCGGAGACTACAAGGTAATGATCAACCGAGTCTCGTTACAGGACTAGTATCCACTACCCAAGGTGGATGACCTGGTCACAACGTTAGCAGGGGGGAAGCCGTTCACCAAATTGGATCTAATCTCCACTTACATGAAACAGGAGGTGGCTGAATCTTCGAAAAAATTGACGTGCATCAACATGCACAAAGGACTGTTTATATACCACAGATGTTCTTTTGGGACTCGCTCAGCTGCTGCCAATTTCCAGAGGAACATGGAGAGTTTGCTGAAATCAGTTCCGCGCACCATTATGTTTCAAGACAACATCCTGATCACAGGTCGTGACACTATCGAATACCTACACAACCTGGAAGAGGTTCTAACTCGACTAGCCAGAGTGGGACTCAGGCTGGAACACTCCAAGTGTGTTTTCCTGGCACCAGAGGTCAAATTTTTGGGGAGAAAGATTGCGGCAGACGGCATCAGACCCACAGACTCAAAGACGGATGCCATCAAGAACGCACCCAGATCACAGAATGTGACGGAGCAGCGTTCGTTCCTGGGACTCCTCAAATATTTTGGTAACTTTCTACCCAGGTTGAGCACTTTGCTGGAATCATTGCACATGTTGCTACAGAAGGGTGACGACTGGGTTTGGGCTAAATCTCAAGAGACAGCCTTTGAGAAGGCCAGAAACCTGCTATGTTCTAACAAGTTACTTGTATTGTATGACCCGTGTAAACGTTTAGTGCTAGCTTGTGATGCATCTTCGTATGGGGTCGGATATTTGTTACAGCAAGCCAATGTATCAGGCAAATGGCAACCGGTTGCCTATGTGTCTAGAAGTCTAAAAGAGCTTGCAGTATGGTCGAGAAACAGACGTTACCATGCGTATACGGAGTTAAGAAAATGCACCAATACCTATTTGGACTCCGGTCCGAGTTTTAAACAGACCACAAACCGCTCATTTCGCTGTTTTCAGAAAGCAAAGGTATAAACACCAATGCTTCATCCCGCATCCAAAAATGGGCACTAAATTTCCGCTTATGACTATGTTATCTGCCATAGAACAGGCATAAAGAACTGTGCTGATGCCCTCAGTTGGCTACCATTACCCACCACCAGGGTGGAAATGGCACAACCCGCAGACTTGCTTCTGGTCATGGATGTGTTTGAGAGCGAGGGGTCACCCGTCACGGCTTGCCAGATGAGGACCTGGACTAGTCTGGACCCTGTGCTATCACTTGTAAATAATTGCATGCTCAATGGGAGCTGATCGGATGTTCCCGGGGAAATGCAAGATGAAATTAAGCCGTTTCACCGACGTAAAGATGAACTTTCCATCTGGTTGGATTGTCTTTTATGGGATAGTTGCGTGGTTTTGCCAAAAAAAGGCAGGGAAATGTTTATACGTGACCGACACAGTACCCACCCAAGCATAGTCAAGATGAAGGCTATCGCCAGGTTGCACATTTGGTGGCCCTGCATTGACTCGGATTTGGAGTCATGCATACATCAATGTAACACTTGATCACAGTTGAGCAATGCACCAAGGGAGGCTCCACTGAGTCTGTGGTCATGGCCCTCCAAACCATGGTCTAGGATCCACGTAGATTTTGCTGGCCCCTTTCTAGGAAAGATGTTCTTAGTAGTAATGGACGCTTACTCTAGATGGATTGAATGTGTAATCATGTCATCCTGCACGTCCATTCCCACCATTGAAAGCCTCCGAGCCATGTTCGCCACCCATGGCTTGCCCGACATCCTTGTCAGTGACAATGGACCATATTTCACCAGCTCGGAATTCAAAGAGTTTATGACCCGCAATGGCATCAAGCATGTCAGGTCTACCCCGTTTAAGCCCGCATCCAACGGTCAAGTGGAACGGGCAGTCCAAACTATCAAGCAGAGCTTGAAACACATGATGGACAGCTCCGTTTATCTCAGGTTCTGCTCAGCTACCGGACGCGACCTCACTCGCTTACCAGGGTTCCCCCGGCCGAATTGTTAATGAAGAGAGCACTCAAAACCAGGCTCTCCTTAATCCACCCGGATCTTAATTATGATGTGGAAACCCAGCGTCACCGGCTAAACATGGACCACGATCAAGCGGCTGTATTGCATGACACTGATGTAAACGACCCTGTGTTTGTCCTTAATTACGGTCATGGTCCAAAATGGGTTGCTGGCACTGTCTTGGCCAAGGAGGGGGATAGAGTGTTTATTGTCAAACTGTGTAATGGACAAACGTGCAGAAAGCATTTGTATCAGACCAAACTGCGATTCACTGACAACCAGGAACAACCTGAAGAGGGCATCACCATCATCGATCCACCAACACATACTCGACCAGCAATCGGCCTTGCCGTCAATCAAGAGGATGAACCCACCATGCCCAACTGTCCTGTCAGACCAGCCACGCCGCAGTGCAGCAATGGCCTGACCAACTCACCCATGCCAGGGTTCGAACTCAGGTGTTCAACCAGAGAGCGTAGGGTCCAGGACCGCCTCAACTTGTAAATAACTTGTATCAAAGACATTGGGGGGAGTGATGTTATGTATGTAAACAAGATAACTGTGTTAGACTTGTCACCAGAGGGCGCACCTGTTGAAGACCCAAGGGTCACCTGCACACCTCATGCAAGCGAGTGTAAAAGGATGTCTGCCATGCTGCTTTGACATTCTGGAGTTTTATTAAAGAGATTAAGGTCAGATCAGTTTAAGCTCACAGTACTCAGTCTTGAGGAGTTATTCTAAACATAACAGTTTTAGTCTCTGTATTTAAGGAAGAATATACTTGCATTGGAGACTGTTTGGAGAAGGTTCACTAGGTTGATTCCAGAGATGAGGTGTTTGACTTATGAAGATAGGTTGAGTAGGTTGGGCCTATACTCATTGGAGTTCAGAAGATTGAGAGGTGATCGTATCAAAACATATAAATTAATGAGGGGGCTTAACAGGGTGGATGCAGAGAGGATATTTCCACTCATGGGGGAAAAAAACTAGGGGACAAAGTCTCAGAATAAGGGGCCGCCCATTTAAAAATGAGATAAGGAGGAATTTCTTCTTTCAGACGGTTGTAAATCTATGGAATTCTCAGCCCTAGAGAGCTGTGGAGGCTAGGTCATTGAAGATATTTAAGACAGAAATAGACAGATTTTTGAGTGATAAGGGAATAAAGGTTTATGGGGAGCGGGCAGGGAAGTGGAGCTCAGTTCATGATCAGATCAGCCATGGTCTTATTAAATGGCGGAGCAGGCTCGAGGGGACAAATGGCCTACTCCTGCTCCTATTTCTTATGTTCTTATGTTCATGTGGTGTTCTGCGATGTTGGGGGCTTGTAACGCAATGGAAATGTATATGTATATTTGTATTGTTTGTCTGCGATATGTAATGCAGTAATGTAGCAGTGGTGGACATTTATGTAAGACTGCACAACGTACTCATGTAACACTGACCCCTCCCCTGGTGTCAAGCACTTTTAAATGTTGTTTTGTACTTCCAGACATGGAGGATTCAGACCAGGCCTCCGCAGAGAGTCCAGACGAAAGACCCACTGCCTCCACCTCTGGTGTCACCCACACCTCTCCCGACTTCAGCTCTGCCAGAGATGATGAAGAGGAAGAGAAAGAGGAAGGGCAGCTCATCCTGGAGCCAGTGGAGGTGGAGGTGGGGGTGGAGACAGAGGTGCATATAACAGTTCCATCAGGGCCAGCTGGAACATACTCAACCGATTCTACATTCAGGGGATTCCACAATAACTTCTCAGATTCTGCGCGACCAAGCTGTTATGTACATAACATAGGAACATAAGAATTAGGAACAGGAGTAGGCCATCTAGCCCTCGAGCCTGCTCCGCCATTCAAAAAGATCATGGCTGATCTGGCCGTGGACTCAGCTCCACTTACCCGCCCGCTCACCATAACCCTTAATTCCCTTATTGGTTAAAAATCTATCTATCTGTGATTTGAATACATTCAATGAGCTAGCCTCAACTGCTTTCTTGGGCAGAGAATTTCACAGATTCACAACCCTCGGAGAAGAAATTCCTTCTCAACTCGATTTTAAATTGGCTCCCCCGTATTTTGAAGCTGTGCCCCCTAGTTCTAGTCTCCCCGACCAGTGGAAACAACCTCTCTGCCTCTATCTTGTCTATCCCTTTCATTATTTTAAATGTTTCTATAAGATCACCCCCTCATCCTTCTGCACTCCAACAAGTAAAGACCCAGTCTACTTAATCTACCATCATAAGGTAACCCCCTCATCTCTGGAATCAGCATAGTGAATCGTCTCTGTACCTCCTCCAAGGCTAGTATATCCTTCCTTAAGTAAGGTGACCAAAACTGCACGCAGTACTCCAGGTGCAGCCTAACCAATACCCTGTACAGTTGCAGCAGGACCTCCCTGCTCTTGTACTCCATCCCTCTCGCGATGAAGGCCAACATTCCATTCGCCTTCCTGATTACCTGCTGCACCTGCAAACTAACTTTTTGGGATTCATGCACAAGGACCCCCAGGTCCCTCTGCACCGCAGCATGTTGTAATTTCTCCCCATTCAAATAATATTTCCTTTTACTATTTTTTTTTCCAAGGTGGATGACCTCACATTTTCCGACATTGTATTCCATCTGCCAAACCTTAGCCCATTCGCTTAACCTATCTAAATCTCTTTGCAGCCTCTCTGTGTCCTCTACACAACCCGCTTTCCCACTAATCTTTGTGTCATCAGCAAATTTTGTTACACTACACTCTGTCCCCTCTTCCAGGTCATCTACGTATATTGTAAACAGTTGCGGTCCCAGCACCGATTAGTGGCACACCACTAACCACTGATTTCCAACCCGAAAAGGACCCATTTATCCCAACTCTCTGCTTTCTGTTCGCTAGCCAATACTCTATCCATGCTAATACATTTCCTCTGACTCCGCGTACCTTTATCTTCTGCAGTAACCTTTTGTGTGGCACCTTATCGAATGCCTTTTGGAAATCTAAATACACCACATCCATCGGTACACCTCTATCCACCATGCTCGTTATATCCTCAAAGAATTCCAGTAAATTAGTTAAACATGATTTCCCCTTCATGAATCCATGTTGCGTCTGCTTGGTTGCACCATTCCTATCTAGATGTCCCGCTATTTCTTCCTCAATGATAGCTTCAAGCATTTTCCCCACTACAGATGTTAAACTAACCGGCCTATAGTTACCTGCCTTTTGTCTGCCCCCTTTTTTAAACAGAGGCGTTACATTAACTGCTTTCCAATCCGCTGGTACCTCCCCAGAGTCCAGAGAATTTTGGTAGATTATATCGAATGCATCTGCTATAACTTCCGCCATCTCTTTCAATACCCTGGGATGCATTTCATCAGGATCAGGGGACTTGTCTACCTTGAGTCCCATTAGCCTGTCGAGCACTACCTCCCTAATGACAGTGATTGTCTCAAGGTCCTCCCTTCCCACATTCCCGTGACCAGCAATTTTTAGCATATTTTTGTGTCTTCCACTGTGAAGACCGAAGCAAAATAATTGTTTAAGGTCTCAGCCATTTCCAGATTTCCCATTATTAAATCCCCCTTCTCATCTTCTAAGGGACCAACATTTACTTTAGTCACTCTCTTCCGTTTTATATATCTATAAAAGCTTTTACTGTCTGTTTTTATGTTTTGTGCAAGTTTACTTTCGTAATCTATCTTTCCTTGCTTTATTGCTTTCTTAGTCATTCTTTGCTGTCGTTTAAAATTTTCCCAATCTTCTAGTTTCCCACTAACCTTGGCCACCTTATACACATTGGTTTTTAATTTGATACTCTCCTTTATTTCCTTGGTTATCCACGGCTGGTTATCCCTTCTCTTACCGCCCTTTTTTTTCGCTGGAATATATTTTTGTTGAGCACTATGAAAGAGCTCCTTATAAGTCCTCCACTGTTCCTCAATTGTGCCACCATTTAATTTGTGTTCCCAGTCTACTTTAGCTAACTCTGCACTCATCCCACTGTAGTCAACTTTGTTTAAGCATAGTACACTCGTTTGAGACACTACTTTCTCACCCTCAATCTGTATTACAAATTCAACCATACTGTGATCACTCATTCCGAGAGGATCTTTTACTAGGAGATCGTTTATTATTGCTGTCTCATTACACAGGACCAGATCTAAGATCGCTTGCTCCCTTGTAGGTTCTGTAACATACCGTTCTAAGAAACAATCCCGTATACATTCTATGAATATATCCTCCAGGCTACCCCGTGCGATTTGAGTTGACCAATTAATATGTAAGTTAAAATCCCCCATGATTACTGCCGTTCCTTTTTCACATGCCTCCATTATTCCCTTGATTATTGTCCGCCCCACCGTGAAGTTATTATTTGGGGGCCTATAAACTACGCCCACCAGTGACTTTTTCCCCTTACTATCTCTAATCTCCACCCACAATGATTCAACATTTTGTTCATTAGAGCCAATATTCTCTCTCACAACTGCCCTGATACCATCCTTTATTAACAGAGCTACCCCACCTCCTTTCCCTACTTGTCTATCCTTCTGAATTGTCAGATACCCCTGTATGTTTAATTCTCAGTCTTGGCCACCCTGCAACCACGTTTCTGTAATGGCTACCAAATCATACCCATTTGTAATGATTTGTGCCGTCAACTCATTAATTTATTTCGAATGCTGCGTGCGTTTTGGTAGAGTGTTTTAATATTCGTCTTTATACCATAATTTTTAGTTTTGACCACTCCTGCAGCCCCTTTATATTCATACATATTGTCCCTTCCTATCACCTTGTGGTTTACACTTACCCCAGTGCTATTCTGCTCTGTTGCCTCCTGCCTTTTGCATTCTTTCTTGGGGTCCTGTTCATCTGCGCTCTCACCCACTCTAACTAGGTCAGAGCCCTCCCTCCCCTGGGTTCCGAATTCTCCTCACATTGAGGTACCAAGCTTTCAGGCTTTCCTTTTTATTACACTTTGACCCTTTAGCATTTTTCTGTACAGTGGCCCTTTTTGTTTTTTGCCTTGGGTTTATCTGCCCTCCACTTTTACTCATCTCATTTCTGTCTTTTGCTTCTTTCTCCATTTTGTTTCCCTCTGTCTCCCTGCATTGGTTCCCATCCCCATGCCATATTAGTTTAACTCCTCCCCAACAACACTTGCAAACACTCCCCCTAGCACATTGGTTCCGGTCCTGCCTCGGTGCAGACCGTCTGGTTTGCACTGGTCCCACTTCCCCCAGAACCAGTTCCAATGCACCAGGAATTTGAATCCCTCCCTGCTGCACCACTGCTCAAGCTACGGATTCATCTGAGCTATCCTGCGATTCCTACTCTGACTAGCACGTGGCACTGGTAGCAATCCCAAGATTACTACTTTTGAGGTCCTTTTTAATTTAGCTCCTCGCTCCTTAAATTCGTCTCGTAGGACCTCATCCCTTTTTTTACCTATGTCGTTGGTACCAATGTGCACCACGACAACTGGCTGTTCTCCTTCTCTTTTCAGAATGTCCTGCATCCTTGACCATTGCACCAGGTAGGCAACATACCATCCTGGAGTCTCGGTTGCGGCCGCAGAAACGCCTATCTATTCCCCTTACAATTGAATCCCCTATCACTATCACTCTCCCACTCTTTTTCCTGCCCTCCTGTGCAACAGAGCCAGCCACGGTGCCATGAACTTGGCTGCTGCTGCCCTCCCTTGATGAGTCATCCCCCTCAACAGTACTCAAAGCAGTGTATCTGTTTTGCAGGGGGATGACCGTAGGGGACCCCTGCACTACCTTCCTTGCACTACTCTTCCTGCTGGTCTTCCATTCCCTAGCTGGCTGTGGACCCTTCACCTGTGGTAAGACCAACTCGCTACTCGTGCTACTCACATCATTCTCAGCATCGTAGATGCTCCAGAGTGAATCCACCCTCAGCTCCAATTCTGCAACACGGTCCATCAGGAGCTGGAGGCGGATGCATTTCCCACACACGTAGTCGTCGGGGACACCGGAAGTGTCCCTGAGTTCCCACATGTTTCAGGAGGAGCATATCACGTGACCGAGCTCTCCTGCCATGACTTAATCCTTAGATACACTTAATTTGGCGACAGCAATGTTAACGGGTTACTTACTGATATAAAAATGAAAACGAAAAGCTACTCACCAATCACCAGCCAATCACTTACCCCTTTGGCTGTGACGTCACCTTTTGATTTCTTTCTACTTCTTTTTTGCTTTTTCTCACAGCTGGAGCTGTACAAGCTGGGCCTTTATTGCCTCTCCACGTACCCCGGACTCCCGCTGCTCGAACTGCCGCTCCTCCTCTGATGGAATAAAGAGTCTGACCAGATACTGTGAATTCAAAGTAAAGTGTGACCTTCGTCTTTTATTCGAGGTCTCCAGAGTGCCTCTCCAGCCTGTGAGGCCTCCTTAAGTACAGGTGCTCCCAAGGGATTGGGGGATCCCTTGGGACTCCTGGGGATGAGCCCTCTGATGGTTACACATAGTATTTATAGGTTTACATATATAACAACACTCCCCCCAATAGTGTAACTATTTGCAAGGTGTGTCGATCTGGACCTTATTTCCCCGATTGATCGGTGCAAATGTTAGTTTTGGTGAGTCGTTTGTTGGGCCTTCGCTGGGCTGCTGTGCTGTGCAGCTGGCCTTGCTGGGCTGCCTGGTGTGGTGAGTCCTGCTGGGCTGCTGCGGGTGATGGGTTCTACTTCATGGTCAACCGCTGTGTTGATTGTCACTGGTGTGTTGGGGGGTCAAAAAAGGTAGGGTCTATTGTGGGTTGCTCAGGATAGTCTGTGATTCTGAGTTCGGTTTGGTCCAAGTGTTTCCTGTAGATGAGTCCATTTGAAAGTTTGACCCAAAACACCCTACTCCCCTCTTTGGCCACAACAGTGCCAGGAAGCCACTTGAGACCTTGTCCAGAGTTCAACACAAATACGCGATCATTGATTTCAATTTTGTGTGATACATTTGCGCTGTCATGATTTGTACTTTGTTGAAGCCGCCTGCTCTCTACCTGTTTGTGTAGATCAGGGTGGACTAACGAGAGCCTTGTCTTAAGTGCCCTTTTCATGAGCAGTTCAGCGGGTGGAATCCCAGTGAGCGAGTGGGGTCTCATGCGGTAACTAAACAGGACTCCGGATAGGCGAGTCTGCAGAGCTCTGCTTGATTGTTTGCACTGCTCTCTCTGCCTGACCATTGGATGCTGGTTTGAACGGGGCAGATGTAACATGTTTGATCTCATTGTGGGTCATTAACTCTTTGAACTCGGCACTGGTGAAACACGGCCCATTGTCGCTCACAAGAATATCAGGCAGGCCGTGCGTGGCAAACCTGGCCCACAGACTTTCAGTGATGGTAGCGGACATGCTTGCCGACATTATCTCACATTCAATCCGTTTGGAGTACGCATCTACAACCACTAGGAACAATTTACCCAAGAATGGGCCTGCATAGTCGACGTGTACCCTAGACCACAGTTTGGAGGGCCAAGACCATAAACAGTGGCGCCTCCCTGGGTGCATTGCTTAACTGTGAACATGTGTTACATTTGTGCACGCAGGACTCTAAGTCCGCATCGATACCGGGCGACCACACATAGAATCTGGCTATCACTTTCATCATTACAATGCCTGGGTGGGTACTGTGGAGATCACTAATGAAAGTGTCCCTTCCCTTTTTGGGTACCACTACCCGATTACCCCACAGAAGGCAGTCTGCCTGTATAGACATTTCATCTTTGCGCCGCTGGTACGGCTTTATTTCTTCCTGCATTTCTAATGGGACACTGGACCAGCCCCCGTGAAGCACAGTTTTTTACTAAGGACAGTAAGGGGTCCTGGCTCGTCCAGGTTCTAACCTGTCGGGCGGTAACGGGTGATTGCTCACTGTCGAATGCTTCCATTACCATGACTAAATCTGCGCGCTGTGCCATTTTCACACCCGTGGTGGGCAATGGCAGCCTACTATCGGCACAGTTTTCTGTGCCTGGCCTGTGGCGAATGGCATAGTTGTATGTGTACAACGTGAGTGCCCATCTCTGGATGCGGGCCAACGCATTCGTATTTATCCCTTTACTTTCAGAAAAGAGGGATATCAGTGGCTTATGGTCAGTTTCCAATTCAAATTTGAGCCCAAACAGATATTGATGCATTTTCTTTACCCCATAAACACACGCTAATGCTTTTTTTCAATCATGCTGTATGCGCTTTCAGTCTTTGACAGACTTCTGGATGCATAAGCAACTGGTTGCAATTTTCCAGATTCATTAGCTTGTTGCAATACACACCCAACGCCATATGACGATGCTTCAAATGCTGGTACCAAACGCTAACATGGATCATACAACACAAGCAATTTGTTTGAGCATAACAGTTTTCTAGCTTTTACAAAGGCATTTTCTTGGCTTTTACCCCATACCCATTCGTCTCCTTTACGCAGTAAGGCGTGCAGTGGTTCTAACAGTGTGCTGAGACCCGGTAAGAAGTTACCAAAGTAGTTCAGGAGTCCTAGAAACGACCGCAGCTCCGTCTTGTTCTGTGGCTTTGGTGCATTCTTGATTGCCTTCGTCTTCGAATCGGTGGGCCTGATGCTGTCCGCCGCAATTCTTCTCCCCAGGAACTCCACTTCAGGCACCAGGAAAATGCATTTCGAGAGTTTTAACCTGAGCCCCACGCGGTTGAGCTGACTAAGAATCTCCTCCAGGTTCTGCAGATGTTCGACTGTGTTCTGACCTATAACCAAGATGTCGTCCTGGAAGACCACCATTCACGGGATTGACTTCAGTAAGCTTTCCATGTTTCTCTGGAATATCGCCGCAGCTAATCGAATCCCAAACGGGCTATTGTAAATGAAGAGACCTTTGTGCATGCTGATGCAGGTGAGGCCCTTTGATGATTCCTCTAGCTCCTGTGTCATGTAGGCCGAGGTCAAGTCCAGCTTCGTGAACATCTTTCCTCCCGCCAGCGTCGCAAATATGTTGTCGTCTTTGGTAGTGGGTATTGATCCTGCAGGGAGAAACGATTGATAGTTACTTTGTAATCACCACAGATTCTGACAGTGCCGTCTCCCTTGAGGACTGGAACAATCGGACTGGCCCACTCATTGAATTCGATCGACGAAATGATGCCCTCTCGTTGCAGCCGGTCCAGCTCAATCTCCACCCTCTCTCTCATCATGTACGGTACTGCTCTCGCCTTGTGAGGGATGGGTCACCCCTGGAATCAAATGGATCTGCACTTTTGCTCCTTGGAACTTCCTGATGCCTGGTTCAAACAGCGAGGGGAACTTATTTAAGACCTGGGCACATGAAGTGTCGTCAGTGGGCAATAGCGCTCGGACGTCATCCCAGTTCCAGCGTATCTTTCCCAGCCAGCTCCTGCCGAACAGCACGGGGTCATCGCCCGGTACCACCCAAAGTGGTAACTTATGCACCGCTCCATTGTAGGAGACTTTTACAGTAGCACTGCCGATTACAGGAATCAGTTCCTTTGTGTAACTTCTCAGTTTAGTGAGAATGGGAGTCAGGACTGTACTTGAGGCCTTGCTGCACCACAATTTATCGAAAGTCTTTTTGCTCATAATGGACAGGCTCGCGCCTGTGTCCAGCTCCATTGACACCGGGAGTCCATTTAATTCAACCTTCAGCATTATCAGGGGACACTTTGTGGTAAACATGTGCACCCCATATACCTCCGCGTCCTCGGTCTGAGGCTCTGGTTCGTCATAATCCGCCATGGATCTGTCCTCTTCTGCAACATGGTGGTTTGCAGGATTAGCAGGGTTGGCAGCTCGCCTGCACATCCATTGGAGATGTCCCATTGTTCCACAACTCTTGCAAATGTATCCTTTGAAGCAGCATGAATGGAAATGATGATCAGCCCCGCAGTGCCAACAAGGTGTTAATGGCCAAGCATTCATCACCCTTGATGGTGGACTCTGAGACATCTGCGGACGTGCAGCTGCAGGCATGTACGTTGTGATTCAAAAACAACATTACTTTGTTCGCAGTACTTGTAGCAGCACTCGTGTGCTGACAGATTTGCTTACTATTGTCACTGGTGACAATGAACGTCTGGGCTATCGCTATGGCTTTACTCAAGGTTGGGGTCTCTACATTCAAATGTTTGCGAAGTATCACTTCATGGCCAATACCAAGTACAAAGAAGTCCCTGAGCATGTGCTCCAAATGTCCTTCAAATTCACAATGTCATGCAAGGCCTCTTAGCTCAGTGACATCGCTCACCACTTCCTGGCCTTCAGACATTTTGTACATGTAGAACTGGTACCTTGCCATCAGATCGCTTTCCTTCGGGTTCAGAGGCTCCCGGACCAATGTGTACAAATCATCATATGATTTCTCTGTGGGTTTCACTGGAGCAAGCAGATTTTTCAGGAAGCCATACGTTGGTGCCCCAAAAATGGTGAGGAGAATCGCCCTTTGTTTGGCAGCGTTCACTTCTCCTTGTAGCTCGTTGGCCATGAAGTATTGGTCGAGTTGCTCCACGAAGGTTTGCCAATCATCGACCTCGTGAAAATTTCTCCAGGATGCCCACTGTTCTCTGCATCATTGGGTTCGTCATCTGTATCTCATCGCCAGTTGTTGTGTATGAATAAAGAGTCTGACCAGATACTGTGAGTGCAAAGTAAAGTGTGACCATAGTCTTTTATTACAGGTCTCCAGAGTGTCTCTCCAGCCTATAAGGCCTCCTTAAGGTGCTCACAAGGGTTTGTGGGATCCCTTGGGACTCCAGAGGATGAGCCCACTGGTGGTTATGCAAGGTATTTACAGGTTTGCATATCTAACACAAGCGGTGTGCAGCAACGCACCCCCAGCGTTGCAGCGCCTTTGCCACAGTGACGGAAGTTGGTGCAGAAAAGGTCTGTTGCTGCAATACAGATAGGCGTGTACCAGGAAATGGTATGTCTGTCACAGGCCAGCGTCGACAAAGGTCGAGAGCTGCTCAAGGCCATGGCTACCATAGCCAGAAAAATTGCGGCGCTATCAGAACGACAGTCGGAGGATATATTGCATCTGATCACTGCGATGGAGCGAACCACCGACTCCGTCGATGCTATGCGGTAATCGACGGGATAGGGATATGGCACGGAATAACCCCGTGACATAGTCGTCAGGTCGACAGCACCTGAGGATGGGGAGTTGCCAGCAGATTCCAGCCCTGAAGCCGTGCCTTCCGGATCACAAACTTCTGCTGAGGCCCCATTCATTGTGCCTGCAATGTCTCACACCCATCGACAGCAACAGCACTCGGGGTGCACTGCTGCACACCAGCTTGGTACCACCACGGGGAGGTTCGGGCTCAGGGGCAGTGGGAAAGGGAAGGGCGGGAGTAAGAAGGGGATGGTGAGTCCGAAGGGTGGTGGAGTACACGTTTGAGTAAAGGGTGTTTTGTTGTTGTCAATTGTTCATTGTTAATTTAAAATAGTTGAAGTTTGATTTTTAAAAATTTGTTTCAATTGTTGAAGTTGTTACAGTTGATCAAAGTTATAGTTATAAGTTTTACAAAGTTTTACAATCGTTCTGTATTTTTTACATTTTTACATAAACGTTTCAGTTGATTTTCAGCACTCTTATACAAGTTTTGGGATAACAGCCATCAGGGTCCCACACACTGTGTGCAGGAAAAGATGAAACGCAGCTCTCCACATTCAAGCAAAGCGTTTATTTATGAGCTGCTGATGTAACAATTTTGCTGTGGCATACGCTCCGTGTGCCCTCTGCTGTGGTGTTGGGAGGGGAGGTGGGGTGGGGGCAGGTGGTGCCATGGGTTCATCTGCAAGCTCCTCCTCATCCTTCTCCCCCTCATTTTCCTCTTCTTCCTCCTCCGTCCCCTGCACTCTCTCCTCAGGTGGTCCCGCAGTCCCCTGTGGCAATTCCTGTCCCCGCATGTTTATTAAATGATACAACATGCAGCACACCACTGTGAACTGAGCAACATGCTCAGGGTAGCATTGCAGCCTGCCTCCCGAGTGGTCCAAGCATTAAAAACCATTGCTTCAACCCTCCAATTGTCTTTTCGTTAATATTACGTGGCTATATGGCTCTTATTATATCGTTGCTCGGCTTCTGTCTGAGGGTTCCGCAGTGGGGTCAAGAGCCAGGTGGCGAGGCTGTACCCTTTGTTCCCCAGCATCCAGCATTTACCTCGTGGCTCAGACTTCAACAGGTCAGACACAGTGCTCTCATGCAAGATGTGCGCATCATGGATGCTTCCTGGAAATTAGTTATTCACTGTCATTATGCGTTGTGTATGGTTGCAGATGAGCTGTATCTTGAGGGAGTGGAATCCCTTATGGTTTTGGTACACCTCCACCGCCTGTAATGGTGCTTGCAGGGCAATATGGGTACAATATACAGTACCCTTCACCTTGGGGAAGCCGGCAATGTGTGCAAATACCAAAGCCCTCTCACTCTGTGCCTACCTGGTCACTGGGAAGTTTATAAATTCCATCCAGCATGCATACAGTGTTTTGGCTACCTGTCGAATGCAGCGATGAGTAGTGTGCTGAGAAATGCAGCTTATGTCCCCAGCTGATGCCTGAAAATAGCCACATGCATCAAAGGAAAGTGCCGCAGTCACCTTCATCTCGACAGAGAGTAGAGTAATGTTGGTGGTGCTGGGCCGCAGGTCTGCCTTAATGAGCTGGCAAATTTCATTGATCACATCTTTTTGGAAGCGCAGTCTTTGAACCACTGTCGATCGGTCAAGTCCAAGTATGAGTGCTTTTCCCTGAAAATCCTTTCGGGGTAAGGCCGCCTCCTCCTCCATTCTGTGGCCTCCTCCATTACCCTGATAATTCTGTTCAATAAACCTTCTCCCATCTGGATCCTGCATTGGACAAGTAGTTAGCAATACAAGCTGAGATAGTACAGACCCCAATCTTTTTAAATCTCCAGAACCTCCTCAAATATCCTGAGATAAACTCTGTCATATATGTATACTCTCTTTATACTATGCTGGCACCACTAGAGAGTGCAGCTGTGGGAGGCCCAGGTAGGAACTGTATAAAAGGCTGGTCACCACATTGTTGCCTCACTCAGAGTTAGAATAAAAAAACTAAGATCGCAGCAGTTCAAGCTCAGCACTAGGCCTCGTGGAGTTATTCTACAGATAAGTAGAGACATATTAACTGGCAACGAGAACAGATCACGGACTTACATGAAGAGGTGGCTGCTGTTAATAGTTTAGAAAAGTTTACAGAGGGTGAAGCCTTTACTCGGGTTTCAGTGACCATGTATCGCTTCTACACACACCGCCGCATTGAGGGCCAGGATTTAGCGGAATATGTCGCAGACCTACGAATGCTCGCGGAACTGTGCGAATTTGGCGAACTCCTCAACAATGTTTTGCGGGACATTTTCGCGACGGGATGGGACGTGAAGCAGACGATCACCTTAAGCCAGGCGTTCATGACCTCAACGTTGAAATTCTCCCAGAATCAAAACTCACTGGCAAGTACTGTGCAGAAAATAACTGTTGATCAAAGAATTAGTCCGACTCAGAGTCCGCCAAGAGGTGTAAATGTGAATCGTTTAACATGCTGGCGTTGCGGGGGTAACCATCGGGCCCATCTGTGTTGATTCAGACACGGTGTGCAAATGCTGCTGACAAAAGGGCCACCCACAGCGAATGTGCAGAAGAACTGTGACTCAAAACATGGCTTGGAGTCGGCAGGAGGTTTCCAATCCAGCAAGGATCATAAAGTACAAGCTAGAGAGGCGACTCAGCCTGAGGAAGCAGTGCACGAGGTGCACACCTTCACTACCAAAAGTCCCCCCATGATGATGAAAGTCAAGATAAATGGCATTCCTGTTTCCATGGAGTTGGACACGGGGGCGAATCAGTCACTTATGAGCCAGAAGGCATTTGAGAGTCTGTGGGGCAACAAAGAACAAAGACCCAAGCTGAGCCCGATTCAGACAAAGCTGCGCACTTACACCAAGGAACTGATCCCAGTTATCGGCAGTGCGAACGTAAAGATATCCTATGATGGAGAGATACATGAGCTGCCACTGTGGGTTGTACCAGGTGACGGGCCAACGCTGCTTGGCAGAAGCTGGATGGGGAAGATTCGGTGGAACTGGGAAGACGTCCAAGCACTATCTTCAGTGGACGATGCTTCCTGTGCTTAAGTGCTGAGCAAGTTCCTATTCCTATCAGCAACTTCACAGGTGCCAAAGTGCATATCCACTTGGTCACCGAGGCACAGCCTGTTCATCACAAGGCTCGAGCGGTCCCTTACATGATGAGGGAGAAAGTGGAGATCGAATTGGACACACTTCTATGCGAGGGAATCATATCACCAAGTGGACCAGCCCGATTGTTCCGGTACTAAAGAGCAATGGAACGGTCAGAATCTGCGGCAACTACTAGGTAACGATCAACCCAGTTTCAATACAGGACCAGTACCCGCTACCCAAAGCCGATGATCTCTTTGCAACATTAGCAGGGGGGAAGGCATTCACCAAGTTGGATCTAACCTCCATTTACATGACCCAGGAGCTGGCTGAGTCGTCGAAAAAATTAACGTGTATTAACACACACAAGGGACTGTTTTTGTATCAAAGTTGCCCGTTCGGGATCCGCTCGGCTGCAGTCATCTTCCAAAGGAACATGGAGAGTCTGTTGAAATCGGTTCCACGCACCGTTGTATTTCAGGATGACATCCTAATCACCGGTCGCGACACCACCGAATACCTGCACAACCTGCAAGAGGTTTTAAGTTGACTAAACAGAGTCTGACTCCGGTTGAAATGATCCAAGTGTGTCTTTGTGCCAGAGGTAGAATTCCTGGGGAGGAAGATTGCGCAGATGGCATCAGGCCTACGGACTCGAAGACAGAGGCCATCAAGAATGCACCCAGACCATGAAATCTAATGGAACTGCGCTCGTTCCTGGGACTCCTCAACTATTTCAGTAACTTTCTTCTAGGGTTGAGCACCTTGCACGAACGGTTGCACAAGTTGCTACGCAAGGGAGACGACTGGGTTTGGGGTCAAAATCAAGAGGCCACTTTCAAAAAGGCCAGAAACTTGCTGTATTTGAACAAGTTGCTTCTATTGTATGACTCAAGCAAACGTCTAGTTTTAGCATGTGACGCGTCGTCGTATGGTGTCAGGTGTGTTTTACAGCAAACAAATGTAGCGGGCAAACTCCAACTGGTTGCATATATGTCTAGAAGTCTATCCAAGGCTGAAAGAGCCTACAGTATGGTCTGTGGGGTAAAAAAAATGCACCAGTATTTGTTCGGACTCAGGTTCGAGTTAGAAACCGATCACAAGCCCCTAATCTCACTGTTTTCGGAAAGCAACGGCATAAACATCAATGCTTCATCGCAAATCCAAAGATGGGCACTTACACTGTTGGTCTATGATTATTCGATCCGCCACAGGCCAGGCACTGAGAACTGCGTCGATGCCCTCAGCCGGCTACGGTTGCCCACCACTGGGGTGGAATTGGCGCAACCCACAGACCTGTGCCTGGTCATGGACGTCTTCAAACGTGAAGGGTCACCCCTAACGGCCCACCAGATCAAGACCTGGACCAACCAGGACCCCATGTTATCTCTTGTAAAAAGTTGCGTCCTCAATGGGGGCTGGTCAGCGGGCCCAAGAGAAATGCAAGACGAGATAAAGCCGTTTCACCTTAATAAAGACGAAATGTCCATCCAATCGGATTGCCTCTTATGGGGCAACAGCGTCGTCCTGCCCAAAAAAGACCGGGCAACCTTCATACACGACCTACACAATGTCCACCCAGGTATAATCATGATGAAGGCTATCGGCAGGTCCCACGTCTGGTGGCCCGGCACTGACTCGGACTTGAAGTCGTGCGTGCACCAGTGTAACACTTGCTCACAATTGAGCAATGCCCCCAGGGAGGCTCCACTTAGTCTGTGGTCCTGGCTCTCAAAACCATGGTCCAGGATCCACGTAGATTATGCAGGCTCCTTTCGAGGAAAAATGTTCTTCGTTGTAGTGGACACCTACTCTAAGTGGATCGAATGTGTAATAATGGCATCCAGCATGTCCACCGCCTCAGGGCCATGTTCGCCATCCATGGCTTGCCCGACATTCTGGTCAGCAACAATAGTCGGTGTTTCACCAGCTGGGAATTCAATGAATTCATGACCCGCAATGGCATCAAGCATGTCAGGTCTGCCCCGTTCAAGCCCGCATCCAACGGCCAAGCGGAGCGCGCAGTCCAAACCATAAAGCAGAGCTTGAAACACGTCACGGAAGGCTCCTTACAAACCCGCCTATCCCGGGTGCTGATCAATTACAGGACACGACCCCGCTCACTTATCGGGGCCATCCCTGTGGAGTTACGAATGAAATGTGCACTCAAAACCAGGCTCTCCTTAGTCCATCCTGACCTCAACGATCAGGTGGAAACCAAGCGTTATCGGCAAACTTGTTCCATGACCGTGTGGATGTATCACGCGACATCAATGTAAACGACCCGGTGTTTGTGCTAACTCATGGTCATGGCTCCAAATGGGTCGCTGGCACTGTTTAAACCAAGGAGGGCAATAGAGTGTTTTTTGTCAAACTGCTTAACGGATAAACGTGCAGAAAACATTTGGACCAAACCAAATTGCGATTTACAGATAACCAGGAACTACCGGGAGAGGACCTTATCTTTAGCAATCCACCTACACACACCCAATCAGCAATAGACCTAGCTGCCAACCACGAGGATGATCCCACCATCTCCAACAGTCCAGTCAGACCAACAGCGCTGCAAGACAGCAGTGGCCTGACCAACTCACCCTTGCCAGAAGTGACACTCAGACGATCAGCCAGGGAGCGCAGAGTTCCGGATTGCCTCAACCTGTAACTAACTCGCATCAAAGACTTTGGAAGGGAATGTTGTTATATATGTATACTCTGTATATACTATACTGGTACCACTAGAGGATGCAGCTGTGGGAGGCCCAGGCAGGAGCTGCATAAAAGGTTTGTCACCACATCGCTGCCTCACTCTGAGTTACAATAAAGAGACTAAGGTCACAGCCGCTCAAGCACAGCACTAGGCCTCGTGGAATTATTCTACTGATAAGTAGAGACATAATAAACGCAAATGATTTTTCAATGAAAAAAATATTAACTCAAATGCCTTCGATCTCAATAATGTACTCAGTACCAATAAAACTACCTTTCCCACTGTAAATCCCACTGTAAAGTTACTGTTCACCTCTGAAATACTGAGGTAGTGCTTTTGCTGACTCTTCCCAATTTCAAAATGGCGGCACCGAGCACTACCGCCAATTTTCGCCCATTAAGACCGAGTAAAACCACCTTCTCCAGGAGGGTACGCAGCTCCGGTGGTATGTCATGAAACTTGCACTTTTTGGGTGGTATGTGGGTGGTTCTACATGGCGGACGGTATGCTTACCGCTCGGCGGTATGTCAATGATGAATCTTCCGCTGAGCGGTAGGTTGGCGATATGTACCTGTTTATTGACAAAACTTGTATTTTTGGCTGATAAGCGGGCAGTAAGCAGACAGTCATGGGTGGAATATTGATGAACTTCGGGCCCCCTATCTCTGTAATCTCCTCCAGCCCCACAACCGCTGCCGAGATGTCTGCGCTCCTCTAATTCTGCCCTCTTGAGCATCCCTGATTATAATCGCTCATCCACTGCTGGCCGTGCCTTCTGTTGCCGAGGCCCTAAACTCTGGGATTCCTTCCCTAAACCTCTCCGCCTCTCTGCCTCTCTATTCTCCTACAAACGGTCCTTCTTTGACGAAGCTTTGGGTTACCTGCCCTAATTTCTCCTTAAGCAGCTCGGTGTCAACATTTTTAAATGTCATAATACTCTTGTGAAGTTTCTTGGGATGTTTCACTATGTTAAAGGCGCTATATAAATACAAGTTGTTATTGTTGTTGTTTTTGTGCAGCAGCAGAGTTGTATTCCACCACAATCTGTAACCTCATGGCCCGGCATATTCCTCACTCTATTATTACCATCAAGCTCGGGGACCAACCCTGGTTCAATGAGGAGTGCAGAAGAGCATGGCAGGACCTGCACCAGACATACCTAAAAATGAGGTACCAACCTGGGAAATCTGTAACACAGGACTACGTGCATGCTAAACAGCAGAAGCAGCATGCTAATACAGAGCTAAGCAATCGCACAACCAACAGATCAGATCAAAACTTTACAGTCCTGCCACATCCAGTCGTGAATGGTGGTGGACAATTAAATAACTAACGGGAGGAGGAAGCTCCATGAATATCCCCATCCTCAATGATGACAGAGCCTAGCACATGAGTGCAAAAGACAAGGCTGAAGCGTTTGCAATCATCTCCAGCCAGAAGTGCCGAGTGGATGCTCCATATTGGCCTCCTCCTGAGGTCCCCACCATCACAAAAGCCTGTCTTCAGCCAATTTGATTCACTCCACATGATATCAAGAAATGGCTGAGCACATTGGATACAGAAAAGGCTATGGGTCCCAACAACATCCCGGCTGTCGTGTTGAAGACATGTGATTCAAAACTAACAATGCCTCTAGCTAAGCTGTTCCAGTACAGCTACAACGCTTGCATATACCCGACAATATGGAAAACTGCCCATGTATGTCATGTCTACAAAATGCAGGACAAATCCATTCTGAACAATTACCGCCCCATCAGTCTACTTTCAATCATCAGTAAAAGTGATGGAAGGTGTCGCCGACAGTGCTATCAAGTGGCACTTACTCACCAATAACCTGCTCATCAATGCTCAGTTTGGGTTCTGCCAGGACCACTCTGCTCTAGACCTCATTATAGTCTTGGTCCAAATATGGATAAAAGAGCTGAATTCTTGAAGTGAGGTGAGAGTGACTGCCCTTGACATCAAGGCAGCATTTGACCGAGTGTGGCATCACGGAGCCATCGTAAAATTGAAATCAATAGGAATTATACTTTTCTTCAAAGTGTGACACAGAGGGAGCTGATAATGTGATATTGAGCATCTGGAACCCATGCAGTGCTTTGGATGCTATAGTCCCGCAGCATTGATGCAATTCTATTTCACTGAGAGGTTGGCCACATAATAGGATCTGGAGGTGGGAGCAACACCTGATAAGCAAAGTATAAAATGGATCCGCTTGGGAGGCCCGTCCCCTTCTGTTGTATCCTACCGTTAAAAGTACTTTTCTGTTATCTGGGTGTCATGGTTCATCAGTCATCGAAAGTTGGCATGCAGGTACAGCAGGTGGTGAAGAAGGCAAATAGTATGTTGGCCTTCATAGCTAGGGGATTTGAGTATAGGAGCAGGAAAGTCTTACTGCAGTTGTACAGGGCCTTGGTGAGGCCTCACTTGGAATATTGTGTTCAGTTTTGGTCTCCTAATCTGAGGAAGGACGTTCTTGTTATTGAGAGAGTGCAGCGAAGGTTCACCAGACTGATTCCGGGGATGGATGGACTGACATATGAGGAGAGACTGGATCAACTGGGCCTTTATACACTGGAGTTCAGAAGGATGAGAGGGGATCTCATAGAAACATATAAGATTCTGACAGGACTGGACAGGTTAGATGCAGGAAGAATGTTCCCGATGTTGGGGAAGTCCAGAACCAGGGGACACAGTCTTAGGAAAAGGGGCAGGCCATTTAGGACTGAGATGAGGAGAAACTTCTTCACTCAGAGAGTTGTTAACCTGTGGAATTCCCTGTCGCAGAGAGTTGTTGATGCCAGTTCATTGGATGTATTCAAGAGGGAGTTAGATATGGCCCTTACGGCTAAAGGGATCAAGGGGTATGGAGAGAAAGCAGGAAAGGGGTACTGAGATGAATGATCAGCCATGATCACATTGAATGGTGGTGCAGGCTCGAAGGGCCGAATGGCCTACTCCTGCACCTATTTTCTATGTTTCTATGTTTCTATGAATCAGGGGAAAAATCTCCACCGCCTGGAGTCATACATAGCACCAAGGAAGATGGTTGTGGTTATGGGAGAACAATCATCCCAGCCCCAGGACATCGCTGCAGGGGTTCCTCAGGACAGTGCCTTAAGCCCAATCATTTTCAGTTCCTTCATCAATGACCTTTCCTTCATCATAAGGTCAGTTCCATTCACAACTCCTCAGAAAATGAAGCAGTCCATGCCCACATGCAGCAAGACCTGGACAACATTCAGGCTTGGGCTGATAAGTGGCAAGTAACATTTGTGCCACACAAGTGCCAGGCGATGACCATCTCCAACAAGCGAGAGTCTAACCACCTCCTCTTGATATTCGATGGCATTACCATCGGCGAATCCCTCACCATCAACATCCTGAGGGTCACCATTAACCAGAAACTTAACTGGACCGGCCACATAAATACTGTGGCAACGAGAGAGGGTCAGAGGTTCAGTATTCTGCTATGAGTGTCTCACCTCCTGAGTCCCCAAAGCTTTTCCACTATCTATAAGACACAGGTCAGGAGTGTGATTGAATACTCTCCACTTGCCTGGACCATCGACAAGATGCACTGCAGCAACTCACCAAGGCTTCTTCAGCAGCATCTCCCAAACCCGCTAGCCACTACCACCTCGAAGGACAAAAGCAGCAGGCGCATGGGAACACCATCACCTCCAAGTTCCCCTCCAAGTTACACACCATCCTGACTTGGAAATATATCGGCCGTTCCTTCATCGTCGCTAGTTCAAAATCCGAGAACTCCCTCCCTAACAGTACTGTGGGAGCACCTTCACCACAAGGACTGCAGTAGTTCAACAAGGCAGTTCACCATTCCCTTCTCAAGGGCAATTAGGGATGGGCAATAAATGCTGGTCTTGCCAGCAATGCCCACATCCCCAAATGAATTTTAAAAACTCTCAATCATTGGCTCATTCAAGTAAGGGTTTTCTCCTTGTTTTTCATTTGGTAGGGTTACATCATCGTCTGTGTCACTAATTGCAGCTTAATGAAGCTCTGACCTCAAAACAGTGCTGGTCGTTGCCACAGGTGGCATAGCAACTCCAGATTTGTCCTTGGCTACAAGTGAAGCTACATGAGCAATTTTTGTTACAAATGTTCCTCCACATTCTTTGTTCTCAACTTACATTTTAAAGAGATAGAGCCATTATTACCATTTCTCTTTTGTATTAAAGTTCTTGTTGTCAGGGATGTTTGAAATTGATTACCCTTCAATAGCTTTAAAGATAATTGCATTTTTTTTTAACTTCAGAAATGGCTATGCTTAATATATCCCACTTTGCAGTTATTTTTTTTTAAATGCAGTGAGGCTGTGATCGTGATAAGTTTCTCCTGTCAAATGAATCCGACAAAAAGCACAACAGATCAAGACAACAATTACAGGGGCTAAAACCAAATATGTATGGAGCATTTAGAGACTTCCATCAGAAAGAGAAACAAATCTTAATTCACCTCATGTCAATTTTATTTCTTATGATATATTGCTTATCGGAAATATCCAATTTGGAACTAAAATTATGGAAAACATTATGGATCAGAACGAGGCTGCATGTAGTGTGTGTGTGTTCCCTGCCCCTTCCTGGAGGTTCACTGGTACAAGCTGGATTTGTTCACAATCAAAGAACAATGAGTCACCTTTATGCAGCACCTTTAAACATAGAAAATACCCTCAGGCACAGAGCTCCAGTAGTAGAAGAGTGAGGAGAGGTGACGAAAAGCACATCAAAAAGATATAAGATGAAGAGGCGAGACGAGGAGAATTTTGTTATTGCGCAGTGAGTTGTGATGATCTGGAATGCACTGCCTGAAAGGGCAGTAGAAGTAGATTCAATAGTGACATTCAAAAGGGAATTGGATAACTACTGGAAGGGGAAACATTTGCAGGGATTTGGGACTAATTGGATAGCTCTTTCAAAGAGCCGGCACAGGCACAATTGGTTGAATGGCACCCTTTTGTGCTGTAACATTCTATGATCTGGTTAAAAGAGGCTTTTTCAGAAATAGGGAAGAAGCAGCAAGGCAGACAGGCTGGGGGTGTTGGGGAGTTTTTCAAAGGAGTAGGATTGAGAAGCTCCGACACGGTAGATGGAACAGTGGGAGAAGGGTGGCTGCATCGGAGGCTGGAGTCAAATGGGATGGGATAGGATGGGATGGAAGCCTGTTCAGTTTACAGAAGTAGAGAGGGATGATGGGGTGGAGAGAGTTGTAGATGTATGAAAGGACAAATTTGGATCAAGGATTTTCAGAAAGAAACAAAAGGATACAAGTCTAAAGCAATTGTTAACATAGAAACATAGAAAATAGGTGCAGGAGTAGGCCATTCAGCCCTTCGAGCCTGCACCACCATTCAATATGATCATGGTTGATCATGCAACTTCAGTACCCCATTCTTGCTTTTTCTCCATATCCCTTGATCCCTTGAGCCGTAAGGGCCACATCTAATTCCCTTTTGAATATATCTAATGAACTGGCCTCAACAACTTTCTGTGGTAGCAAATTCCACAGGTTCACAATTCTCTGAGTGAAGAAGTTTCTCCTCATCTCGGTCCTAACTGGCTCACACCTTATCCTTAGACTGTGACCCCTGGTTCTGGACTTCCCCAACATCAGGAACATTCTTTCTGCATTTAACCTGTCCAATCCCGTCAGAATTTTATATGTTTTGATGAGATCCCCTCTCATTCTTCTAAATTCCAGTGAATATAAACCTAGTCGATCCAGTCTTTCTTCATATGTCAGTCCTGCCATCCCGGGAATCAGTCTGGTGAACCTTTGCTGCACTCCCTCAATAGCAAGAATGTCTTTCCTCAGATTAGGAGACCAAAACTGCACACAATACTCAAGGTGTGGTCTCACCAAGGCCCTGTACAAGTGCAGTAAGACCTCCCTGCTCCTATACTCAAATCCCCTCGCAATGAAGGCCAGCATGCCATTTGCTTTCTTCACTGCCTGCTGTAACTGCATGCCTATCTTCAATGACTGATGTACCATGACACCGAGGTCTCATTGCATCTCCCCTTTTACTAATCTGTTACCATTCAGATAATAATATGCCTTCCTGTTTTTGCCACCAAAGTGGATAACCTCGCACTTATCCAAATTATACTGCATCTGCCATGCAATTGCCCACTCACCTAACCTGTCCAAATCCCCCTGCAACCTCCTAGCATCCTCCTCACAGCTCGCACTGCCGCCCAGCTTAGTGTCATCGGCAAACTTGGAGATATTACATTCAATTCCTTCGTCCAAATCATTAATTTATGTTGTAAATAGCTGGGGTCCCAGCACTGAACCCTGCGGCACCCCACCAGTCACTGCCTGCCATTCTGAAAATGACCCGTTTATTCCCACTCTTTGCTTCCTGTCTGCCAACCAGTTCTCTATCCACGTCAATACATTACTCCCAATACCATGTGCCTTAATTTTGAACACTAATCTCTTGTGTGGGACCTTGTCAAAAGCCTTTTGAAAGTCCAAATACACCACATCCACTGGTTCTCCCTTATCCACACTACTAGTCACACCCTCAAAATACTCCAGAAGATTTGTCAAGCATGATTTCCCTTTCATAAATCCATGCTGACTTGGACCGATCCTGTCACTGCTTTCCAAATGTGCTGCTATTACATCTGTAATAATTGATTTCAGCATTTTCCCCACCACTGATGTCAGGTTAACCGGTCTATATTTTTTTTTAAAGTGAGGTTAGATTAGCTACCCTCCAATCCAGAGGAACTGAACCAGATTCCAGGGAATGTTGGAAAATGACCACCAATGCATCTACGATTTCTAGGGCCATTTCCTTAACTACTCTGGGATGCAAACTATCAGGCCCTGGGGATTTATCGGCCTTCAGTCCCTTCAATTTCCATAACACCATTTCCTGACTAATAAGGATTTCACTCAGTTCCCCCTTCTCGCTAGACCCTCGGTCCCCTAGTATTTTCGGGAGGTTATTCATGTCTTCCTTCGTGAAGATGGATCCAAAGTATTTATTCAATTGGTCTGCCATTTCCTTGTTCCCCATTATGAATTCCCCTGATTCTTACTGCAAGGGAGTCTTCACTAATCTTTTTCTCTTCACATATCTATAGAAGCTTTTGCAGTCAGTTTTTATGTTCCCTGCAAGGTTACTCTCATACTCTATTTCCCCCTCCAAATTAAACCCTTAGCCCTCCTCTGCTGAATCCGGGGACCAGCAGAGGCCTATAAAAGGCCGCGAGTGGCAGCGGGAGTTCGTGGTCGCTGAGGCGTGAGTCCGGGGATCAGCAGAGGCATATAAAAGGCCGCGAGAGGCAGCGGGAGTTCATGGTCGCTGAGGCATGAGTCCGGGGATCAGCAGAGGCCTATAAAAGGCCGCAAGAGGCAGCGGGAGTTCGTGGTCGCTGAGGCGTGAGTCCGGGGATCAGCAGAGGCCTATAAAAGGGCGAGAGAGGCAGCGGGAGTTCGTGGTCGCTGAGGCGTGAGTCCAGGGATCAGCAGAGGCCTATAAAAGGCCGCGAGAGGCAGCGGGAGTTCGTGGTCGCTGAGGCGTGAGTCCGGGGATCAGCAGAGGCCTATAAAAGGCCTCGAGAGGCAGCGGGAGTTCGTGGTCGCTGAGGCATGAGTCCGGGGATCAGCAGAGGCCTATAAAAGGCCGCGAGAGGCAGCGGGAGCTCGTGGTCGCTGAGGCGTGAATCCGGGGATCAGCAGAGGCCTATAAAAGGCCGCGAGAGGCAGCGGGAGTTCGTGGTCGCTGAGGCGTGAGTCCGGGGATCAGCAGAGGCCTATAAAAGGCTAGGCGGTGCAGCTACAGGGAGAAGGCAAAAAAGAAGTAGAAAGAAACAGAAAGGTGACCTCACAGCCTAGGAGGTAAGTGATTGGCTGGTGATTAGTGAGTAGCTTTTCTTTTTCTTTTTTATATCAGTCAGTAACTTTTAACATTGTTGTTTACAATTTAAGTGCATCTAAGGGTGAAGTCATGGCAGGAGAGCTCGGTCGGGTGTTATGCTCCTCCTGTACCATGTGGGAACTCAGGGACACTTCCAGTGTCCCTGACGACTACGTGTGCGGGAAGTGTATCCGCCTCCAGCTCCTGACGGACCGCGTTGCGGAATTGGAGCTGAGGGTGGATTCACTCTGGAGCATCCACGATGCTGAGAATGACGTGAGTAGCACGTGTAGCGAGTTGGTCTTACCGCAGGAGAAGGGTCCACAGCCAGATCGGGAATGGAAGACCAGCAGGAAGAGCAGTGCAAGGAAGGTAGTGCAGGGGTCCCCTGTGGTCATCCGCCTGCAAAACAGATATACTGCTTTGAGTGCTGTTGGGGGGGATGACTCATCAGGGGAGGGCAGCAGCAGCCAAGTTCATGGCAGGGTGGCTGGCTCTGTTGCACAGGAGGGCAGGAAAAAGAGTGGGAGAGCGATAGTGATAGGGGATTCAATTGTGAGGGGAATAGATAGGCGTTTCTACGGCCGCAACCGAGATTCCAGGATGGTATGTTGCCTCCCTGGTGCAAGGGCCAGGGAGCGGGTGCAGGACATTCTAAAAAGGGAGGGAGAACAGCCAGTTGTCGTGGTGCACATTTTGTACCAATGACATAGGTAAAAAAAGGGATGAGGTCCTACGAAATGACTTTAAGGAGCTAGGAGCTAAATTAAAAAGTAGGACCACAAAATTAGTAATCTCGGGATTGCTACCAGTGCCACGTGCTAGTCAGAGTAGGAATCGCAGGATAGCGCAAATGAATACATGGCTTGAGCAGTGATGCAGCAGGGAGGGATTCAAATTCCTGGAGCATTGGAACCGGTTCTGGGGTAGGTGGGACCAGTACAAATTGGACGGTCTGCACCTGGGCAGGACCGGAACCAATGTCCGAGGGGGAGTATTTGCTAGTGCTGTTGGGGAGGAGTTAAACTAATATGGCAGGGGGATGGTAACCAATGCAGGGAGACAGAGGGAAACAAAAAGGAGGCAAAAGCAAAAGACAGAAAGGAGATGAGGAAAAATGGAGGGCAGAGAAACCCAAGGCAAAGAACAAAAAGGGCCACTGTACTGCAAAATTCTAAAAGGACAAAGGGTGTTAAACAAACAAGCCTGAAGGCTTTGTGTCTTAATGCAAGGAGTATCCGCAATAAGGTGAATTAATTAACTGTGCAAATAGATGTTAACAAATATGATGTGATTGGGATTACGGAGACGTGGCTCCAGGATGATCAGGGCTGGGAACTCAGCATCCAGGGGTATTCAACATTCAGGAAGGATAGAATAAAAGGAAAAGGAGGTGGGGTAGCATTGCTGGTGAAAGAGGAGATTAATGCAATAGTTAGGAAAGACATTAGCTTGGATGATGTGGAATCTATATGGGTAGAGCTGCAAAACACCAAAGGGCAAAAAACGTTAGTGGGAGTTGTGTACAGACCTCCAAACAGTAGTAGTGATGTTGGGGAGGGCATCAAACAGAAAAATTAAGGGTGCATGCAATAAAGGTGCAGCAGTTATAATGGGTGACTTTAATATGCACATAGATTGGGCTCGCCAAACTGGAAGCAATACGGTGGAGGAGGATTTCCTGGAGTGCATAAGGGATGGTTTTCGAGACCAATATGTCGAGGAACCAACTAGGGGGGAGGCCATCTTAGACTGGGTGTTGTGTAATGAGAAAGGATTAATTAGCAATCTCATTGTGCGAGGCCCCTTGGGGAAGAGTGACCATAATATGGTGGAATTCTGCATTAGGATGGAGAATGAAACAGTTAATTCAGAGACCATGGTCCAGAACTTAAAGAAGGGTAACTTTGAAGGTATGAGGCGTGAATTGGCTAGGATAGATTGGCGAATGATATTTAAGGGGCTGACTGTGGATGGGCAATGGCAGACATTTAGAGACCACATGGATGAACTACAACAATTGTACATTCCTGTCTGGCGTAAAAATAAAAAAGGGAAGGTGGCTCAACCATGGCTATCAAGGGAAATCAGGGATAGTATTAAAGCCAAGGAAGTGGCATACAAATTGGCCAGAAATAGCAGCGAACCCGGGGACTGGGTGAAATTTAGAACTCAGCAGAGGAGGACAAAGGGTTTGATTAGGGCAGGGAAAATGGAGTACGAGAAGAAGCTTGCAGGGAACATTAAGGCGGATTGTGAAAGTTTTGATAGATATGTAAAGAGAAAAAGGTTAGTAAAGACAAACGTAGGTCCCCTGCAGCCAGAATCAGGGGAAGTCTTAACGGGAAACAAAGAAATGACAGACCAATTGAACAAGTACTTTGGTTCGGTATTCACTAAGGAGGACACAAACAACCTTCCGGATATAAAAGGGGTCAGAGGGTCTAGTAAGGAGGAGGAACTGAGGGAAATCTTTATTAGTCGGGAAATTGTGTTGGGGAAATTGATGGGATTGAAGGCCGATAAATCCCCAGGGCCTGATGGACTGCATCCCAGAGTACTTAAGGAGGTGGCCTTGGAAATAGCGGATGCATTGACAGTCATTTTCCAACATTCCATTGACTCTGGATCAGTTCCTATCGAGTGGAGGATAGCCAATGTAACCCCACTTTGTAAAAAAGGAGGGAGAGAGAAAACAGGGAATTATAGACCGGTCAGCCTGACCTCAGTAGTGGGTAAAATGATGGAATCAATTATTAAGGATGTCATAGCAGTGCATTTGGAAAGAGGTGACATGATAGGTCCAAGTCAGCATGGATTTGTGAAAGGGAAATTATGCTTGACACATCTTCTGGAATTTTGTGAGGATGTTTCCAGCAGAGTGGACAAGGGAGAACCAGTTGATGTGGTATATTTGGAGTTTCAGAAGGCTTTAGACAAGGTCCCACACAAGAGATTAATGTGCAAAGTCAAAGCACATGGGATTGGGGGTAGTGTGCTGACGTGGATTGAGAACTGGTTGTCAGACAGGAAGCAAAGGGTAGGAGTAAATGGGTACTTTTCAGAATGGCCGGCAGTGACTAGTGGGGTACCGCAAGGTTCTGTGCTGGGGCCCCAGCTGTTTACATTGTACATTAATGATTTAGACGAGGGGATTAAAAGTAATATCTCCAAATTTGAGGATGACACTAAGTTGGGTGGCAGTGTGAGCTGCGAGGAGGATGCTATGAGGCTGCAGAGTGACTTGGATAGGTTAGGTGAGTGGGCAAATGCATGGCAGATGAAGTATAATGTGGATAAATGTGAGGTTATCCACTTTGGTGGTAAAAACAGAGAGACAGACTATTATCTGAATGGTGACAGATTAGGAAAAGGGGAGGTGCAACGAGACCTGGGTGTCATGGTACATCAGTCATTGAAGGTTGGCATGCAGGTACAGCAGGCGGCTATGAAAGCAAATGACATGTTGGCCTTCATAGCGAGGGGATTTGAGTACAGGGGCAGAGAGGTGTTGCTACAGTTATACAGGACCTTGGTGAGGCCACACCTGGAGTATTGTGTACAGTTTTGGTCTCCTAACTTGAGGAAGGACATTCTTGCTATTGAGGGAGTGCAGCGAAGATTCACCAGAATGATTCCCGGGATGGTGGGACTGACATATCAAGAAAGACTGGATCAACTGGGCTTGTATTCACTGGAGTTCAGAAGAATGAGAGGGGACCTCATAGAAACGTTTAAAATTCTGACGGGTTTAGACAGGTTCGATGCAGGAAGAATGTTCCCAATGTTGGGGAAGTCCAGAAACAGGGGTCACAGTCTCAGGATAAGGGGTAAGCAATTTAGGACCGAGATGAGGAGAAACTTCTTCACCCAGAGAGTGGTGAACCTGTGGAATTCTCTACCACAGAAAGTAGTTGAGGCCAATTCACTAAATATATTCAAAAGGGAGTTAGATGAAGTCCTTACAATAGGGGGATCAAGGGGTATGGCGAGAAAGCAGGAAGCGAGTACTGAAGTTGCATGTTCAGCCATGAACTCATTGAATGGTGGTGCAGGCTAGAAGGGCTGAATGGCCTACTCCTGCACCTATTTTCTATGTTTCTATGTTTCTATGAATTCTAAATTTCTCCCAGTCCTCATGTTTGCTGCTTTATCCGGCCAATTTATATGCCTCTTCCTTGGATTTAACACTTTCCCTAATTTCCTTTGTTAGCCACGGTTGAGCCACCTTCCCTTTTTTATTCTTACACCACACAGGGATGTACAGTTGTTGTCGTTCATCCATGTGATACTTAAATGTGTGCCATTGTCTATCCACCGTCAACCCTTTAAGTATCATTCTCCGAGCGAATTCACCTCTCATACCATCAAAGTTTTCTTTCTTTAAGTTCAGGACCCTAGTCTCTGAATTAACTGCGTCACTCTCCATCTTAATGAAGAATTCTACCATATTATGTTCACTCTTCCCCAAGGGGCCCCGCATGACCAGATTGCTAATTAATCCTCTCTCATTACACAAGACCCTGTCTAGGATGGCCTGCTCTCAATTGGTTCCTCGACATATTGGTCTAGAAAACCATCCCTTATATACTCCAGGAAATCCTCCTCCACCATATTGCTACCAGTTTGGTTAGCCCAATCAGTATGCTGATTAAAGTCACCCATGGTAACTGCTGTACCCTTATTATCTAGGTAATAGTATTTTGACTGCTTCCAGTACTATTTGCGCACACAGAACAGTGTTGAATTCAAACTAGATTTGTGGACTGGCGCCAATACCAATACTTACCAAACATAAATGCATCTTCGTACACTAATGCAGTTATCTCCTCAAAGAATTCCATTAGATAAGTGAGGCATGACCTATGCAACTAATGATTGTTGGCTACTCCTAATGGCTTTGTACTCATTCGATAAATATCAATAGTTCTGTATGATATTCTTAAACATTTCCCCCACTATATTTATTATGCTAAAACAAAAGCAAAATACCAATTCCTTCTCACATTCCAGAGCCCCAAATACACCTTCCAGGTGAAACAGCGATTTACTTGTACTTTTTGCAAATTGTGTAATGTATTCGCTGCTCGTGAAGTGGTCTCCTCTACAATGGGGAGACCAAATGCAAATTGCGTGACCGCTTTATGGTACACCTCCGTTCAGTCCACAAGCAGGACCCTGAGTTACGATTGCCTGTTTCTTTACTTCTCCACATCATTATTACTCTGACCTCTCTGTCCTCAGCCTCCTACACTGTTCCAATGAAGATCAATGTACATAAGAACATAAGAAATAGGAGCAGGAGTCGGCCACTTGGCCCCTTGAGCCAGCTCCACCATTTGATAAGATCATGGTTCATCTGATCAAGGACTCAGCTCCACTTCCCTGCCCGCTCCCCATAACCCTTTACTCCCTTATCGCTCAAAAATCTGTCTATATAATATCTTAAATATATTCAATGACCCAACCTCCACGGCTCTCTGGGACAGAGAATTCCACAGATTTACAACCCTCTGAGAGAAGAAATTTCTCCTCATCTAAGTTTTAAATGGGCAGCCCCTTATTTTGAGACTATGCCTCCTAGTCTTAGTTTCCACTATGAGTGGAATTATCCTCTCTGTTGAGCCCCCTCTTTATCTTATATGTTTCAAAAAGATCTCCTCTCATTCTTCTGAACTCAAACTATCTTCATAATTCAACCCCCTCTTCGCTGGAATCAACCTAGTGAACCTTCTCTGAATAGCCTTCAATGCAAATATATCCTTCCTTAAATACAGAGACCAAAAATGTATACAGTACACTAGGTGTGGCCTTACCAAATCCCTGTACAGTTGCAGCAGGACATATCTGCATTTATACTCCATTGCCCTTGTAATAAAGACCAACATTCCATTTGCATTCCGAATTACTTGCTATACCTGCATGCTAACTTTTTGTGTTTCATTCACAGGGACCCCATAGTCCCTCTGTACTGCAGCACTTTGCAATTTTTCTTGAATTTAATTATAATTTGTTTTTCTATTTTTTCTGCCAAAGTGGATAACCTCACATTTTCCCACATTATACTCCGTCTGCCAAATTTTTGTCCACTCACTTAGCCTATCTAAATCACTTTGCAGATTTTTTGTGTCCTCCTCACAATTTGCTTTCCCACCCATCTTTGTATCATCAGCAAATTTGGCTACATTACACTCCTTCCCTTCATCCAAGTCATTGATATAGATTGTAAATCGTTGAGGCCCCAGCACCGATCCCTGTCGCACCCCACTAGTTACCTTTGGCAACCAGAAAATGAGCCATTTATCCATACTCACTGTTTTCTGATACTTAGCCAATCCTCTATCCATGCTAATATATTACCCCCAACCCTGTGAACTTGTATCTTGTGCAGTAACCTTTTATGTGGCACCTTTTTGAAAGCCTTCTGTAAATTCAAATACACCACATCCACTGGTTCCCCCTTATCCACTCTGCTCGTTACATCCTCAAAAATCTCCAGCAAATTTGTCAAACATGATTTCCCTTTCATAAAACCATGCTGACTATGCTTGATTGAATTATGCTTTTCCGAATGTCCTGCTAGTGCTTCCATAATAAATGGACTCCAGTATTTTCCCAATGACAGATCTTAGGCTCACTGGTATATAGTTTCCTGCTATCTGTCTGCCTCCTTTTTTAAAACAGGAGCGTTACATTTGTGGTTTTCCAATCTGCTGGGACCTCCCTAGAATCCTGGGAATTTTGGTAGATTACAATCAACGCATCCAATATCTCTGCAGCCACTTCTTTTAAGATCCTAGGATGTAAGCCATCAAGTCCAGGGGAGTTTTGCACCTTTATTCCCATTATTTTACTGAGTAATACTTCATAGTGATAATAAGATAGGAACATAAGAAATAGGAGCAGGAGTAGGCCATGCAGCCCCTCGAGCTTGCTCCGCCATTTAATACGATCATGGCTGATCTGATCATGGCCTCAGGTCCACTTCCCTGCTCGCTCTCCACAACCCCTTGTTCCCTTATCATTTAAGAAACTGTTTATTTCTGTCTTAAATTTATTCCATGTCCCAGCTGCCAAAGCTCTCTGAAGCAGCGAATTCAACAGATCCACAACCTTCTGAGAGAAGAAATTTCTCCTCATCTCAGTTTTAAATGGGTGGCCCCTTATTCTAAGATTATGCCCTCTAGTTCTCGTCTCCCCTATCAGTGGAAACATCCTTTCTGCGTCCACCTTGTCAAGCCCGCTCATGACATTATACGTTTCCATAAGATCACCTCTCATTCTTCTGAATTCCAATGAGTAGAGGCCCAACCTACTCAACCTTTCCTCATAAGTCAACACCCTCATCTCTGGAATCAATCTTGTGAACCTTCTCTGAACTGCCTCCAAAGCAAGTATATCCTTTCATAAATATGGAAACCAAAACTGCACGCAGTATTCCAGGTGTGGCTTCACCAATACCCTGCACAACTGTAGCAAGACTTCCCTGCTTTTATACTCCATCCCCTTTGCAATAAAGGCCAAGATTCCATTGGCCTTCTTGATCAATTGCTGTACCTGCATACTAACCTTTTGTGTTTCATGCACAAGTTCCTCCAGGTCCCACTGTACTGCAGCACTTTGCAATCTTTCTCCATTTAAATAATAACTAGCTCTTTGATTTTTTCTGCCAAAGTGCATGATCTCACATTTTCCAACATTATATTCCATCTGCCAAATTTTTGCCCACTCACTTAGCCTGTCTATGTCCTTTTGCATATTTTTTGTGTTCTCCTCACACATTGCTTTTCCTCCCATCTTTGTATCATCGGCAAACTTGGCTATGTTACACTCAGTCCCTTCCTCCAAGTCGTTAATATAGATTGTAAATAGTTGGGGTCCCAACACTGATCCCTGCAGCACCCCACTGGTTACTGATTGCCAACCCGAGAATGAACCATTTATCCCTATTCTATGTTTTCTGTTCGTTAGCCAATCCTCTATCCATGATAATATATAACCCCCAACCCCATGAACTTTTATTTTTTGCAGTAACCTTTTATGTGCTATATAAATGCAAGACCTTCTTTCTTTCTTTCTAATGCTCCCCAGAAGGCGATAATGGGGCATTAAGCACTTAGCAACTGGGCCGGCTAGATGATCGATTCCTGCCGTTTGCGGCAGTGGTATCGTATTGCACCCCAATCTCCTTCGCCTGGAGATCGTGATATAATTGGCGTGCACATCGCCCTGGTAGTACTTGGCGCTAATTTTTCCAACTGTTAAAGTTAGCGCCCCAAAAGGGACACTCCCGACTTTCTCCCCCGTTATTTTAACACTACATACCTCATTTCCAATGCTAGATCTGGAATTTCACATAGAATTGTGGAAACACCATCTTAAAAAGGACATGCATGCATTGAGAGTGTGAAGAAGAGCAACCAGCATGATTTCTTGCCTTAAAACTAAAGTTCCCCGAAATAAGAAGATACATGACTGAGGATAGAAAAGTTTGTCCAATGATTATCTAAACCCTATTGGCAAAGAAGGTATAGCTTTAATCCCCTATCAGTGCTGAGTTACCCAGTCTCCGTCAGAGCAATAACAGCGACATTACAATCGGTGTCGACCCCTCCAGATTAGAAAGAGTGGGAAATTGATCCCAATCATTACACAGTGATCCCATGCTGGAAGAGGGTGTGAGCAGATTTTGGAGAAGGAAAAGATTGGGCTAACTGTACTTCCATTCTTCCATAAAATAGCTTGTTAACAACAACCATTAAGACTGTCAGGTAAATAATGGTCACTTAGGTGGTTGACCATATGTCTTTGTACCTGTGCCGAGCACAAAGTCTCCTTCAGGATACCAGGAAAGAATAATGGCAGAGAAAAATTCAGCAAGGAAGATAGTTATTGCTATATTGAATAATATCTTTAAAAAGCAATTGGGTGAACAGGAAGGTTTTAAAATTACATTGAGTGTAGAGCACGAAAACAGACCATTTGGCCCAACTGGTCTATCCTGGTGTTTATGCTCCACAAAAGCCTCCTCTCACCCTTCTTCATCTCATCCTTATCAGCATTTCCTTCCACTCCTTTCTCCCTCATGTGCTTATCTAGTCTCCCCTTAAGAGCATCTTTGCTATTTGCCTCAACTACTCCTCGTGCTAGCACGTTCCACATACTTGCAACTCTTTAACTAAAGAAACTTCTCCTGAATTCCCTATTGGATTTATTAATTATTATATTATATTTATGGCCTCTAGGTTTGGGACATGTAACTTATATATGTTCTACGGGATGAAGTACTCTAGGGAAAGCTTATTGTGCTGCTGCCATAGAGATCTGTAGAATGCAGCTGAACAAGGCTGAATAATACAACAATATCAAGTTTTATGTCACATTGGATCAATTTTAGTGTCATTTAAAGGATTTTACAAACCGTTACAAAGAGTTTTACAAACCACCTGTGAACTAAAACATTAATACATTTGGATAATTAGCTCCAATTTACATACAGAAATGTATCTAATTAGAAAATATACTAAAAACTCTGCATACAATTTATTCTGAAAGCTAGAGAGTGTAATCATTACATTGTGGATATTATTGTTACAAATGATATAAATTGGCATGCATTTACATATGTTAATTGCTAATTACACAATAGATTTTCTTCTGTACTTCAACAAATAAAAATCCTGTATTTTTGGGGGATATTTGTCATGCTGACAAAGTATATTAATATGTTATGCTAATTTGAGTTACTTAGCATTCAAATTAAATTGGGGAAACAATATTTTCTTTAACTCAGTAAATGCAAGGTTTGTCAGGTTGAAATTTGGAGGGTGAATTAAAAATGCTATCATGGATAATATTTCAAATATGTGATATTCAGGCGCAAGTTACATATACAAAAAATGCGACTAGAACATTTACAATGGAAAAATTAGTTGCTATAGTTTTACAACATAAGAATGACACAATTATACTATTGTACAAGACATGTTAACAAGTGATAATGATTAACATAGAAACAGATGAAATAGTACAATGTTTGGAGGAGATTTACAGCCAATTAAGTACTTTTTGAAGTGTAGTCACTGCTGCAATGCTAGGAAATGTGGCAGCCAATCTGCACGGAGCAAGGTCCCACAAAGAGAAATTAGATAAATGGCCAGATAATCTGTTTTTAGTGATGTTGATTGAGGGATAAATATTGGTTGGGACACTGGAGAGAACACCCCTGCTCTTATTCCAAATATTGCCATAGGCTCTTTTACCTCCACCTGAGAGAGTAGTTGGGACCTCAGTTTAATGACTCAACTGAAAGACGGCACCTCTGACAATGCAGCTCTCCCTCAGCACTGCACTGAAGGGGCAGCCTGGATATTTGTGCTCGAGAGTGGGACTTGAACCCACGATCTTCTGACTCGAGTGTGCTACCAACTGAGTCACAGCTGACCCCAATGTCGGCTGGCCCAATGTCTCATCCAGTTTATCTCGTGTGCAGTTGAGCTAATTAGACCAAGGAGATCCCAGATTTCACCATCAGCCTATGCCAAGTTAGATGTTTGCAGTTGGATGGGGAGATCGGAGTTCGACAAATAGCTTCAGTATCCCTGGACTAGGGAAGAGTGAAAGCAGCACAAGTTTTCCAATCCTGATTGGTATACAGCTTCCACTGTGATTGAATATTCTTGTAGATACTCCTGATAATACTCCTTTCGATTCTCCTGTCAATTCTCCTGTTGATACAGTAATGTATGCACCTGTGAGTATGCTCACAGGTGTGTAGAGCTGTTGAGGTGTCCCTGAAAAGGGAGCACGCGGTGTCCACTGGTGCGCTTGTGGCCTTCCGCGAGAGGTGGGCATCGGAGGGACTGGAGTGCATCGTTACCCCCGGCAACCAAATTTTAATTTGATTTTATATGTTTTAAAGTTTAATTTGCTTTAATTGTCGGATTTTTAGTGTCCCCCTTCCCCTTTTATAAGGGGCACTTGTAAATTTATGGTTTTAGTGCCCAAAAAAACCCCAAAAACACAAAAATACAAAAAAAAAACCCACAAAAAAAAGCAAAAAAAGGGCACTTGTTTGAAAGTGTTTGGAGTGTCCCCATATCAGGGGACACTTGAGTTAATGTTTATTTTTTTTTCTCCAATCAAAAAGAGTTGTAGAGCTGTTGAGGTGTCCCTGGAAAGGGAGCACGTGGTGTTCACCGGTAGGCTCGCGGCCTTCCGCGAGAGGTGGGCACCGGAGGGACGGGAGTGCATCATCCCCCCCGGCAACCAAATTTTAATTTGATTTTGTATGTTTAAAGTTTAATTTGTTTACTGTGCCGGGTTTTAGTGCTTTGCACACCTCCGCCCTACTTTTAGCCACGGGGTACGTATAATTGTGTTGTTAGTGCCCTGAAAAAAAAAACCAAAAAAACAAAATAAGGGGCACTTGAAAGGTTTTTATGGTGTCCCCTCTTTTAATCAGGGGGCACTTGATTTAATTCTTTATTTGTTCTCAATAAAAGAGTTGTAGAGCTGTTGGAGGCATGGCCTATTCACTTGGAGCAGTGAGCTGGTGGAGAGGAGCTCTTGCAATCTGCTCCAGCCTGCAGCCTGTGGACCTGTGTACACCCGAGGAAGAGGAGGAAGGGACCTACTGATTCAAACATCCTAAGGGAGAGGAGGAGAGCAGAAACTACTTCTACTATTTGACTGCTGCAGAGAGTTGGAGAGAGGGGAAATAATAACATCATCAACTTTGAAAAAACAACATCCAGTGTGGAAAGTCCCCTGGTCCTGATGAAATGCATCCCAGGGTATTAAAAGAGATGGCGGAAGTTAGAGCAGATGCATTCGTTATAATCTACCAAAATTCTCTGGACTCTGGGGAGGTACCAGCAGATTGGAAAGCAGCTAATGTAACGCCTTTGTTTAAAAAAGGGGGCAGTCAAAAGGCAGGTAACTATAGGCCGGTTAGTTTAGCATCTGTAGTGGGGAAAATGCTTGAAACTATCATTAAGGAAGAAATAGTGGGACATCTAGATAGGAATAGTGCAATCAAGCAGACGCAGCATGGATTCATGAAGGGGAAATCATGTTTAACTAATTTATTGGAATTTTTTGAGGATATAACAAGCATGGTGGATAGAGGTGTACCGATGGATGTGGTGTATTTAGATTTCCAAAAGGCATTCGATAAGGTGCCACACAAAAGGTTACTGCAGAAGATAGAGGTACGCGGAGTCAGAGGAAATGTATTAGCATGGATAGAGTATTGGCTAGCGAACAGAAAGCAGAGAGTCGGGATAAATGGGCCCTTTTCGGGTTGGAAATCAGTGGTTAGTGGTGTGCCACTAATCGGTGCTGGGACCACAACTGTTTACAATATACATAGATGACCTGGAAGAGGGGACAGAGTGTAGTGTAACAACATTTGCTGATGACACAAAGATTAGTGGGTAAGCGGGTTGTGTAGAGGACACAGAGAGGCTGCAAAGAGATTTAGATAGGTTAAGTGAATGGGCTAAGGTTTGGCAGATGGAATACAATGTCGGAAAGTGTGAGGTCATCCACCTTTGGAATAAAACAGTAAAAGGGAATATTATTTGAATGGGGAGAAATTACAACATGCTGCGGTGCAGAGGGACCTGGGGGTCCTTGTGCATGAATCCCAAAAAGTTAGTTTGCAGGTGCAGCAGGTAATCAGGAAGGTGAATGGAATGTTGGCCTTCATCGCGAGAGGGATGGAGTACAAGAGCAGGGAGGTCCTGCTGCAATTGTACAGGGTATTGGTGAGGCCGCACCTGGAGTACTGCGTGCAGTTTTGGTCACCTTACTTAAGGAAGGATTTTCTAGCCTTGGACGGGGTACAGAGACGATTCACTGGGCTGATTCCGGAGATGAGGGGGTTACCTTATGATAATAGATTGAGTAGACTGGGTCTTTACTCGTTGGAGTTCAGAAGGATGAGGGGTGATTTTATAGAAACATTTAAATCATGAAAGGGATAGACAAGATAGAGGCAGAGAGGTTGTTTCCACTTGTAGGGGAGACTAGAACTAGGGGGCACAGCCTCAAAATACGGGGGAGCCAATTTAAAACCGAGTTGAGAAGGAATTTCTTCTCCCAGAGGGTTGTGAATCTGTGGAATTCTCTGCCCAAGGAAGCAGTTGAGGCGAGCTCATTGAATGCATTCAAGTCACAGATAGATAGATTTTTAACCAATAAGGTAATTAAGGGTTACGGGGAGAGGGCGGGTAAGTGGAGCTGAGTCCACGGCCAGATCAGCCATGATCTTATTGAATGGCGGAGCAGGCTCGAGGGGCTAGATGGCCTACTCCTGTTCCTAATTCTTATGTTCTTATGTTCTTATGGAGAAAAAAAACAAAAAAAGGGCACTTGAAAAGTGTTTGGAGTGTCCCCTTCCTTTAATCAGGGGGCACTTGAGTTAATTATTATTTTTCTTCTCAACAAAAGTGTTGTAGGCCTTCCGCGAGAGGTGGGCACGTGAGGGACTGGAGTGCATCATCACCCCCGGCAACCAAATTTTCATTTGATTTTATATGTTTAAAGTTTAATTTGTTTATTGTGCTAGGTTTTAGTGCCCCCCCCCCCACTTTTAGCCAGGGGGCACGTATAATTGTGTTGTTAGTGCCCTAAAAAAAAAAAGGGGCACAAAAAGTTTTTGTGTTGTCCCCCCTTTTAATCAGGGGGCACTTGATTGAATTGTTTATTTGTTCTCAACAAAAGAGTTGTAGAGCTGTTGGAGGCGTGGCCTACTCATTTGGAGCAGTGTGGAGAGGAGCTCCCTACATCTGCTCCTGCCTGGAGGCCTGTGAACCCTGTGAAACCACCCCAGGAAGAGGAGGAAGGGGCCTACTACAATTCAACCATCCAGAGGGAGGGGAAGAGAGCAGAAAAATACTATAACATCACTACAGAGAGTTGGAGAGAGGGGGAATAATAACATCAACACCTTAGAAAAACATCATCCAGTGAGGAAGGAGGGAGAGCCATTACTATGTCATTCTACAGGTGGGTGCACTCCTCAAAAATACTTTGTTTTATTGGTACGGGGAGGAAAGAAGATTAATTCAAAGGCCGGAACATCGCGGTGGGTGTGTGTTTGTGGAAGTGTGTGTGGGGTTCTTGCTCACAACTAGGCCCAACACACCACTGAAGCACCCCTCCCCCATTGCCTGACCTGGGTTAGCTGGAGCTACCTGGGTGAAGACTCATTAATCAACAAATTAGCATCATTAGGAGGACTGTGCCTGGGTAGCTCCAGCTATCCCGGGTGAAGACATCTTCTCCCCCCACCCGAAGACCATCTAATAAGACTGTGTTTTGTCGACCATCTGGGGGGTGCACCCCTGTAACACCCACCCAGCACTGTGAGGGGAGACCCACCCTTACAGCTTCCTGCTTTCCCACCCCCCTCTCTCTCTGTCTCTCCCCTCTCTCTCTGAGAACCCCTTTCTCCTCTTAATTCAAAATAAATTAATTGATAAGACAACTGAGCAGAGGGAGCAAGGCCCCTCCACAATCGTTAACTAAGGGAGAGGTGTGCCTCTTTAAGAGCTCCCTCTGCTCAAATATTTAACGAGGCCATTAAGATCTTTAAGGCCTGTGACTTTGGCGTGGGTGTAGCTCTTAAAGGGATCCATAATGGCGACCCCATCCCTTAAGGAATAAAAAAACTATCGTGGCTAACAAGAGAAGTTAAAGGTAGTATTAGATTAAAGGGACAGGCTTATAATTTTGCCAAAAAGAGCAGTAAGCCTGAGGATTGGGAGGATTTTAGAATTCAGCAAAGGAGGACCAATAAATTGATAATGAGAAAACAGAATATGAGAGTAAACTAGCAAGAGACATAAAAAAAGATTGCAAAAGCTTCCACAGGTATGTAAAAAGGAAGAGATCAGTGAAAGTAAATGTGGGTCCCTTATAGGCAGAGACAGGAGAAATTATAATGGGGGATAAGGAAATGGAAGAGACATTAAACAAATATATTGAATCTATCTTCACAGTAGAAAACACAAAAACATTCCGTAAATAGCGGGGAACCAAGGGTCCAGTGAGAATGAAGAACTTAAAGAAATTAGTATTAGTAAAGAAATAGTACTGGAAAAATTAATGGGACTAAAAGCTGACACATCTGATGGACCTGATGGCCTACATCCAAGGTTTTAAAAAGAGGCTTCTACAGAGATAGTAGATGCAGTGGTTTTGATCTTCCAGAATTCCCTAGATTCTGTAATGGGCCCCAAGATTAAAAGGTAACAAATTTAACCCCACTATTCAAGAAAGAAGGGTGAGAGAAAACAGGGAACTATTGACCAGTTAGCCTGGCATCAGTCATCAGGAAAATGCTAGAATCTATTATTAGGGACTTGGTAACAGGGCACTTAGAAAATCCAGCCTGAAATTCCAGCCTCCCCGGGTCCAATCTGTCAATTTCTGACTTGACAAAACCAACGTATCATGGGGAGAAGGACATTCCCATGGGTGAGATTACGCTACTTGCCCATCTCTTGCTCAGCAAATGTCCTTAAAACTCTTGCGCCTGGTAAAAGCAGGTGCATAGCTTACTTTTACCAGTGTAAGAGTTTTAAAACATATAAAAAACATATAAAAATAAAATTAAGAAACACATTCTTGTGTTAAAAACTCTGCCTACTAAGTTAGGTTTATTGTAAACCCTAATTACAAAACTTTTTTTTAAATCTGAAAAATATTAATTTTTTCTTATACATTTATTAACTTTAATTTAAATTAATGTTAAATGTGGGGGGTTTTCTATTATTTATGTTTGGTGTTGGGGGACTGTTTCTCATTCATAATAATGAGAATTCATACTAACGGAGTTCCTATTATTATGAATGAGAATACTTTACCTTGATTGGGTGTCCAGGCCCACATGACTTCAGCTCCAGCTCCACAGACATTCAGACATGCACGCGCTCCGATGCGCATGCAGAAGAGGTCTAAAGCCGCAATCACTGGTGGGTGCCCGAGCAAAAAATAAGTGTGCATCTTTCCTCATCTTTTCAGGTGACTGCCCCGTGGGAAGCCCAGAACTGGGATTTCAGGGCCATTAATAATGGGCAGAGTCAACATAGATTTATGAAAGGGAAATTGTGTTTGACAAATCTTTAAGATTTTTTCGAGGTTGTAACTAGTAGGGTAGATAAGGAGGGACCAGTGTATTTGGATTTTCAAAAAGCACTTGATAAGGTGCAACACAAGATGGGCTCATGAGATTGGGGGTAATATACTAGCATGGATTGAGGATTGGTTAATGGACAGAAAACAGAGAGTAGGAATAAATGGGTAATTTTCGGAATGGCAGGCTTTAACTTGTGGGGTACCACAAGGATCAGTGCTTGGGCCTCAGCTATTTACAATCTGTATCAATGACTTCGATGAGAGAATGGAGTGTAAGGTATGCAAGTTGGTTGATAATGCAAAGCTCGGCAGGAAAGTACACTATGAGGAAGATGCAAAGAGACTACAAAGGGATACAGACAGGTTAAGTGAATGGACAAGAACATGGCAGATGGAATATAATTAGGAGAAATACAACGTTATCCACTGCGGTAGGAAAAATAGAAAAAATAATCTTTTTAAATGGTGAGAGTTTAGGAAATGTTGGTGTTCAGAGGGACCTGGGTGTCCTTGTACTCAAATTACAGAAAGTTAACATGCAGGTACAGTAAACAATTAGGAAAGTAAATGGTATGTTAGCCTTTTATTACAAAATGATTAGAGTATAAGAGTAAAGAAGTCTTCCTGCAATTATATTGGGGCCTGGTGAGACTATACCTGGAGTACTGTGCACAGTTTTGGGGCTGGAAATTGCCCTCTGCCCCGTTTGGGGCGGATAATTCGAATTAGTCGAATTATTACCGGCCGGCAGGAGTCGGAGGGAAAAGGCGGAAAAGTCAGCACTTTAACTTTGTCACTGCCTCCCCGCACTTTGGGGCACTGTTGAGGTGGTGTAGGGATGGGTTTGTGTTGGGAGTGGGGCGGTGTACATCACTCGGTGATGACGTAAGCATTACACGGATGTGCTGCATCGCGCTGATGCGTAACAACGTCCCTCCCCTTCACTTAAAGGGGAAGGACGCTGTAAGGCCGAATGAGGCCTTGTTGGTGCGCTCTGGGCCACCAGGGAGGGGTTCGGCCGGGCCAGTGACCCGGCACCCAAGAGGGGGTGCCAGGCTGCCTGTTGGCGGCCCGGCTGAATCAGCGGGCACCATTGTCGGGCCAACTAGAAAGTTGGCCGACAATTAAAACAAAATGGCGGCCATGGTAGTGCGCTCTCCCCCTTAAGGGCGGATGCACCGTCGGGCCACTGGCAGCTTCCCGCCTCGCGGTGGATAATTTCAGGGCAATGTCTCTTCCAGGGTAGGGATCAAGCGGAGCATGGACGAGCGGGGTGGATGTTGGTTGAGCGGGGCGGTAATGTTTTGCTCCTGCAGAAATTAGGAAGGCAATATCCCGATCGTCGTTGAGGCTTCCCCCGCCCCGTTACCACCTCTTGAGACAGTAACGGCTCTTAAATAAAGGGGTAATTTCAGCCCCATGGTCGCATGACCAAAGGAAGGATATACTTGCAACAGAGTGCAACAAAGGTTCACCAAACTGATTCCTGGGATGGGGGATTGTCCTAAAAGGAGTAGACTAGGCCTATATTACTTAGAGTCTGGAAGAATGAGAGGTGATCTCATTGAAACGTATAAAATTCTTAAGGGGCTTGGCATGGTAGATTCTGGGTGGATGTTTCCTGTGGCAGGGTAGTCGAGAACCAGGGGTCACAGTCACAGAACAAGGGGTCAGTCATTTCAGACTGAGATTAGGAGACTTTTCTTCACTCAGAGGGTTACGAATCTTTATAATTCTCTACCCCAAAGCGCTGTGGATACTCAGTCATTGGTTATATTCAAGACAGAAATAGATAGATTTTTGGATATTAAGGGAACCAAGTAATATGGGGATGAGTTAGTAAGGTTAGTAAAGACAAATGTAGGTCCCCTGCAGTCAGAATCAGGGGAAGTCAAAACGGGGAACAAAGAAATGGCGGAACAATTGAACAAGTACTTTGGTTTGGTATTCACTAAGGAAGACACAAACAACATTCCGGATATAAGAAGGGTCAGAGGTTCTAGTAAGGAGGAGGAACTGAGGGAAATCCTTATTAGTCGTGAAATTGTGTTGGGGAAATTGATGGGACTGAAGGCCGATAAATCTCCAGGGCCTGATGGACTGCATCCCAGAGTACTTAAGGAAGTGGCCTTGGAAATAGCGGATGCATTGACAGTCATTTTCCAAAATTCCATTGACTCTGGATCAGTTCCTATCGAGTGGAGGGTAGCCAATGTAACCCCACTTTTTAAAAAAGGAGGGAGAGAGAAAACAGGGAATTATAGACCGGTCAGCCTGACATCGGTAGTGGGTAAGATGATGGAATCAATTATTAAGGATGTCATAGCAGCGCAGTTGGGAAGAGGTGACATGATAGGTCCAAGTCAGCATGGATTTGTAAAAGGGAAATCATGCTTGACAAATCTTCTGGAATTTTTTGAGGATGTTTCCAGTAGAGTGGACAAGGGAGAACCATTTGATGTGGTATATTTGGACTTTCAGAAGACTTTCGACAAGGTTCCACACAAGAGATTAATGTGCAAAGTTAAAGCACATGGAATTGGGGGTAGTGTGCTGACATAGATTGAGAAATGGTTGTCAGACAGGAAGCAAAGAGTAGGAGTAAATGGGTACTTTTCAGAATGGCAGGCGGTGACTAGTGGGGTACCGCAAGGTTCTGTGCTGGGGCCCCAGCTGTTTACACTGTATATTAATGATTTAGACGAGGGGATTAAATGTAGTATCTCCAAATTTGCGGATGACACTAAGTTAGGTGGCAGTGTGAGCTGCGAGGAGGATGCTATGAGGCTGCAGAGCGACTTGGATAGGTTAGGTGAGTGGGCAAATGCATGGCAGATGAAGTATAATGTGGATAAATGTGAGGTTGTCCACTTTGGTGGTAAAAACAGAGAGACAGACTATTATCTGAATGGTGACAGATTAGGAAAAGGGGAGGTGCAACGAGACCTGGGTGTCATGGTACATCAGTCATTGAAGGTTGGCATGCAGGTACAGCATGCGGTTAAGAAAGCAAATGGCATGTTGGCCTTCATAGCGAGGGGATTTGAGTACAGGGGCAGGGAGGTGTTGCTACAGTTATACAGGGCCTTGGTGAGGCCACACCTGGAGTATTGTGTACAGTTTTGGTCTCCTAACTTGAGGAAGGACATTCTTGTTATTGAGGGAGTGCAGCGAAAGTTCACCAGACTGATTCCCAGGATGGCGGAACTAACCTATCAAGAAAGACTGAATCAACTGGGCTTGTATTCACTGGAGTTCAGAATAATGAGAGGGGACCTTATAGAAATGTTTAAAATTCTGATGGGTTTAGACAGGTTAGATGCAGGAAGAATGTTCACAATGTTGGGGAAGTCCAGAACCAGGGGTCACAGTCTAAGGATAAGGGGTAAGCCATTTAGGACCGAGATGAGGAGAAACTTCTTCACCCAGAGAGTGGTGAACCTGTGGAATTCTCTACCACAGAAAGGTGTTGAGGCCAATTTACTAAATATATTCAAAAAGGAGTTAGATGTAGTCCTTACTACTAAGGGGATCAAGGGGTATGGCAAAAAAGCAGGAATGGGGTACTGAAGTTGCATGTTCAGCCATGAACTCATTGAATGGCGGTGCAGGCTAGAAGGGCCGAATGGCCTACTCCTGCACCTATTTTCTATGTTTCTATGTTTCTATAATGCAGAAAGTTGGAGTTGAGGCATGATCTTATTCCATGCGGAGGAGGATCGAGGGGCCAACTGGTCCACTCCAGCTCTCCGTTCGTATGTTGTTATACTTGGGAAAAATTGAAATGTTGCAGTCACTTAACGTTTAGTGGCTAGTTCGGGGGGTGGGGGAGGGTATAAATTCTTCCAGTCCATATGAAAAGTCGAAAATACTTCTGGAACATTTTTCAAACTCTCAAAACTGCTGTGTCAGGGGAAATTCCAAAATTAAGGGAAGGCAAACTCAATTAACAGGGACAAAACAGAGCCTGTGGGCAGGATAATGGAACAGCACAGCAACCAATCATCCCTTTGATAACTGGCACAATGTTCATGAAAGGATGATTGGTCTTTTTGGTAGTCCAAGGCATGCTCCCAACAAACAGGATTACACCATGCCTAGCAATAGGGTGATGGCCAGGTAGGATCCAGGATTAGATGCGGGAGAAGGAAGCACACTTTAAACAATCTGGAAAGGTAAGTCTATCCAACAGTACAATGTCCCAGGTCGATGACCCAGATTGTATGTGTCATGTATGCACATTCTGTTTGTAGCCACCAGATGGTGTCATTGTTGGAGGCCACTGAGCAAGCACATGATGCTGCTCAGATATAAAAGTCCAGCCATTTTGAGAGTCAGGCACTTTGGGCCTAAATAAAGCAGAGCCAAGGTTATACCTTGCTTAGTTAAACAGTACTCAGTTTGAACCTTTATTGAATACATAACATTTGGCGACGAGAATACAAGAACCTTTGTTTGCAAAATGAGCACGATTGGATTTTTAGAGCGATTCATGGAGGGAGAAGATTGGGCAGACTCTGAGCCATTTGAACCAGTACTTCGTGGCCAACAGAATGAAGGAGGTCGAAGATGCAGATCGGCGCCGGGCCGTGTTCCTCACTGTGTGCGGTTCAAAGATCTACGGTCTGATAAAGAATCTACTCCTGCCTAGTGATCCAACAGAGAATACATATGAGGAGTTGTGTACATTGGTACGGGAGTACCTCAAGCCAGATGACTTCATCATCATCGCGAGATACAGCTTTTATACACACATTCGATCGGAGGGCCAGAGCGCGGTGGAATTCGTTGCCGACCTGAGACCTCTAGCGGGACTGTGCAAGTTCGGGACGGTGTTGGCAGACATGCTGCGGGACTTCTTCATTATCGGTATCAACCACGAGGTGATCCTGCGTAAACTTCTGGCGGTGGAGCAATTGGATTTAAAAAGCGCCATCCAGATCGCTCAATCATGTTAGATGATGGACAGAAGTCTAAAGCAAATAGCGGTGAAGAACCGAACCTCGGCAAGTACTGTACATGCGATTGATTCGGCGTTCGGCAGAGCGGCACATGGCAGGGCCTATCCGGCTTCGTTCGGGAAACCTGTGGCTGCCCAAAGTCCGCCAGCGGGAATATATCCGACTTCTCCGTGTTGGCGTTGTGGGGGAAATCATCGGCACCAGCAGTGCCGATTTAAGCAATATAGTTGCAAAGGCTGTCTGAGAGTCGGGCATCTCCAGCGCAAGTGTCCGCAGATGAGCAAGCAAGCTGTGACACACCATGTGGAGGATGAGAGTCAGACTAGTGCGGATCCTGATACGCAAACCGAGATGCCAGAGGAGGACTTGTATGGACTGTACTCCTTTATAACCAAGAGTAAACCAATTTTGATTAACGTGAAGTTTAATGGGATACCGGTATCAATGGAACTGGACACGGGGCGAGTCAATCGATCATGAACGAGAGGGCATTTTATAAGCTGTGGGATACTAAGGGCCCAAGTTTCGGGCCGCGCCTAAAAGGGCGCAGTCTGGACCTAGACGCCCGTTTTTCGTGCCACAAAGTGCGCCTAAAAAAAACTCATCTATTCTCCGGCTCCCTACAGGTCTTCTGGAGCTGGGCATGGCACAGCATGAGCTGTGGCGGGTGGAGCCAGCTCCCTGCGCTGAAAACAGTGCCGGGACCTCTGCACGTGCGCGCTACAGTGGGCGTGCATGTGCAGTAGCTCCAGGCGCCCAAAACTGTGGGAGGGGCCCGAAACACGCAGCCCCTAGCCCTGGCCGAATAGCCTCACTGGGGCTGCGTGCATGAGGCTCACCTCCCACCCGACCGGACCCGACCCAAATTGACTCCCACTCCCCGGACCCGACCCGACCCGACCCGACCTCCGCTCCGCCCCCTCCAGCGACCCGACCTCCGCGACTCTCTCTTTCCCCACCCCCCGCCCCGCCGACCTCCGCGACTCTCTTCCCCCCCCCACCCCCTCCCCGGACCCGGGACCCAAGACCCAACGCCATCTACCTGTAAATCCAGCCCGAAGTCTTGGGCCCGGCCTTCACTCGCCTCTCCTTCCCTCGCTCTCTCCCTCCCTCCCTCTCTCCTTCCCTCCCTCCCTTCCTTCCTCTCTCCTTCTCCCCTCCTCCTCCTCTCCCCCCTCCTCCTCTCCCCCTCCTCCTCTCCCCACCCCTACCCCACCCCCCTTCCTCCCTCCCTCCCTCCTCTCTCCTTCCCTCCCTCCCTTCCTTCCTCTCTCCTTCTCCCCTCCTCCTCCTCTCCCCCCTCCTCCTCTCCCCCTCCTCCTGTCCCCACCCTTACCCCCACCCCCCTTCTCCCTTCACCCCCACCCCCCCTTCTCACCCCTCCCCTCGCTGTCAGAAACACAGACACTGACAGACAGAAAGTGAGCGACACACACACAGACAGACAGAGAGATAGAGAAACTGACAGAGACACATTGGCGGGGGTGGGGGGGGGCGTCCCAGCACGCTGTTGGAGGACTGCCGGTGCTGCATTCGGTAAGTAGAAAATGTTTATTGATTGATTTAAAAAAATATATATATTTTTAATTAATTTTTTTTGATTGATTTATTGGTTGATTTATTGATGTATTTATCATTTATTATTGATGATGGCTCTTTATTTGTAAAACTGAAGTGTTTAATGTTTGTAAACTTCCCTTTAAACCCCCCCCCCCCACCATTCCCTTCGCCTGATTTGTAGCCTACGCCTGATTTTCTAAGTGTAGACAAGGTTTTTCTGAGCGTACAAAAATCTTCACTTACTCCATTCTAAGTTAGTTTGGAGTATGTTTTCACTGCCTAAACTTTCAAAACGGGCGTAAGTGGCCGGACATGCCCCCTTTTGAAAAAAAAATCTGTTCCAAACTGAAACTGTTCTAACTGACTAGAACTGGAGCAAACTAAATGCCGAGAATTGCAATTTCTAAGATACTCCATTCTAAACCAGTTGCTCCAAAAAAACAGGAGCAACTCAGGCTGAAACTTGGCCCCTAAGATTGTGATGCCCAGGCTGAGGCCTGTTAATGCCAAGCTGCGCACGTATGCCAAAGAACTGATAAAGGTGATTGACAGTGCACAAATTAATGTGTCGTATAACGGTGCGGTTCACGAGTTACCGCTGTGGATTGTTCCAGGCAATGGCCCAACGCTGCTCAGCACGAGCTAGTTGGAGAAAATCAGATGCGACTGGAACGACATAAAGGCGTTGTCATCGGAGGAACTTCCCCTCGCTGTTCGAACCGGGTATCGATAACTTCACGGGAGCCAAGGTGCAGATCCACGTGGACACGGATGCAAGGCCCAGCCATCATAAAGCTCGACTCCAGCGTGAAGAAATCAAATCATCAGTCGAATTTAATGAATGTGCCAGCCCCATTTTTCCTGTGCTCAAATGTGATGGCTCAGTCAGAATCTGTGGAGCCAAAAGGTTACGATCAACAGGGTTTCGAAACAAGATCAGTACCCATTACCGAAGGCTGCTGACTTGTTTGCAATGCTAGCTGGAGAGAAGTCGCTCACAAAACTGGACTTGACGTCGGCCTATATGACAGAGGAGTTGGTCGCGATGTCAAAGAGACTTATGTGCATTAACACGCACAAAGGACCGTTTATTTACCACAGGTGCCCTTTCGGAATTCACTCGGCTGCAGCAATATTCTAGAGGAATATCGAAAGTCTACTGATGTCCGTTCCCAGAACCGTTGTGTTCCAAGATGACATCCTGATCACCGGTTCTGACTCCAAGGAACATCTGCAATACCTGGAAGAAGTTCTACTGCATTTGGATAGAGTGGGACTCAGACTGAAATGCTCGAAGTGCGTCTTCATGGCACCGGAGGTCGAATTCCTCGGGAGGAAAATCGCCGCTGATGGCATCAGACCTACTGACATGAAAACCAAGACCATCAAGAATGCACCCAAGCTGTAGAATGTGATGGAGCTGCGTTCGTTCCTGGGTCTACTCAACTACTTTGGTAACTTCCTACCTAAGTTGAGCACCTTACGAGAACTACTGCACATGCTATTAAGAAAAGGCAACTGGATGTGGGGCGCATCGCATCCAACGGACAAGCTGAACGTGCAGTATAAATTATCAAGCAAAGCACGAGAAGAGTAACCCAAGGCTCACTGCAGACCTGCTTGTCTTGCATACTGCTGAATTACAGGACAAGACCCCACACACTCACAGGGGTCTCGCCTGCTGAACTCATCATGAAAAGAGGTCTTAAGACCAAGCTTTCTCTGGTACACCCGGATTTAAATAATCATGTTGAATACAGAAGACAAAGTCAACAATGGTACCACGATCGCGCAACTGTGTCACGCGAGATTTCTGTTAATGATCCTGTATATGTGTTGAACTATGGTCAGGGTCCCAAATGGATCGCTGGTGCGGTCATGGCCAAGGAGGGCAACAGAGTATTTGTTATTAAGCTCAAGAATGGGCAAACTTGCAGGAAACACATGAATCAGACAAAGCTGAGGCACACAGACGAGCCAGAACAGTCGGACGAAGAAGCCATCGACGACCAACCAACCTACCAGCAGTCTTCAGAGGACTCGAGGGTCATCAGTGAACCTGGAATTTCCATCACGGACCAATTCAATAAAAATGGACTTGCAATTCCTGACATGGCCACTGCTACGCCGAACAAGTCAGTCATCCAGCCATCAGCAACAACAGATCCCGCACACTTACCCAAGGCTGGAATCGACCTGAGATGGTCAACCCGGGAGTGCAAAGCTCTGGACCATCTCAATTTGTGAAAGACTGTGATAAGATCTCAGAGGGGGGTATTGTCATGTATGTACATTCTGTTTGTAGCCACCAGATGGCGTCATTGTTGGAGGCCACTGAGCAGCATGCACATGGTGCTGCTCAGGTATAAAAGGCCAGCCATTTTGAGAATCTGGCACTTTGGGCCTAAATAAAGCAGAAACAAGGTTGTACCTTGCTTAGTTAAACCTTTATTGCATACATAACAGTATGCCACGAAAAAATATGCTGCTTGCCAAAGCCAAGCCTTCATAAAATCGTGCAGCTCTTTCATTGCATTTCATGCATCTCCGTACCTCAGCAGGGCACACATTCAATGTGCGACTTACAATTCCACAGTCACAACTTCCTGGGGCTTCACAAGTGTGACCAATTTAACAGTGCGTACATGCTCAGCTCAGGCCTTTGCCCAATTTGGCCTCGGGTTCCTGAACAGGCATGAGTTTCTGGATTAGCATAATTGAGGGACCTAACACCGATATTAGATAGGTGCCCCGGGTGCTCTGAATCGCTGGCAGCCAGATTCAGAGCACCCAGATTGGCAGCTGGCGCATTTTCGGAGAGGTGTAATCGGGCACGAAATACCTCCGCCTAAAATTGGTAGCCCAGCTCGCATTTCGCAACTAGAAATCGGATGTGCATGCAATTTTGATATACCCAACTACTTCCAATTGTATAGAATTCCAATGCACCAAATCACTTTCCATAATTCCCATTAAATAGGCTTCCAGTGTTCTGTATTATTGGATAGAATGTACAGCATAGAAACAGGCCATTCGGCCCAACTGGTTAATGCTGGTGTTTATGCTTCACATGAGCCTCCTCCCACCCATCTTCATCTCACCCAATCAGCATAACCTTCTATTTCTTTCTCCTTCATGGTTTTTATCTAGCTTCCTGTCAAGTATAATGAGATAAAACACAAATGGTCTGAAATATGTTGACTCAGTTACAAAAGATAGAAAAACGTGAACCTGACACTTATCCCAGCTTTGTTTCGTGTCCTATCAAAAGCCACTCAATGGTGCAATGCATTGCCTTGAGGTACTGTTTTGCTGATAGTATTCTGTGTTGCAAAGCACTGCTTTATGGCACTGAAGGAATATCCACTGACATTTTTTGGATCCAATTATGCATTATGCATCCAACCTTCAAAAGGGAGCATTAAAATTTCCTGTGGGAGCTGTCAAGGAGATAATCCCACACATTTCTTTCCCGAGATCAAAATCCAAGATCCAAGATCTAAATGAAAGTGTTTCTTCAATTTTGTACGACGTACGTTGGCAATAATCTACTCCTCCCTGCATGCACTGTGTAGCGAGGTGTTCGTGGTGGGCATGCAACCTTAAAATGATGACTATACGGTTAGTTTGCCCCTGGTTGCTACACTAATTTAAACGCCACCTTCTCCTTCACACTGTCCCATAAATGATGGGGAGTTGTAGGAATAAATCCATAGGTTTCTGTTCTAGCACTCATGACACAAATTGGGCCACAAGCTTGGTTTTTATTGCCCTTTTGGAGATTAATGCCACATTCAGCATTAGGTTCTCCTCCAGCGTCAGTCTTATTTTATCCATAAATTTTATTGTCATGGTCTCTCAGCATTGCGCTCCAGGGTAATCATTTACTGCATTGAGAGCGACGTCATTATGAATTCTTAACATACCTCACCAAGTTGGATATGACCCAGGCCTAGTCACCATTGCCAAGCTAACTTATCCAGTTCTTAGTTTGATTACAAATTGGATAATATCTGTGCCAAAAATACAGGTTGTGCCCTTTCAAGACTGCCAGCACTTTGGCAGCAAATACAATTTTGTCATAAGACTTTGCAGTAAATGCAATAAATTAAAATTCACAGTACCTTCAAATGTGTGAAACTAGCAACATTTAATTGGCAACACGAATCTCCCATTTAGAATAATTAGGACTAGTAAATGTGCTACATTGCTACAGAACAGCATATTCCTTCCAAGCAGCAGTCTCATCCACCTCTCAGCTTACATGTAGTAGAATAGACGTTACACTCAGCTCCTCACTCTCGCTGGTTAAATGAGTGTCCAAGTCAACTGCATTTGGGAACTAGTATCAAAACATGATGCAGCATACAAGCAGGCCATTCAGCCCATCAGGCCAGTGCCAGCTCGTTGAAAGATCTAGCCAAATAGTCCTAATCCCTGCCCTTTCTGCATGGCCCTGCAATTTGTCCCCTTCAAGTATTTCTCCAATTCCCTTTTGAAAGTTATCATTGAATCTTCTTCCACCATCCTTTCAGGCCATGCATTCCAGATCATAATTATTCGCTGCATAAAAAGAATTATCCCCATCTCGTCTCTAGTTCTTTTGCCAATGACCTGAAATCTGTGTCGTCTGGTTACTGATCCTTCTGCCACTGGAAAAAGTTTATTGTTATTTACTCTATCAAAACCCTTCATGATTTGAACACCTCTATTAAATGTCCTTTTTATTCTTCTATGCTCTAAGCAGAACAATCTCAGCTTCTCTAGCCTTTCCACGCAACTGAAGTCCCACACCCCTGCTACCAATCTAGTATATCTCTGCTCTCTGATTCCCAAATTATTTTAAAATAACAATTGTAAATCTGTGTTATCAACAGTAATGGAGATTTATGTTACAACATCTTTTACTGAAAATGGACAGGACATACAGCTATGTGAAAGATTTTTAATAATACCTGTACACTGATTTAAATTTCCTGATTTGCAGATTTGTGTCTGGTTGTGAAGATGACTGCACACACTGGCTTTAGAGGCTCATTTCCTTTGTTTAACTTGCAGCTTAAAATGCAATTAGTGAAGATAAAGCCAAAGGAATTATAAGGTTCACAACAGGCCAATGTCTACATCAGCATAATGGGAAATTGTCTTTGTGCAAGTGCATCGAAATAGCAAAGGTTGTGGAGCTCTGACTCACCCATGCCATGGTGGCATTCTCACAAATGCATCGGCTGCCAGAGATGCGGCCAAGAGAAGTAATAAAACGTACAACAACAGGGCAGCATTTTCTCAGCATTTTGATACTAAACTGATCTCAACTTTACCCAGTTACAAGTTCAGGATCAGTTGGCACCAGGCAATGACAGCAACAAAATATTATTCAAAATAGCTGGAGGCACATCCTTGCTAATTATCCATTCTGTCCTCAACTCTTATGCACTATTTGCAAAACATCTCCCATTTTCTCCCTACCATATTATTTTTAAACAAGGGAGGTTTGAGAGGCTAAATGAACTTGTAGCTTTGGTTCACTATAACACGAACGCACAGCCACAGAAGAGTTCTGGGTAGAGCTTACCTTCAGGCAAGTCAAACAGGGTCCAACATTTACTATTCATTTCCTTCTTCCGTAGGATACAGAACTTTTTGGATTATATTACTGTTTGACATTATCCCTTGCCTTATTCGTTCTCCTTCCATTCTTTTCCTTTCAGTTTATCATCTATTCTTCATCTTTTTCTTTAACTGATTAACTGAATCTCCAGGTTCCCCTCCAAACCCAATGCCATCCCAACTTAGACGTATATCAGCAGTTCCTTCATTGTCGTTGGCTAAAAATCCTGAAACTCCCTATCCACCAGCACTGTGGGAGCACCATCACCACAGAGATTGCAGCAGTTCAAGAAAAAATGGAAAACCAGCACTATCTCAAGGCTAATTAGGAATGGGCAATAAATGCTGGCCTTGTTAGCTCTGCCCATATCATGACAATAAGCTCTCTAAATTTGTTTCTGAGGTACACCTCCTTCTTTTTCATTCATTCTTTTATGTCTCTCATGCTTTATTGCTTCCTACAATCCCACTTTTGATCTTCCCCGAACTCAAGAACACTTAGATGCATGAGACAATGAAGAAAATAACAAAAAGTCAATTAGAATCAAAGGAACCTGTTTATTGATGACACGCCATTCTAAGTGGCTGAAATTGCTCCTTTCGACAAGGCCTCTGACAGCCGGAAAGCGGATGCCATGGGGCGGCCTTGAATGGCTGCCGACGCTTTAGAAATTGCCCTTCCTCAGGAGCGGAGCGGTGTCCTGGACCACTCTGCCCGTTTTCCCGCTGCAGCATGCATGCGCCGAACCCTTCCCGTCGCAACATTGCTGTGCTGGAGCAGCGCTGCCACAGGCCAGTGCGCTTGACAGCTTTTGCTGTCGGTGCACTCTGTGTGAAATGGCAGCACAGCCACCTTTAAAGGGGAGGACGCACTGCCGCGGCCGCCATGTTGTTTTTTTTTTGTCGGCCGACTGCCAGGTCGGACCGACAATTATGTCCCCGGGTTCAGCCAGGCCGCCAACAAGCAGCCTGGCACCCCATCTTGGCCTGACCAAAACCCTCCCTGGTGGCCCACTGGACCTAATTAAAATGAATGCAGAGTTGGCAGCGGTTCTCCCTTTTAACCGAAGAGGAGAGACGTTGTAACGCGCCGGCACGATTACGTCATCGTGCTTGCGCAACGCTGATGACTGACAGCTGCGGACACTCCGTTCTGCCCAATTTCCATCCCGCTAGTGATACCTACTCCGCTCCGCTCCCACTTCCACCCCCATGATGATCCACTTCCGCCCCTCTGGAAAAAAAACCTCGAGGAGCTGACTTTCGCCAGATAGGTCGCCGCATCCATTGTGGTGGCTAGAACATTTCAAAAACAATAGGTGCACCCCATTTCCAACGGAGGGCAATTTCTACCCCTAAATGTCTAATGCCACACAGATTTTGATAAGAGCTCAGTTGTACAGTAGCTGAAAAGTTTCCTCTAATTCACCTTTCACAAAGACAGAAGACGGAGAGGTCCTGGAAGAGGACCGAGTATTTGTAACTTTTTTTAAAAATTGGTCTATCACTGGTCAATATCCCAGGAGATCTAACAGATTCTAGATCCACAACAGACATTAATATATAACCTTGCTCTTTAAGTCACTCTATGAATAGCAAGGTTTTACAAAATCACCAAAAACTGGTAATGCAAAAGTTTAATGTCAAGAGAAATCAGTACTAATGACAGATATTTGACAGCTAAGGAGTTTGCAACTAGACACAAAATTTGGGTGCAAGACCCAATTCAGAGAATCCTTCCACCACCTCCAAGAATCATAACAAATCTTACAGTTTCCTCTCAGTCAGTTACATTTTTATAAATCTTCTCGGGTACTTTAATGAGCTTCAGCTTTATTATAGAATCACAGAATCATACAGTATAGGAGGAAGCTATTCAGCCCGTCATGGCCGTGCCAGCTCTCTGAAAGAGCTGTCCAACTAGTCGCAAACCTCCCCCCCCCCGCCCCCACCTCCCACTCTTTTCCCACACCCCTGAAAATTTATCCTTTGCAAGTATATAGGCAGAAGAATCTGAGGTGAGATGATGATATTTTTTTTACACGGCGAGTTGTTATAATCTGAATTGCATTGCCTGAAAGGATGTTGAAAGCAGAATCAATAATAACTTTCAAAAGGGAATTAGATAAATACTTTAAAGAAGAAAAAAATTGCAGGGCTACGGGGAAAAGGCAGGGGAGTGGGACTAATTGGATAGCTCTTTCAAAGCACTGGTGCAGGCACAATGGGGTGCATGGCTTTCTTCTGTGCTGTATGATTCCATGATATTAAATTACCTTTTGAAAGTTCTATGAAATCTGCTTCCACCAGACTTTCAGGCAGTGCAATGGGATCATTTTAAAATGTTTTTATTTTAGATTTTGTTAGATCAGCATATCAAGTGATATATATCAAAGTCAGGTAAATAGAGTTGAGGTACAGATCAGCCATGATTTGATTGAATGGTAGAACAAGGTCAAGGGGCTGAATGGCCTACTCCTGTTCCTGTATTAGGTTGGGAACATTTTGTTTGTTGGATAATTTAGGTGGCTTTTATCAGTATTTTGTTCTCCAATTGTAAGCAATCAGAGCATGTGCATGTATGCAAATGTCAACTTACTTGGGGAAAGATCAGTATTTTTTACCTTCTCTCCCTTGCACTGCTCGTCAATGACAGCCCCCAAGAAGAATGTGTTATACCTATCATTAGCAGATCAAGTATATTTTTATGCACAACTCCAGAGACTTGAGCACAAAAATCTAGGCTGACACTCCCAGTGAAGTACTGAGAAAGCGCTGCACTGTCAGGTGGACGTATTAGATCTCATGGCACTATTTTGAAGAAGAGCAGTGAATCTCTCCCTGGTGTCCTGGCAAATATTTATCCCCTAATTAACATCACTAACAACAGATGATCTGGTCATTATCGCATTGCTGTTTGTGGGAGCTTGCTGTGCGCAAATTTGTTGCCACATTTCCTACATTACAACAGTACTTAAAAAATTACTTCATTGGCTGTAAAGTATTTTGGTACTGAGGTTGTGAAAGGCACAATATAAATTCAAGTCTTTCTTTTTTCTTTACAAAAATAGTGTTACTCACTGTCACGGCTTTAAGGCGAATGGAGTTCACAAGCATCTGTTGAAAGACTCGACGCAGAAGATCCCTGGCCTCGATGTTCCATGAAGAACATGGGCAACCCTAAACCGCATCCGCACAAACCACAGCAGATGCGGATACTTGATGCCCAAATGGAGAATTTAAAACTCTCCAGTGTGCAACTGGGGTCACCCAGAACAGAATCTATTTGGTTGGAGTTGAAATTCAATAAATGAGCTTTACGCTACTTGCTATATTTTATAGGCCGCCAAATAGTAGGGAAGGGATAGAAGAGCAGATTTGCAAATAAATTATTGAGAGGTGAAAGAACTATAGTGTAGTGATAATGGAAGCCTTTAACTGCCCCAATATTGAATGGGGCAGTGATTGTGATAAGGCCAAAGATGGGGAGGAATTTCTGAAGGGTTTTCAGGAGAATTTTCTTGATCAGTATGTTTCCTGCCCAGTGAGGAAGGAGGCATTGCTGGATCTAGTCCTCAGGATCAAGTGGAGAATGTCACTGATGGAGAGCATTTCAGGAACAGTGATCATAATATTATAAGGTTTAGATCAGTTACGGAGAAGGACAAGGAGCAAACTAGAATAAAAATCCTTAGGAGGAGGACTAATTTCATCCAATTGAGGAGGGATCTGGCCTGGGTAAATTGGTGTCAAAGACTGGCAAGTAAAAATATAATGGAGCAATGGGCGGCCTTTAAAGAGGAGATGGTTCGGCTACAGTCTAGATATGTTCTTACAAGGAGGAAAGGGAGGGCAACCAAAGCCAGAGCTGGATGATGAAAGAATTATAGAGTAGGATGAAGCAGAAAAATGGGGACATATGACCGATGTCAGCTTGATAATACAAGGGAGAACCAGGCTGAATATAAAAAGTGCAGAGGAGAAGTAAAAAAGAAAGTAAGAGAGACAAAGAGACAGTAGGAGAATAGAATGGCAACTAACATAAAGGGGAATCCAAAGGTCTTCTATGGGCATATTATCAGTAAAAGGTTGTCAGAGGAGCAGTGGAGCTGATTAAAGACCAAAATGGAGAACTACTGGTGGAGGCAGAAGGCATGGCTGAGGTACTAAATGAGTGCTTTGCATTGGTGTTTACTGTGGAACAGGACTTTGCCAAAGCTGAGATAAAGATAGATAAAGAGGAGGTACTGGAAAGGCTGGTGGTAATAAAGTGAATAATTCACCCAGTCCGGATGGGAAGCATCCTAGGTTGCTGAGGGAAGTAAGGGTAGAAATTACGGAGGTTGCTGGCCATAATCTTCCAATCCTTCTTAGATACAGGGGTGCCAGAGGACTGGAGGATTAAAAATCCTTGTTCAAAAAAGGGGAGAAGGATAAACCTGACAATTACAGACCAGTCAGTTTAACTTCGGTAGAGGGGAAGCTTTTAGAAACAATAATCCAAAAGAAAATTAACAGCCACTTGGACAAGCATGGACTAATAAAGAAGAGCCCGCACAGATTTATCAAGGGAAAATTGTGTTTGACTAACTTGATTGAGTTTTTTGATGAGGTAACAGAGAGGGTGGATGAGAGCAGTGTAATTGATGTTGTGTATAGAGACTTTCAAAAGACATTTAATAAGTACCACATACTAAGTTAGTTAGCAAAATTGGGTAAAAAATATTCTCTTTCTAAACTTCCGAGTTTCATGTCATCTGCAAATGTCAAAATTGTGCCCTGTACCTCCAAGTCCAATTCATATATATATACCAAAACAGTATTGGTCCTAGTACTGAACCCTGGGGAATGGCACTGAATACCTCCCTCAGTCTGAAAAACAACCATTCCCCATGGGTTAAAAGGAGCAGTAGCAGCATGGCTAGAAAATTGGTGAAGGGATAGACAGTTGTGGGGAATGGTTGTTTTTCAGACTGAGGGAGGTATTAAGTGGCATTCCCCAGGGTTTAGTACTAGGACCAATACTGTTTTGGTATATATATATGAATTGGACTTGGAGGTACAGGGCACAATTTTGACATTTGCAGATGACATGAAACTCGGAAGTTTAGAAAGAGAATATTTTTTACCCAATTTGGCTGGGTTTACCGGATCTCGGGAAACCCGTCAAGTAAAAGAAGATTGAGAAGGGCCAGATCGATAAGGTATGTGCCTTTACAACACTGCTTGTGGACTAGGAGGAGCTGGAGTGTTTCCTCCCGGCCCAACAAGCTAAGCTGCTTCCCTCCCCGTGATCGGCCAACCCTACCCTCACCTCCGCGATCTCCGATCTCCCCCATCTCCCCCCACCTCCTTGCACTCCCACCCCCACCGCGATCTCTCCCCTGACTGGATTTCCCTCTCCCAACCACGATTTCCCCGCAATCTTTCCCTCCCAGCGATCTCTTCCATACATCCTCCTCTGCCCCCCAACTGCGGCCTGGTACTGCAGGCTTTCCCGCCCGAAAGGCAGGCGGTCTATCACTCAGGCTGGCTACACAGTGGGAATCCTGGTGAAAAATGTTTAATGCATCCTGCTGTTAATATCTCTGCCGGAACTCCTCCCTTCCCATTCCCTCTCTGCCTCCCCATAAATACTGGGGCCCAAATGTGTGTGAATAGGTTGGTCTATAATCAAAAGTGGAAAGGGCAAGAAACAGAATATGATTTGTACATAATATCGACCATTCACCTATAAATTATCTAGTTAATGTAAAACTGGCTTGAAAAAGGCAAATTGACAGGTTAGAATACTTCTGTAAGGCATTTGGATATGTCAAATCAAGTTATTCCTCAGGTGTACTTTCTATAAATCATTTGTAACATTGCATGCCATGCAGGCACCTTATTGGGTTTGAAAGTGCTTTGGCTCAGTGGAGATGGTTCACAGAAGAACAAAAAGGATGATTCTAGGGCCTAAAGCTATAAGTTGTGAAAATGTATTTTCATTGAGATGTCAGACTTGTCCAAGCTTAGACCTCGCCCTCTCCCCCTCATCACATGGAAGATATACAAAACAGATTTCCAATCAAAACAATTAACACAGAGTCAGTAAACGTTTCATAATACAGCTACCTCAATGGGTCAATGAATTCATGTGGTGAGCAATTGAGCCGCTGAAACCAAGAAGGTTATAGATTTTCTGTACTATGTAAGCTACAGTGTCTTTGGATTGGGGGAGGGAATATCAGACAAGATTTCCACTTCTGATAGGCTGTCTAGCAACCTGTACAGGAAGCTTGTGTATAGATGTGGGGTGAGGACACGACCGGCTTTGACTGCGATGCCCCGTCCCCAGTGCCCAAAATTCCTGTCGACATTCACCATCACGGTTCATGGATTGAATAATGGCCACTTAGCTGAAGTACCAGAGAGTGACTGGCACTTCTGGAACTATGGCCCAGGAGAGGAAAGAAGTGGCCAAAACTGTCCAAAATGTTTTTTTTTAATTCTTCAAATAAATGTAAAAATCTGAAAGTGAAAGGGATAAATAAAGTGAGTGATGATCAAATGGAGCAGGATATTTGACATGGATATTCTGGAACATTGCTTAATTATTACTGAGGATCAAGGAGAATTTTTTTTAAAGCAGTGGAATAGCATCCATGGTGATCTGTTGCTGGAGAAAAGCTAAAGGTATTCTTATGAACTTGTCTTGATTACCCACCATTTGACCACATAGTAAACATTTACATTGCTTTAGCTATATGTTCCACCATGTTTCAAATCATACTATAACACATTGGGAAGGGAAACAGATGAAAGTTAAAATGACTGTGGTTGCCTTGAAATCATAAAATTGAGATACAATGATGTCATGTTTATAATCATAGAAATTGAGACATCAACCAATAAAGGTTGTTATCATAAATTGCATTGATTGGTTAATTGATTTGCCATTGACCCACTCTTAAGAAAATAATCAGTAAACCTCAATGGATCAGCAGGGTAACTGTACCATGGTATGAAATTGATAAGAAAAGAGAAAAAATATGAGAATAAATTAGCAAGAGACATAAAAAGGAATTATAAACATTTCTATAGGTATGTAAATAGGAAGAGATTAGTGAAAGTAAACATGGGACCATTAGAGAAATTATAATGGGCAAAAAGAAAATGGCAGAGATATTAAACAAATACTTTGTATTTGTCTTAACAGTAGAAGACACAAAAACATTTAGGAAATAATGGGGAACCAAGGGTCTATAGCGATTGAGGAACTTAAAGAAATCAGTGTAAGTAAAGACATAGTACTGGAGATGTTAATGGGACAAAGTGGTGACAAATCCTCTGGACCTGACGACATGCAGACTAGAATTTTAAAAGAGGTAGCTGCAGAGATAGTGGATGCACTGGTATAATCTTCCATAATTCCCTAGCTCCTAGAACAATCCCTAAGGATTGGAAAGTAGCAAACATAACCCCGCTATTTAAGAAAGGAGGAAGAGGAAAAAACAGGGAACTATAGGCTAGTTAACCTGACATCAGTAGTAGGGAAAATTCTAGAATCTATTATTAAGGACATGGTAACAGGGCACTAAGAAAATCATAATATAATTAGACAGAGTCAACGTGGTTTTATGAAAGAGAAATCATGTTTGACAAATCTGTTAGAGTTTTTTGAAGATATAACTCGTAGGATGGATAAGGGGGAACCAGTGGATGTAATGTATTTGGATTTACAAAAAGCATTCAATAAGCTGCCACACAAGAGGTTATTACACAAAATTAGGACTCATGGGATTGAGGGTAATATAGTGGCATGGATTGAGGATTGGTTAATGGACAGAAAACAGAGAAGAGGAATAAACGGGACTTTTTCGGGTTGACAGGCTGTAACTAGCGGGGTACCGCAAGGATCGGTGCTTGGGCCTCAGTTATTTAAAATCTATAGCAATGACTTAGAGGAAGAGACTGAATGTAATGTATCCAAGTTTGCTGATGCTACAAAGTTAGGTGGAAAAGTAGGCTGTGAGAGACTGCAGAGAGATATGGAATACATTGTGGGGAAGTGTGAAGTTATCCACTTTGGTAGGAAAAACAAAAAAGCTGAATATTTGTTGAATGGTGAGAGACTGGGAAATGTTTGCATTCAAAGGGACCTGGGTGTCCTTGGACATGAATCACAGAAAGTTAACATGCAGGTACAAGAAGCAATTAGGAAAGTAAACGGTGTGTTAGCTTTTGTTACAAAGGGCTTAGAGTGTAAGAGTAAAGGATCTTACTACAATTATACAGGGCATTGGTGAAGCCACACCTGGAGTACTATTCTCGTCTCCTTACCTAAGGAAAGACATACTTACCTGAGAGGGAGTGAACAAAGGTTCACTAGACTCGTTCCTGGGATAAAGGGATTGCCCTATGAGGAGAGACTGAGTAGACTAGACCTCTATTCCCTAGAGTTTATAAGCATGAGATGTGATCTAATTGAAACATATAAAAGTCTTAAGGGGCTTGGCAGGATTAATGCTGAGAAGATGTTACCCCTGGTTGGGGAACCTAGAACATTGGGTCGCAGTCGCAAAATAGTCGGCCAATTAGGACTGAGAGGAAGAGAAATTTCTTCTATCAAAGGGTTGTGAATCTTTGGAATTCTCTACCCCAGAGACCTGTGGATGCTCAATCAATACAGAGGTCGATACATTTTTGAGAACAAAGGGAATTCAGGAATATTGGAATAGTGTGGGAAGTTGGAGTTCAGGTAGAAGATCAGCCATGATCTTGTTGAACGGCGGAGCAGGCTCAAAGGGCCAAATGGCATATTTCAGCTCCTATTTCTTATGATTTTATGTTGTTATATAAGCCGTTTAGAGAGGGGACATCCCAGGTTTAAGCGCTAGTTTATGACTCGGAAGCTAACCTCAACAGCGGCAGCGTTATGAACAATTGGTTCAGTGGCCAGGCTACATGAGGTAAAAGTCATATACAACAAGTTCTATTCTTAATAGCTATCTACAGATCAGTGAAGGGAATTTGCATTTTCATAGTCATTCGATAGATACAGGTTGACACTAGGCAACGATGCCTTTTATAATTGAAATGTCGACGTTTGCTATTTAGATTCTGATGTGAAGAATGATCATCTGGATGAAGAGCTCAGCATCCATGGATTATATTCCCCAGCATAAGTATAATTTGACAAAGGCCGTAAAGGAAAGAGTGGGATTCCAGAGTACTGGAAAGAGCAAGGGACTAATTGGATAGCTCAATCAAAGAGCCAGCACGGGCACGAAGGGCCAAATGGCCTCCTTCTCTGCTGTATCATTCTATAATTCTACGATTCTACTTCTTGTCCACCACCTAGAGGCCTACAGAAGGGCCTTGATTCCAGCTAAGGAGTGGTCCAAGTAAGAACCATGTCCAAAGAAGACTAATTTGGCTCAATACTGATCTTTCCCTGCTACAAATCTAATTAGAGTGGACAAAAAGCTGTTGGCACCACATGGCATGTTAAGGGTTTGAGTTTGATCCCACTGTGCTTGCTAGCTATTGCCCCATCTCCAACCTCCCTTTCCTGTCCAAAGTATTTGAATGTATTGTTGCCTCCCAAATCCGTAACCATCTTTCCTTGAATACAATGTTTAAACCCCTTCAATCTGATTTTCGCCCCTGCCACAGTGCTGGAATGGCTCTCATCAAAGTCACAAATGACATCCTTTGTGACTGTGACAAAGGTAAACTATCCCTCCTCGTCCTTCTGGACCTGTGTGAAGCCTTTGACACAGTTGACCACTCCATCCTGCTCCAAAGCGTCTCCATCGTCGACCATCAAGGTGGGACTGCACTGACCTGGTTCCATTCTTATATATCTAGTCATAGCCAGAAAATCTTCTAGAAATATAGAAAATAGGTGCAGGAGTAGGCCATTCGGCCCTTCAAGCCTGCACCACCATTCGATAAGATCATGGCTGATCATTCCCTCAGTACCCCTTTCTTGTTTTCTCCCCTTAGCCGTTGATTCCCTTAGCCGTAAGGGCCATATCTAACTCCCTCTTAAATATATCCAATGAACTGACATTAACAACTCTCAGCAACAGGGAATTCCTCAGGTTAACACCGCTCTAAGTGAAGAAGTTTCTCCTCATCTCAGTCCTAAATGGCCTACCCCTTATCCTAAGACTGTGTCCCCTGGTTCTGGACTTTCCCAACATCGGGAACAATCTACCCGCATCTAACCTGTCCCGTCCCGTCAGAATCTTGTATGTTTCTATGAGATCCCCTCTAATCCTTCTAAACTCCAATGTTTAAAGGCCCAGTTGATCCAGCCTCTCCTCATATGTCAGTCCAGCCATCTCGGGAATCAGTCTGGTGAACCTTCGCTTCACTCTCTCAATAGCAAGAACATTCTTCCTCAGATCAGGAGACCAAAACTGAACACAATATTTCAGGTGAGGCCTCACCAAGGCCCTGTACAACTGCAGTAAGACCTCCCTGTTCCTATACTCAAATCCCCTAGCTATGAAGGCCAACATACCACTTGCCTTCTTTACCGCCTGCTGTACCTGTATGCCACCTTTCAACGACTGATGTACCATGACACCCAGGTCTCGTTGCACCTCCCCTTTTCCTAATCTGTCGCCATTCAGATAATATTCTGCCTTCGTGTTTTTGCCACCAAAGTGGATAACCTCACATTTATCCACATTATACTGCATCTGCCCATTTATCCACATTATACATGCATTTGCCCACTCACCTAACCTGTCCAAATCACCCTGCAGCCTCTTAGCACCCTCCTCACAGCTGGTGGTGGTGCGCTGCCTTCTTGAACCGCTGCATTCCGTGTGTTGAAGGTACTCCCATAGTGCGTTAAGTAGATTGTGCCAGGATTTTGAGCCAGCAGCTATGAAGGACCGATGATATATTTTCAATCATGATGGTATGAGACTAGAAGGGGAATTTTCAGGTGATGGTGTACCCATGCACCTACTGCTCCTGTGCATCTAGGTGGTATAGATCGCGGATTTGGGAGGTGATGATGAAGAAGCCTCGGTGCTGTTGAAGAATCCAATACAACTAGGTATACAAAATAATAATAATAACTTTTATTTATATAGCGCCATTCGGGTAGTAAAACATCCCAAGGTGCTTCACAGCAGTGATACAAGACAAAACAGATAAATTTGACACAGAGCCACAAAAGAAGAAATTAAGGCAGCTTTGTTAAAGAGGTAGATTTTAAGGAGCGTTTTAAAGGAGGAAAGAGAGGTAAACATAGAAACATAGAAAATAGGTGCAGGAGTAGGCCATTCGGCCCTTCTAGCCTGCCTGTCATGGCTGAACATTCAACTTCAGTACCCCATTCCTGCTTTCTCGCCATACCCCTTGATCCCCCTAGTAGTAAGGACCTCATCTCACTCCTTTTTGAATATATTTAGTGAATTGGCCTCAACAACTTTCTGTGGTAGAGAATTCCACAGGTTCACCACTCTCTGGGTGAAGAAGTTCCTCCGCATCTCGGTCCTAAATGGCTTATCCCTTATCCTTAGACTGTGACCTCTGGTTCTGGACTTCCCCAACATTGGGAACATTCTTCCTGCATCTAACCTGTCTAACCCCGTCAGAATTTTAAATGTTTCTATGAGGTCCCCTCTCATTCTTCTGAACTCCAGTGAATACAAGCCCAGTTGATCCAGTCTTTCTTGATAGGTCAGTCCCGCCATCCCGGGAATCAGTCTGGTGAACCTTCGCTGCACTCCCTCAATAGCAAGAATGTCCTTCCTCAGGTTAGGAGACCAAAACTGTACACAATACTCCAGGTGTGGCCTCACCAATGCCCTGTACAACTGTAGCAACACCTCCCTGTCCCTGTACTCAAATCCCCTTGCTATGAAGGCCAACATGCCATTTGCTTTCTTAACCGCCTGCTGCACCTGCATGCCAACCTTCAATGACTGATGTACCATGACACCCAGGTCTCTTTGCACCTCCCCTTTTCCTAATCTGTCACCATTCAGATAATAGTCTGTCTCAGAGGTCACAGGTAGAGAGGCAGAAAGATTTAGGGAATGAGTTCCAGAGCTTAGGGCTCAAGCAGCTGAAGGCACGGCCACCGATGGTTGAGCAGTTATAATAAGGGATGTTCAAGAGGGCAGAATTTGAGGAGCACAGACATCTTGTGAGGCTGTGAGGCTGAAAAAAAAACTTCAGAGATCGGAGGGGCAAGGCCATGGCGTGATTTTAAAACAAGGATGAGAATTTTGAAATTGAGGCATTGTTTAACTAGAAGTCAATATAGGTCAGAAAGCAGAGGGGCGATGGGTGATCGTGACTTGGTGTGAGTTCGGACATGCGCTGCTGAGTTTTGGATGACCTCAAGTTTACGTAGTGTAGAATGTGGGAGGCCAGCCAGGAGTGAGTTGGAGTAGTCAAGTCTAGAGGGAACAAAGGCATGAATGAGGGTTTCAGCAGCAGATGAGCTGAGGCAGGGGCGGAGGCAGGCAATGTTACAGAGGTGGAAAAAGGCGGTTTTAGTTATGTCGCGGATATGTGGCTGGAAGCTCATTTCGAGGTCAAATATGACACCTAGGTTGTGAACAGTCTTGTTCACTGGCAGATTGATGATAGGTAGAGGGATGGAATAAGTGGTTAGGGAACGCAGTTTGTGGCGGGAACCAAAAACAATGGCTTCGGTCTTCACAATATTTAATTGAAGAACATTTCTGCTCCTCTAGAACTGGATGTCGGACAAGCAATCTGACAATTTAGATACCAAGCACAGGTCAAAAGAACTGGTGGGGAGGTAGAGCTGGGTGTCGTCAGCGTACATGTGGAAACTGACTCTGTGTTTTCAGATGAGATCGCCAAGGGGCAGCATATAGATGAGAAATAGGAGGGGGCCAAGGAAAAATCCTGAGGGTACATCAGAGGTAATGATGTGGGAGTTGGAAGGGAAGCCATTGCAGGAGGGTTAAGTTATGGCAGGAGAGCTCAGACACGTGTTATGCTCCTCCTGTACTATGTGGGAAGTCAGGGACGCTTCCGGTGTTCCTGACGACTACGTGTGCGGGAAGTGTATCTGGCTGCAGCTCCTGACGGACAGCATCGCGGCACTGGAGCTGTGGGTGGATTCACTCTAGAGCATGCACGATGCTGAGAATGACGTGAATAGCACGTTTAGTGAGTTGGTCTTACTGCAGGAAAAGAGTACACAGCCAGATCAGGAATGGATGACCAACAGGAAGAACAGTGCAAGGAAGGTCGTGCATAGGTCCCTTGCGGTCATCCCCCTGCAAAACAGATACACTGCTTTGGGTACTGTTGAGGGGGATGACCCATCAGGGAGGGCAGCAGTAGCCAAGTTCATGGCACCATGGGTGGCTCTGCTGCACAGGAGGGCAGGAAAAAGAAATTGCTATAGGGATGGGATATTCAATTGTAAGGGAAATAGATAGATGTTTCTGCAGCTGCAACCGAGACTCCAGGATGGTATGTTGCTTCCCTGGTGCAAGAGTCAAGGATGTCTCGGAGCGGGTGCAGGGCATTCTGAAAAGGGAGGGTGAACAGCCAGTTGTCGTGGTGCATATAGGTACCAAAGATACAGGTAAAAAAAAAGGATGAGGTCCTACAAGACGAATTTATGGAACTAGGAGCTAAATTAAAAAGTAGAACCTCAAAAGTAGTAATTTCAGGATTGCTACCAGTGCCACGTTCTAGTCAGAGTAGGAATCGCAGGATAGCTCAGATGAATACGTGGCTTGAGGAGTGGTGCAGCAGGGAGGGATTCAATTTCCTGGGACATTGGCACCGGTTCAGGGGGAAGTGGGACCAGTACAAACCTGGGCAGGACCGGAACCAATGTCCTAGGGGAAGTGTTTGCTAGTTCTGTTGGGGAGGAGTTAAACTAATATGGCAGGGCAGTTCCCCCTGCAGGACCAATACCCACTACCAAAGGCCGACGACCTCTTTGCAACGCTGGCGGGAGGAAAGACGTTCATGAAGCTGGATCTGACATCAGCCTACTGGAGGAACTGGAGGAATCATCAAAGGGCCTCACCTGCATCAACATGCACAAAGGTCTTTTTATTTATAACAGATGCACATTTGGAATTCGATCAGCGGCGGCGATATTCCAGAGAAACATGAAACGCTTACTGAAGTTGGTCCCATACACTGTGGTCTTCCAGGACGACATCTTGGTCACAGGTCAGAACACAGCCGAGCATCTGTAGAACCTGGAGGAGGTCCTTAGTCGACTCAACCGCGTGTGGCTCAGGTTAAAACGCTCGAAGTGCATTTTCCTGGTGCCTGAAGTGGAGTTCTTGGGAAGGAGGATTCAGCGGACAGCATCAGGCCCACCAACATGAAGACGGAGGCAATCGAGAACACACCAAGGCCACAGAACGTAACGGAGCTGCGTTCATTTCTAGGATTCCTGAATTATTTTGGTAATTTCTTATTGGGTCTCAGGACACTGTTAGAACCACTACATGTCTTACTACGAAAAGGGAACTAATGGGTTTGGGGCAAAAGCCAAGAAAATGCCTTTGAAAAAGTGAGAAAATTGTTATGCTCAAACAAATTGCTTGTGTTGTATGATCCATGTAAGCGTTTGGTACTAGCATGTGATGCGTCATCATATGGCATCGGGTGTGTATTGCAACAAGCTAATGATTTTGGGAAACTGCAACCGGTTGCGTATGCATCCAGGAGTCTGTCTAAGCCTGACAGAGCCTACAGCATGATTGAGAAAGAAGTGTTAGCGTGTGTCTATGGGGTAAAGAAAATGCATCAATACCTGTTTGGGCTAAAATTCGAAATGGAAAATGACCATAAGCCACTCAAATCCCTGTTTTCCGAGAGTAAGGGGATAAATACCAACCTATCGGCCTGCATCCAGAGATGGGCGCTCAAGTTGTCCGCATACAACTACGCCATTCACCACAGGCCAGACACAGAAAACTGCGCCGATGCTCTCAGTAGGCTACCGTTGCCCACCACGGGGGTGGAAATGTCGTAGCCTGCAGATCTAGCCATGGTTATGGAAGCATTTGAGAGTGAACAATCAACCCGTCACTGCCCGGCAGGTCAAAACCTGGACAAGCCAGGACCCCTTATTATCCCTACTCAAAAGCTGTGTGCTTCATGGGAGCTGGTCCAGTGTCCCAGTGGAAATGCAGGAAGAGATAAAGCCGTTCCAGTGGCGCAAAGATGAAATGTCTATACATTGAAATCAATGATCCTGTATTTGTATTAAATTATGCGCAAGATTCCAAGTGACTTCCCGGCACTGTCGTGGCCAAAGAGCAGGGTGGTTTGAGTCAAACTTTCAAATGGACTCATTCACCGGAAACATTTGAACCAAATCAAACTCAGATTCACGGACTATCCTGAGTAACCCACCTTGGACCCTACCTTTTTTGATCCCCCAGCGTACACACCAGTGGCAACCGGCACCACGGTTGACCACGAAGCAGAACCCATCATCCACAGCAGCACAGCAGGACTCAACATATCAGGCAGCTCAGCAAGGCCAGCTACACAGCAGCCAAGTGAGGTCCCAACAAATGATTCATCAATACCAACTTTCGCACCGACACGATCAACCAGGGCAAGAAGGGCCCCAGATCGACTCACATTGTAAATAGTTACACTATTGACTTTGGGGGGGCGGCGGGAGTGTTGTTATATCTGTAAACTTGTATTTACTCTGTACAGCCACCAGAGGGCTCATCCCCTAGAGTCCCAAGGGATCCCAGAATCCCGTGGGAGCACAGGTATTTAAGGAGGCCTCACAGGTTGGAGAGGCACTCTGGAGACCTGTAATAAAAGACTAAGGTCACACTTTACTTTGAGCGCACAATGTTCAGTCTGACTCTTTTTCCATACATAACAGCCACCAGGTGAGATTTACAGTGGTCAATGTATTATAATAATAATAATTTTTATTTATATAGTGCCTTTAACGTAGTAAAACATCCCAAGGTTTTAAGACAAAACAGATAAATTTGACACCAAACCACAAAAGAAAAAATTACAGCAGATGACCAAAAGCTTGGTTTTAAGGAGCATCTTAAAGGAAGAAAGAGAGTTAGAGAAGTGGAGAGGTTTAGGGAGGGAGTTCCAGAGCTTAGGGTCCAAACAGCTGAAGGCATGGCCACCCATGGTTGAGCAGTTATAATGAGGGCTGTTCAAGAGAACAGAATTTTGGAGCGCAGATGTCTTGTGGGGTTGTGAGGCTGAAAAAGATTGCAGAGATAGGGAGGGGCAAGGCCATGGAGTGATTTGTAAACAAGGATGAGAATTTTGAAATCGAGGCATTGTTTAACGGGAGCCAATGTAGGTCAGAAAGCACAGGGGTGATGTGTGATCGTGACTTGGTGTGAGTTAGGACACGGGCTGCTGAGTTTTGGATGATCTCTAGTTTACGTAGTGTAGAATGTGGGAGGTCAACCAGGAGTGCGTTGGAGTAGTCAAGTCTAGAGGTAACAAAGGCATGAATGAGGGTTTCAGCAGTCGAAGAGCTGAAGCCGGGGCGGAGGTGGGCAATGTTCCAGAGATGGAAAAAGGCGATTTTAGTTATGTCGCAGATATATGGCTGGAAGCTCATTTCGAGGTCAAATATGACACCTAGGTTGCGAACAGTCTTGTTCACATTCAGATTGATGCTAGGGAGAGGGACGGAGACAGTGGTTAGGAACGCAGTTTGTGGCAGGGACCAAAGATAATGGCTTCGATCTTCACAATATTTAATTAGAGAAAATTTCTGCTCATCCAGTGCCGGATGTCGGACAAGCAATCTGACAATTTAGATACCAAGCAGGGGAAGTGGAAAATTATGCAGAAAATTTAAAAGGATACACTCCATTACTTTTGTATTTGTCATAAAGGGCTTGCATTGGGAACATTGCAAAATGGCATTGGATAGGAAGTGGTTTGATACATTGGGATCATTTTAATAGGAGTGAAAGGGATTTATGTGGGACACTGGAAGCCTATTCAATGGGATTGATGGAAAATGAATTGGTGTACAGGAATTCTATACAATGGGAGTGGTTGCATTGTGGTTATGGTACTAGACTAGTAATTCACAGGCCCAGACTAATAATCCGGAGACATGAGTTCAAATCCCACCACGGCAGCTGGGGAATTTAAATTCAGTTAATTAAGTCTGGAATAAAAAATTAGTTTCAGTAGTGGTGACCATAAAACTACCGGATTGTTGTAAAAACCCATCTGAGTTCACTAATGTCACTTAGGGAAGGAAATCTGCTGTCCTTATCTGGTTTGGCCTATATGTGACTCCAGACCCACAGCAATGTGGTTGACTCTTAATTGCCGTCTGAATTGGCCCAGCAAGCCACTCAGTTGTAACAAACCGCTACAAAGAACAGCGGTTCAAGAAGGTGGCTCATCACCACCTTCTCAAGGGCAATTAGGGATGGGCAATAAATGGTGACCTTGCTGGCGACGTCCACATCCATGAATGATTAAATTTGAGGTAGTTCGGTATATCAGAATTGTGTATTTGGATCAGAATTAAGTTGTATCAGTTTGTCTCAGTTATTGGCACTCTCGCCTCCAATCAGAATCTTGTGGGTTTAAGGCCCACTCCAGAACTTGAGCACATGAGTTCGGCTAATTCTAATAACTGAGAGTGTGTTACATTTTCAGAGGTGCCTTCAGATGATTCTTAAAGATACCATGGTACTACTTGAAAAAAAAAACTGGTTTCCTGGCCAACATTTCTCCCTGGACAAACACTACCAAAAACAGACTAACTGGTCGATCATCTCATTGTTGTTTGTGGAATCTTGCTGTGCACAAATTGAGGCAGTGTCAGAACAAAAGTCAGTGCACTTTTAGAGTAATTCATTGCATATGAAGCATTTTGACAACCTCCTGAGTTTTAAAGAAGCTTTACTTTTGACACTCATAGGAGGCATTCATTGATAATCCACTGGAATCCACTGTTCCAGATTTACATATTTGCATCACACCCTTTCCCAAGATTAGCTATCAGATTAATAAAGTACACAATAAACATCCTTTTTCAAATTGTTTGGACTTTTTATGATTATATTGCAAAGTGACCTCTGGTCAACTAGCTAATAAGAATGCTTGTGATAGTTGCTGAGCAGACTTCCATATATAAGCATTGCCTGGGGTCACTGAGTGGCAGGGATCCAGGCAACTCTTCTTCTCCCTAATGAAGGGGTGCCGAGATGAATTTGAACACATCAATCATTGTCATAGCTAACTCAGCACAGAACGGGAATCAAATCTGGACTTAGTTGGTCTGTAATGTTTAGCTATTCACTGAATAAATGTGCTGAGTCAAAAGAACATAAGAACATAAGAAATAGGAGCAGGAGTAGGCCATTCAGCCCCTCGAGCCTACTCCGCCATTCAATGAGATCATGGCTGATCTTCTACCTCAACTCCACTTTCCTGCACTATCCCCATATCCGTTGATTTACTTAATATCCAAAAATCTATCGATTTCTGTCTTGAATATACTCAACGACTGAGCCCCCACAGCTCTCTGGGGTAGAGAATTCCAAAGATTTACCACCCTCTGAGTGAAGACATTTTTCATCATCTCAGTCCTAAATGGCTGGCCCCTTATTCTGAGTGCCCTGGTTCTAGACTCCTCAGCTAGTGGAACCATCCTCCCTGCATCTATCCTGTAAGAATTTTGTATGTTTCAATGAGATCACCTCTCATTCTTCTAAACTCTAGAGAATATAGGCCCAGTCTACTCAATCTCTCTTATAGGACAAACCCCCATCACAGGAATCAGTCTGCTGAACCTTCATTGCACTCCTTCAAGGCATGTATATCCTTCCATAGATAAAGAGACCAAGAGGCCGAAATTGCCCCTCTTGTTAAGGCCTGTAAGCATCTCAAATCGTCGGCCAGGCTGCGGAATGCAGTGGCCGGCGAGTTCTCGTGAAATGTCTGCTGAGATCGCTATTGTTCTGACACGGTTTAGCAGCGCTGTGCGGCACTGCACCTCTTCCCCCTCATTTCCGCGGCGTTGATGGACAGCATTCCTAAGTGCGTCATCACTGTGCGCACCGCCGAGGTCCTGGACCGGAAGCCCCATTGATCTCCAAAAGTCGTCCGACCTCTCGGAGGTGCCAAGAGTTTTTTCAGGTGGTGGATAGTTGCTGATGAACACCACCGGAGTGTGTTAAAAGGTTGATGATTTCATTGGATTTAGTGTCGGCAACTTATTTGCGTTCTTTGACTAGCAGTGCAAGGCTGTAGTGCGCACTGCTTTGCGAGTGCTGGAGGCCCCTTCCACCTGCAGAACAGGGAGGCCACTTCGAGGAGGCTGCACTTGTGGAGGCCTTTGAGATGGTGGCAGTGCTTGCAGGCTAACGCCTCCTGCACATTGTGTGTGCCACCGAGGCAGCGGGCAAGGGTCGCAGACATCATAGCGGACCAGCATGGAGAGGGCCAGGGAGATGGCCACAGAGGGCAAGCAAGAGAGATGCCACACGAAGGCCTTCAGCAAGGGCCTCCCCCAAGGAGGAGAGTCAGGTGCACTGATCCCCCCCAGATAATAGGCGAGCAGCTCAGGAGGTAGCCTGCAGCAGAGCCAGACGCTGGGCAGCAGCGGCCTGCAGAGTTGAAGGAGACAGAACAGCAGCAGGGAGCAGCCAATGAGCCATTTCACGTAGTAAGATGGCCACACAGAAGTGGGGGGGGGGGGGGGCGAGAGGGCATATAGCGGAAGGGTCTTCCAGCAGCAATTTGCATACACACATATGAGTGATGATCAGTGCCTGTGCAGACTGAGCTTCTGGAAGGATGTCGTCACTGAGATCTGTAATCTCCTGCAGCCGGAATTGGAGCCACAGACATGGGTAAGGACAGTCCTGAGTTTGCATCAAACGTCACTTTAGCCCTCAACTTTTATGCCACAGGCTCATTCCAAGCTGCCACTGCAGGCATCTGCAACACTTCGCAGTTTGCTGCCCACACAGCGATATGGGAGGCCAAAAACTTTCTGTATAGGAAAAGGGCCAACTACATCTCCTTCTCCATGATGAGGGAGCAGCAGCTGCAGCACCAGACTGCATTCATGTGCATTGAGCGCTTCCCCAGGGTCCAGGGGGTGATTGACTGTACCCATGTAGGTCTCAGGGCACCCACCAGGCTGCAGAGCAATTCAGAAACTGCGAGGGCTTCCTGTCCCTCAATGTACAACTAGTTTGCGACCACAACCACAAGATTCTGCAGCACCCACAATTCATTCAAACTGCACCAGAGCATTATAGAAGAAACATAGAAAATAGGTGCAGGAGTAGGCCATTCGGCCCTTCTAGCCTGCACCGCCATTCAATGAGTTCATGGCTGAACATGCAACTTCAGTACCCCATTCCTGCTTTCTCACCATACCCCTTGACTCCCCTAGTAGTAAGGACTTCATCTAACTCCTTTTTGAATATATTTAGTGAATTGGCCTCAACAACTTTCTGTGGTAGAGAATTCCACAGGTTCACCACTCTCTGGGTGAAGAAATTCCTCCTCATCTCGGTCCTAAATGGCTTCCCCCTTATCCTTAGACTGTGTCCCCTGGTTCTGGACTTCCCCAACATTGGGAACATTCTTCCTGCATCTAACCTGTCTAACCCCGTCAGAATTTTAAACGTTTCTATGAGGTCCCCTCTCATTCTTCTGAACTCCAGTGAATACAAGCCCAGTTGATCCAGTCTTTCTTGATAGGTCAGTCCCGCCATCCCGGGAATCAGTCTGGTGAACCTTCGCTGCACTCCCTCAATAGCAAGAATGTCCTTCCTCAGGTTAGGAGACCAAAACTGTACACAAGACTCCAGGTGTGGCCTCACCAAGGCCCTGTACAATTGTAGCAACACCTCCCTGCCCTTGTACTCAAATCCCCTCGCTATGAAGGCCAACATGCCATTTGCTTTCTTAACCGCCTGCTGTACTTGCATGCCAACCTTCAATGACTGATGTACCATGACACCCAGGTCTCTTTGCACCTGCCCTTTTCCTAATCTGTCACCATTCAGATAATAGTCTGTCTCTCTGTTTTTACCACCAAAGTGGATAACCTCACATTTATCCACATTATACTTCATCTGCCATGCATTTGCCCACTCACCTAACCTATCCAAGTCGCTCTGCAGCCTCATAGAATCCTCCTTGCAGCTCACACTGCCACCCAACTTAGTGTCATCCACAAATTTGGAGATACTACATTTAATCCCCTCGTCTAAATCATTAATGTACAGTGTAAACAGCTGGGGCCCCAGCACAGAACCTTGCGGTACCCCACTAGTCACTGCCTGCCATTCTGAAAAGTCCCCATTTACTCCTACTCTTTGCTTCCTGTCTGACAACCAGTTCTCAATCCATGTCAGCACACTACCCCCAATCCCATGTGCTCTAACTTTGCACATTAATCTCTTGTGTGGGACCTTGTCGAAAGCCTTCTTAAAGTCCAAATATACCACATCAACTGGTTCTCCCTTGTCCACTCTACTGGAAACATCCTCAAAAAATTCCAGAAGATTTGTCAAGCATAATTTCCCTTTCACAAATCCATGCTGACTTGGACCTATCATATTACCTCTTTCCAAATGCACTGCGATGACATCCTTAATAATTGATTCCATCATTTTACCCACTACCGATGTCAGGCTGACCGGTCTGTAATTCCCTGTTTTCTCTCTCCCTCCTTTTTTAAAAAGTTGGGTTACATTGGCTACCCTCCACTCCATAGGAACTGATCCAGAGTCAATGGAATGTTGGAAAATGACTGTCAATGCATCCACTATTTCCAAGGCCACTTCCTTAAGTACTCTGGGATGCAGTCCATCAGGCCCTGGGGATTTATCGGCCTTCAATCCCATCAATTTCCCCAACACAATTTCCCGACTAATAAGGATTTCCCTCAGTTCCTCCTCCTTACTAGACCCTCCGACCCCTTTTATATCCGGAAGGTTGTTTGTGTCCTCCTCAGTGAATACCGAACCAAAGTACTTGTTCAATTGGTCCGCCATTTCTTTGTTCCCCGTTATGACTTCCCCTGATTCTGACTTCAGGGGACCTACGTTTGTCTTTACTAACCTTTTTCTCTTTACATATCTATAGAAACTTTTGCAATCCATCTTAATGTTCCCTGCAAGCTTCTTCTCGTACTCCATTTTCCCTGCCCTAATCAAACCCTTTGTCCTCCTCTGCTGAGTTCTAAATTTCTCCCAGTCCCCGGGTTCGCTGTTATTTCTGGCCAATTTGTATGCCACTTCCTTGGCTTTAATGCTATCCCTGATTTCCCTTGATAGCCACGGTTGAGCCACCTTCCCTTTTTTATTTTTACGACAGACAGGAATGTACAATTGTTGTAGTTCATCCATGCGGTCTCTAAATGTCGCCATTGCCCATCCACAGTCAACCCCTTCAGTATCATTCCCCCATCTATCCTAGCCAATTCACGCCTCATACCTTCAAAGTTACCCTTCTTTATGTTCTGGACCATGGTCTCTGAATTAACTGTTTCATTCTCCATCCTAATGCAGAATTCCACCATATTATGGTCACTCTTCCCCAAATATGTCACGCCTCTTCACTGGTCCCAACGAACATCGCTGCTGGCTCCTGGGTGGCAAGGGCTATGCGCTGAGCACTTGGTTCATGACTCCTCTGCCCAACCTGAGAACTGATGGGCAGGTTGTGTACAATGAGAGTCTGACGGCCACCAGGACCATCATCGAACACACTATTGGCATTCTGAAACAGAGGTTCAGTTGCCTCGACCATTCAGGGGGTGTGCTTCAGTACTCGCTGAAGGTGTTTCCAGATTTGTGGTGGTCTGCTGCAGACTCCACAACCTGGCCATCATGAGGGCGCAGTCATTGGAGGACGACACAGTAGTGGCACCTGTGCAGGAGGAGGAGGAGGCCCATCAGGAGCCTACATCTGGCCATTTCCATGGGCCAACCTGTGAGCCCTCTCATTCATCATTCCAGCACATTGAAATGAGAGACCTGATCACAAATTCCAAACACTAAATAAAGATTTATTAAAACCCAAACAATGGGTCTTCAAAACACTCACGTAATCCATGATCATCTTTGTTCAACTCCTTATTACCCGTCTTATGCAGACCTATCCTTACAATACACCACAGTGTCTCCCCTGTGGATGCCTCATGGCTTTGGGAAGGCTGCTGTGTGTGTGCAGATGAAGCTGCAGGCACTCTCATACTAACAATGCAGCTGCTCCCTGGCCTTCTTAAAGGGCAGGCTTTGCAGCTGAGTCTTGAGTTTATCGACTTTTCTTTCCACAGGATGGCCTTTGCCCTGGAAGCTCGGAATGCTTCTCAGACACCCTCGACCAGCTCTGGCCCTGGAAGGGCCGGCTGAAGATTGGGCCGCATGCTCCTGTGCACCTTCAGTCGGAAGTGGCTGGGGCGAAGCCATGCTTGGCAGCAATTGCGTAGTGCTATCGGCTCAGTGCTGCTGTGAACCAGAAAGGCAACATCAGTATCCTGGTCCGAGGAGCCATAGCCACTTCCCTGGGTTAGCACCCCACCTCCCGAACCAAGCTGCTGGAATACAGGTCGGTGGGGTGTGGTGGGACCGTTAGGCCCCCGTTGGACCTTGGTGGACACAGCTGCAATGGCAGCAGTCAGATGTCGCGTAGCCTCCAGCTGAGACTGCATGACAGCAGCCACACTCTGAAAGCCATCAGAGATGAAAGCAGTCAGAAGCTCCATGCCCTATTGCCCAGAGTGCATGAGAGCATTCTGAGCTTCCAGGACAGCACCCATCCTGTAGAAAGGTCAAGATGAACTCATGATACAGCTGCAAAACCTGCCCTTTAAGAAGGCCAGCGAACAGCTGCATCATTGGTATGATGGATTGTTTCAAATGGATAGGAGGAGAATTTCAAGGTGCAAACTCCACTCCACAGGCACACCGCTGAAAGCCATCCTTACCATCGTGAATTAACACTCCGCTCCGTTTCGGGCGTGAAAAAGGTCACTTTCTATTTTATTAACACTGCATCCATATCGGCGGTAACAGACAGTCAACTGCAGTGCATGCGCCCTGTTTTGGCCCCCAAAACTGTACACAATACTCCAGGTATGGTCTCACTGGGGCCCTATATAATTGCAGTAAGACGTCTTTACTCTTGTAATCAAATCCTCTTGCAATTAAGGCCAATATACCATTTGTTTTCTTAATTGCTTGCTGTACTTACATGGTAACTTTCAGTGATTTGTGTACAAGGACACCCAGGTCCCTCTGAACATCAACATCTCCCAATCTCTCACCATTTAAAAGATGTTTTTCTTTTCAATTTTTCCTACCTAAGTGGATAACTTCACATTTCTCCAAATTATATTCCATTTGCCATATTTGCGCCCATTCACTTAGCCTGTCTATATCCCCTTGAAGCCGCTTTGCATCCTCCTCACAACTTACATTCCCACCTAACTTTGTTTCATCAGTAAACTTGTATATATTACATTTGACCCTCTCATCTAAATCATTGATGTAGATTGTGAATCGCTGAGGCTCAAGGCTTGTGGTACCCCACTAGTTACAACTTGCCAACCTGAATAAAGACCCATTTATTCCTACTCTCTGTTTTCTGTCCATTAATCAATCCTCAATCCATGCTAGTATATTACCCCAATTCCCATGAGCTCTAATTTTATTTAATAACCTCTTGTGTGGCACCTAATCAAATGCCTTCTGAAAATCCAAATACACCACATCCACTGGTTCCCCCTTTAATTATTCTACTAGTTACAACCTTAAAAAACTCTTAACAGATTTGTTAAACATGATTTCCCTTTCATAAGGATAAGGATAAGGGGTAAGGCATATCGAGTCTAAGGATAAGGGGTAAGCCATTTAGGAATGAGATGAGAAGAAACTTCTTCACTCAGAATTGTGAACCTGTGAAATTCTCTACCATAGAAAGTTGTTGAGGCCAGTTCATTAGATATATTCAAAAGGGAGTTAGATGTGACCCTTAAGGGATCAAGGGGTATGGAGAGAAAGCAGGAATGGGGTACTGAGGTGAATGATCAGCCATGATCTTATTGAATGGTGGTGCAGGCTCGAAGGGCCGAATGGCCTACTTCTGCACGTATTTTCTATGTTTCTATATTTCTATAAGTCCATGTTGACTCTGCCCAATCCTATTATTATTTTCTAAATGCCCTGTTACCACGTCCTTAATAATAGATTCTAGCATTTACCATACCAATGATGTCAGGCTAACTGATCTGTAGTTCTCTGTTTTCTCTCTCCCTCCTTTCTTAAATAGTGAGTCGTTAGAGGATCAAGAATAAAAAATATCCTTAAAAAGGAAAGAGACAATTTAGAGAGGCGGGACAGTACTTTTGACATACCCTCTCATCTAAGGCATTGTAGATTCCCCACATAAGCCTCAGGTTAGAATTGCAGTCAAGCCACATTGATGTAATTGGAAACCGATCTGCATATCTAAAGAATAATCTACCAGCTTCAGGCGAGTATCCTTATCACCTGCAGTCGGCCAGATCAGGGCTGGAATGGACAAGAGCAAATCCCAGCTCTAATTTAACTGCCCGCCTTTGGCTAGACAAAAGAGGGCAGTGGTGGCTGGGGATTTGAAAGCAACCCCATAATGTTTATGTTTACACTAGATAGTCTTAATATACTGCTGCACTGCTGGGAAAAGAGCCATGCTAATTCAAGCATCAACAACACTAGTATGCAGAAAACACTGATTATTTAAGAATTTGTTCAGATATTGATCATTTTAATGTTTGATGAATAGGGGTGGGTGGAGGCACGTGTGGAGCATAAACACCGGCATGGACTTGTTGAGAGCTGAATGGCCTGGCTCTGCTCGACATGTAATTCTATGTATTGTTTACACTAGCAAGGAAACAGATTTTAAAAACTCTCAGGACAAGTCCAAGTTGTCAAGTTTTCAATGTGCAATCAAAGTAGTTTTCTGACTTTGACGAGAGGAGAGTCACTCCAACATTAGCAATAATTATAGTGGTACAGAGGCCAAAGCAATCCAAGTCTTCTAGCTTAGATTTTCAACTGAAGAAATTATTGGAAAAAGGAACACTATCCATTTATTTTTAAAAAAGCAATACTTTGAAGTGGAAAAGAATACAAGGCAGATAGTAAAAATGACACTAAAAGACAATGGCACAGAAGAAAATAAAATAATTACACATATTACATAGAATTACATGGAAATACAGCACAGAACCAGGCCATTCGGCACAACCAGTCCATGCTGGTGTTTATGCTCTCCTCGAGCCACCTCCTATCCTTCCTCATCCAATTATCAGCATAAACCTTTATTACCTTCTCTCTCATATGCTTATCTAGCTTCCCCTTAAATGTATGTATACTCTTCACCTCATCACTCTTTGGGTAAAGAAGTTTCTTCTGAATCCCCTATTTAATTTCTTGATGATTGTATCTCATAATCTATTGAACAACTCTTAAGTTCGATTTAACTCTCTTTATTCTGAAGCTCAGTCAGCAATGTGCAGTTAAAATGTCAATCCTCATGCACACACGAGGTTTCCTCCTTGCGGATTGAGGGTGCTATACCTCCTAGCTAGAGGACACTATACATTCTATCATTGCACCTTTCCTTTCATAGGAACCAAAGTGAATTAAAGGGAGCTTCAATATAAATTGGTAATTAACGTCTTAATAATACATGTGGCAAAGAACTACACGTTTAACAAACAACAACAAAAACCTTGTCTTATTGTTTCTTTATCCAAGTGTCCAGTATCCATGATTTCTTATTTCTGTACATAGCACAGGTATTGTGGTGTTGTGCAGATTCTGTTGCTTCGTCTCAAACTGCTTGTTTCAGTGGTGTTCTGTGCACTGATCGCTTTAGTCCTTTTATCAGTGCTCTGAGAGGAAATATCAGGCAACATATCCCTGTTTTCGCGTGTTGTCATTGAAGTGCTGTTTCATGTGTTAGTTGGCTGTGTTGGCAACAAATCTCTGTGGGTGTCAGTGAGATCTCTGGAGTTTCGATTAATGTCTCAGCGCTCTTTCTCAAACATTTCCTATTTCTGCGATACTCAAGGCCATCTTCTGTAATGACCTGATATGATCGAATGCCGAATTGTTTCTGAACCTGAGCTTTTTGCCACAGTTTGCTGTCTCGCATTTGTTTGAGTCTCACTGTTTCTCCTTCCTGCAGTGTAGGAAGTGCTGTAGCACCTCTGTTGTAGTAGTCTGCTTGTTTGGCATGGTTCCTTTCTTTGTTGACATTGACATCCTGTACAATTCTTGGTTTGAGTAGTTCGTTTGCGATTGGGATGTTTGTCTTTGTGCGGCGACCGAGTAAGCGTTGTGCTGGTGAACTATCAAGGCCTTCAGTTGTTGTGTTTCACCAGAGGAGAAGGTTCATGTAGAAGTCACCATAGTCTTTCTTTGTCTTCTTGATTAACCACTTAACCGAGTTCTCAACCTTTCCGTTGCTTTGTGGATATTCTGGTGAGCTTATTGTGTGATCAAAATCCATATTTTGTGGTAAAGTTTGCGAACTGTTGGTGAGTTGAAGGGAGGTCCATTGTCAGATTGAACATTGTCTGGAATACCTTGGTCAGAGAAGTGTTTCTTGAGGTGTTTGATGATGACAGTGGCATCTTTCGTTCCATGTAGATTGTCTATCTCAAAATAGTCCGAATAGTAGTCCACTGTACATACGTAGTCTTTACCATCAAGTGTGAATATGTCACAACCATCGAGAAGGTGCGTGGAGAGGCAGCCGGGACTTCGGTGAGAGGCCTATAAAAGGCACAGCAGGGAGTCCGGGACCCAGCGCCGAGGAGGTGCATGGAAAGGCAGTCGGGACTTCGGTGAGAGGCCTATAAAAGTCACAGCAGGGAGTCCGGGGCCCAGCGTCGAGGAGGTGCATGGAGAGGCAGTCGGGACTTCGGTGAGAGGCCTATAAAAGGCACAGCAGGGAGTCCGGGACCCAGCGTCGAGGAGGTGCGTGGAGAGGCAGTCGGGACTTCGGTGAGAGGCCTATAAAAGGCACAGCAGGGAGTCCGGGGCCCAGCGTCGAGGAGGTGCGTGGAGAGGCAGTCGGGACTTCGGTGAGAGGCCTATAAAGGCACAGCAGGGAGTCCGGGGCCCAGCGTCGAGGAGGTGCGTGGAGAGGCAGTCGGGACTTCAGTGAGAGGCCTATAAAAGGCACAGCAGGGAGTCCGGGGCCCAGTGTCGAGGAGGTGCGTGGAGAGGCAGTCGGGACTTCGGTGAGAGGCCTATAAAGGCACAGCAGGGAGTCCGGGGCCCAGCGTCGAGGAGGTGCGTGGAGAGGCAGTCGGGACTTCAGTGAGAGGCCTATAAAAGGCACAGCAGGGAGTCCGGCGCCCATTGTTGAGGAGGTGCGTGGAGAGGCAGTCGGGACTTCGGTGAGAGGCCTATAAATGGCACAGCAGGGAGTCCGGGGCCCAGTGTCGAGGAGGTGCGTGGAGAGGCAGTCGGGACTTCGGTGAGAGGCCTATAAAAGGCACAGCAGGGAGTCCGGGACCCAGCGCCGAGGAGGTGCATGGAAAGGTAGTCGGGACTTCGGTGAGAGGCCTATAAAAGTCACAGCAGGGAGTCCGGGGCCCAGCGCCGAGGAGGTGCGTGGAGAGGCAGTCGGGACTTCGGTGAGAGGCCTATAAAAGGCACAGCAGGGAGTCCGGGGCCCAGCGTCGAGGAGGTGCGTGGAGAGGCAGTCGGGACTTCGGTGAGAGGCCTATAAAAGGCACAGCAGGGAGTCCGGGGCCCAGCGTCGAGGAGGTGCGTGGAGAGGCAGTCGGGACTTCGGTGAGAGGCCTATAAAAGGCACAGCAGGGAGTCCGGGGCCCAGCATCGAGGAGGTGCGTGGAGAGGCAGTCGGGACTTCGGTGAGAGGCCTATAAAGGCACAGCAGGGAGTCCGGGGCCCAGCGTCGAGGAGGTGCGTGGAGAGGCAGTCGGGACTTCGGTGAGAGGCCTATAAAAGGCACAGCAGGGAGTCCGGGGCCCATTGTTGAGGAGGTGCGTGGAGAGGCAGTCGGGACTTCGGTGAGAGGCCTATAAATGGCACAGCAGGGAGTCCGGGGCCCAGTGTCGAGGAGGTGCGTGGAGAGGCAGTCGGGACTTCGGTGAGAGGCCTATAAAAGGCACAGCAGGGAGTCCGGGGCCCAGTGTCGAGGAGGTGCGTGGAGAGGCAGTCGGGACTTCGGTGAGAGGCCTATAAAGGCACAGCAGGGAGTCCGGGGCCCAGTGTCGAGGAGGTGCGTGGAGAGGCAGTCGGGACTTCGGTGAGAGGCCTATAAAAGGCACAGCAGGGAGTCCGGGTCCCAGTGTCGAGGAGGTGCGTGGAGAGGCATGGCTTGTGCAGCTACAGGGAGAAGGCAAAAAGAAGTAGAAAGAAATAGAAAGGTGATGTCACAGCCAAGGGGGTAAGTGATTGGCTGGTGATTAGTGAGTAGTTTTTCTTTTTTCTCTTCTATAACAGTGAGTAACTTTTAACATTGTTGTTGCCAATTTAAGTGCATCTAAGGGTGAAGTCATGGCAGGAGAGCTCGGTCACATGATATGCTCCTCCTGTACCATGTGGGAGCTCAGGGACACTTCCGGTGTCCCTGACAACTACATCTGCGGGAAGTGTATCCGCCTCCAGCTCCTGACGGACCGCGTTGCGGAATTGGAGCTGAGGGTGGATTCACTCTGGAGCATCCACGATGCTGAGAATGACATGAATAGCACGTGTAGCGAGTTGGTCTTACCGCAGGAGAAGGGTCCACAGCCAGCTAGGGAATGGAAGACCAGCAGGAAGAGTAGTGCAAGCAAGGTAGTGCAGGGGTCCCCTGTGGTCACCCCCCTGCAAAACAGATACACTGCTTTGAGTACTGTTGAGGGGGATGACTCATCAGGGGAGGGCAGCAGCAGCCAAGTTCATGGCACCGTGGCTGGCTCTGCTGCACAGGAGGGCAGGAAAAAGAGTGGGAGAGTGATAGTGATAGGGGATTCAATTGTGAGGGGAATAGATAGGCATTTCTGCGGCCGCAACCGAGACTCCAGGATGGTATGTTGCCTCCCTGGTGCAAGGGTCAAGGATGTCTCGGAGCGGGTGCAGGACATTCTAAAAAGGGAGGGAGAACAGACAATTGTCGTGGTGCACATTGGTACCAACGACATAGGTAAAAAAAGGGATGAGGTCCTACGAAACAAATTTAAGGAGTTAGGAGCTAAATTAAAAAGTAAGACCTCAAAAGTAGTAATCTCGGGATTGCTACCAGTGCCACGAGCATGTGGATGCATTCCACAGCAATTTCTGTTGGTGATCTCTCCATGTTTTCAAGGTATACACACGAGAGGGTGTCTGCTAGGTACATTTCTTTTCCTGGTTGATACTTTATTTCAATATCATATTGGTTGAGCTGAATGAGCAGATGTTGTAGCTACTTGGGTGGTGCAGATAATGGCTTACATCATATGGCAACCAAAGGCTTATGGTCTGTCCATAGCGTGATCTTGCGGCCGTATACATATTGATGGTTTAATTCCATTCCGAAGACTTTGGTGAGCAGCTTCTTTTTGATTTGAGAGTATGGCGTTTCTGCTGGAGTGTGTGCTTGGCTGGCATATGTGATTGGTGTCCCTGTTGCAGAAGAACAAACCCAAGACCCTTGCTCGAAGCATCTCCTTGACCTTCGGTTGCAAGTTTGTGGTCAAAGTAGCTGAGCACCGGAGAATCTGTCACGCGTTGTTTGATAGCTTCAAATGCTTTGTCTTGTTCTTCAGTCCATTTCCAGACTGTGTCTTTATGAGTAAGCCATCGCAGAGGCTCACTGAGGTCTGAAAGATCTGGCAAGAATTTTGCGAGGTACTTTGTCATTCCAACAAATTGTTGTACATCTGCGACATTCTGCGGTTTCTGCATTCGGTGATTGCGACCACTTTGCTTGGGTCAGCTTTGAGTCCATCACTAGACAGTATATGTCCCATGTATTTCACTTAGGAGCTCTTGTATTCGAACTTATCAAAGTTTCATTTTATGTTTCGCTCTCTGCATCTCTGTATGAATTTGCGTAAGTTTGCGTCATGATCATGATTGGCATCTTTAAGTGTTTTACCGTGTCCAGTGATCAAAATATCATCTGCAACCTTGTAGACTCCTTCTAGACCCTCGAGGTTCTGGTCTCATTTCTGCTGGAAAGTTTTCCGGGCAGGACTGATGCCAAATGGCATTCTTATTATATCGATATCATCCCTATGGAGTCTGGAAGGTCGTAAGGTAGAAGTACTCTGTGTCTAGTTCTCATTGAAAAACCCTCCTTGCAGTCTGCTTTAGTGAAGATCTTTACTTTTGACATCTGTGGCAAGATGTCATCGATCACAAGAAGTGGATAGTGTCCACATTTCAGGGCATTATTCAGATGTTGAGGGTTGATACATACTCGTATCTTTCCACCTGTTTTTTGTACAGTCACTAGACTGGATACCCAGTCCGTTGGTGCAACTACTTTTGTGATGATTTGTCGTTCTTCCAAACGAGTTCCTCTTTCAGTGTTTGTTTGACCGCTATTGACACGTGTCTGGGTGGCATTACAGCTGGTGTCGCTGATTCATTAAGTTCAAGATGAACTATGCCTGACATGTGTCCAAGTCCCTCAAACACATCCGGATACAAGTTGTTGACATCAGTTTTTGACGCTAGCGAGACGTTTGCCTTGTTCGTAGTTTGCGATTCGCGTGATTCATTTATCACCGTGATATTCTGATGCTGCACTTATATCAGTTGTAGCTGTTGAGCAGTCTGTGAGCCAATCAGTGGTGCACTTTGGCCCTCGATGATCACAAAGAACACAATGTATTTTTGCTTGTTCTTTGTATTTTCCAGTGGCACATTACAAGTTCCTACCACTGGAATGGTTGCCTGGTTGTCATATAGTGACAGTATTGTCTTAGATTCTTTTATCTTTAAGCCTTTAGGTAAGTATCTAAGATGCAGTACATTGCATGTGGCCTCACAATCTATTTGCATTTTTACCATTTGACCTTTAATGGAAAAGGTTGCCATAATCTTGTTAGAATACTTTCTGTTAGCTTTGTCCTTGATTGTGCGATCAACTTTACCAAGCATCTTTAGTCATGACTTCAAAATCAGAACCATCACTGTCTTCCTACAGTGCATGAACTTTTGACTTGCCCTTATATTTTTGCTTGTGTAGACTTCTGCCTCGATCAACTCTGTCTGCACTTTAGAGAAAAGTGATTTTGTTTGCCGCAACTTGTGCAGCTCTTCCCATATGCTGGGCATTTAGTTTTTGACAGCTCATGTCTTTTGTCACAATATCAACAATTATTCGTCAACTCTTTGACTGTGAATTCTTTCTTTGTGGGTCGGGGTTTCTATCTGACAAGTTTGACATCTTCAGAATCTAAATCTGTTTCAGTGAGCTTCATGGCTTTCATTTGCGTAACTGTGGCCTCTGTAGATTTACAGAGCATTAAACATTTATCTAGCGTTAGGCTTGATTCTTGCAACAGCCTTTTACGCAGAGTGTTATCAGATATTCCAAAGACTATGCGGTCTCTGATAAAATCATCCCTCACATTGCCGAAATCACATGACATGCAAGCTTCCTCACTTTCACAAGATCTCTCAAAACGCTTGTCCCCTTGTACACAGAGTTAAACTGGTACCATTCATAGCTCATGTTGGTTTTACATTTACAGTGCTCTTCCCAGAGCTCCAAAATAATCTAAATTTCCTGTTTGTCTACTTCTGATTTGTAAGGAAAATTATTGTGGATATCTAGGGCATCTCTGCCAATGGCAGTGATAAACGTTGCGACCCTAATTTTATCTGGATTTTCCATAATATTCATGATAATTTCATAGCTATCCCACAGCTGTTTGAATTTTTGCCAGTGGCTTTCAAATCACCAGTCACCTGCAATGGAAGTGGGAGATGAATGTGTACGGGAGTTGGCACCGTGGTGGTCAAGATAGCTCACTACAGTTTAGAACTTTGTGTATGTCACATAAATATATACAGTTCAAATAACCAGAGGACTAGAACCAGTCTAATTAGTAAAATATCATGGCCAGGTATTTGTAGAAATACATTTTCAATCAAGGTTCTACAATAGTTTATGCTACCTTAAGTTTACTTTATTAATACTTCTAGATTACTCTACAAGCTTATGACGATTGCCCTTTGAGTCTGCTGATATTGTTCATTTTGCAACCATTCCATACATAGCGGAATAGGTACACAGAGTTTCACAGATCCACGTGCAATATGTACGAAGCATGCTCTGCACGGCACTGCTTAACGTTGTTTTTGATTGGTAGATGCATTCGACAAAAGATTGGAAGTCTCCACTTCTGACAACATGTATTCTATAGTCTCTCGAACAACTCTTTAGTTCGATTTAACTCCCTTTATTCTGGGGCTCAGTCAGCAATGCGTGGTTAAAATGGTGATCCTCATACACACGAGGTTTCCCCCTTACAGACTGAGGATGCTATACCTCCGAGCTAGAGGACGCTATACATTCTATCGTTACAGTGACTATCTTATATTGATGGCTTCTAGGTTTGCGCTACCCACATGTGGAAACACATGAGCTTGTGCAGCTCCAGCTGGGAAAAAAAACAAAAAAGAAGTAGAAAGAAATCAAAAGGTGACGTCACAGCCAAAGGGGTAAGTGATTGGCTGGTGATTGGTGAGTTGCTTTTCTTTTTCTTTTTTATATCAGTAAGTAACCTGTTAACATTGTTGTCGCCAAATGAAGTGTATCTAAGGGTGAAGTCATGGCAGGAGAGCTTGGTCACGTGATATGCTCCTCCTGTACCATGTGGGAACTCAGGGACACTTCCAGTGTCCCTGACAACTACGTGTGCGGGAAGTGTATCCGCCTCCAGCTCCTGACAGACCGCGTTGCGGAATTGGAGCTGAGGGTGGATTCACTCTGGAGCATCCACGATGCTGAGAATGACGTGAGTAGCATGTGTAGCGAGTTGGTCTTACCGCAGGTGAAGGGTCCACAGCCCGATGGGGAATGGAAGACCAGCAGGAAGAGCAGTGCAAGGAAGGTAGTGCAGGGGTCCCCTGCAGTCATCACCCTGCAAAACAGATACACCGCTTTGAGTACTGTTGAGGGGGCTGACTCATCAGGGGAGGGCAGCAGCAGCCAAGTTCATGGCACCGTGGCTGGCTCTGCTGCACAGGAGGGCAGGAAAAAGAGTGGGAGAGCAATAGTGATAGGGGATTCAATTGCAAGGGGAATAGATAGCGTTTCTGCGGCCGCAACCGAGACTCCAGGATGGTATGTTGCCTCCCTAGTGCAAAGGTCAAGGATGTCTCGGAGCGGGTGCAGGGCATTCTGAAAAGGGATGGAGAACAGCCAGTTGTCGTGGTGCATATAGGTACGAAAGATAGGGGTAAAAAAAAAGGATGAGGTCCCACAAGACAAATTTATGGAGCTAAATTAAAAAGTAGGATCTCAAAAGTAGTAATCTCGGGATTGCTACCAGTGCCATGAGCTTGTTAGAGTAGGAATCGCAGGATAGCTCAGATGAATACATGGCTTGAGCAGTGGTGCAGCAGGGAGGGATTCAAATTCCTGGGGCATTGGAACCGGTTCTAGGGGAGGTGGGACCAGTACAAACCGGACGGTCTGCACCTAGGCAGGACCGGAACCAATGTCCTTGGGGGAGTGTTTGCCAGTGCAGTTTGGGAGCAGTTAAACTAATATGGCAGGAGGATGGGAACCAATGCAGGGAGACAGAGGGAAACAAAATGGAAACAGAAGCAAAAGACAGAAAGGAGATGAGTAAAAGTGGAGGGCAGAGAAACCCAAGGCAAAAAACAAAAAGGGCCACTGTGCAGCAAAATTCTAAAGGGTCAAAGTGTAATAAAAGCATGAAAGCTCGGTGCCTCAATGCGAGGAGTGTTTGGAACCCAGGAGAGGGCTCTGAGCTAGTTAGAGTGGGAGAAAGCGCAGATGAACAGGACCACAAGAAAGAATGCAAAAGGCAGGAGGCAAAAGAGCAGAGTAGCACTGGGGTAAGTGTAAACCACAAGGTGATAGGAAGGGACAATATGTATGAATATAAACGGGCTGCAGGAGGGGTCAAAACTAAAAATCATGGTTTAATATCTCGTATTAAAATACTCGACCTAAATGCACGCAGCATTCGAAATAAAGTAAATGAGTTGACGGCACAAATCATTACAAATGGGTATGATTTGGTAGCCATTACAGAAACATGGTTGCAGGGTGGCCAAGACTGGGAATTAAACATACAGGGATATCTGATGATTCAGAGAGATTCAGAAAGACAAGAAGGGAAAGGAGGTGGGATAGCTCTGTTAATAAAGGATGATATCAGGGCAGTTGTGAGAGATGATAAATCTAATGAACAAAATGTTGAATCATTGTAGGTGGAGATTAGAGATAGTAAGGAGAAAAAGTCACTGGTGGGTGTAATTTATAGACCCCCAAATAATAACTTCACGGTGGGGCGGACAATAATCAAGGGAATAATGGAGGCATGTGAAAAAGGAACGGCAGTAATCATGGGGGATTTTAACCTACATATCAATTGGTCAAATCATATCGCAAGGGGTAGCCTTGAGGAGGAATTCATAGAATGCATATGGGATTGTTTCTTAGAACAGTATGTTACAGAACATACAAGGGAGCAAGCTATCTTAGATCTGGTCCTGTGTAATGAGACAGGAATAATAAATGATCTCCGAGTAAATGATCCTCTCGGAATGAGTGATCACAGTATGGTTGAATTTGTAATACAGATTGAGGGTGAGGAAGTAGTGTCTCAAACGAGCGTACTATGCTTAAAGAAAGGGGACTACAGTCGGATGAGGGCAGAGTTGGCTAAAGTAGACTGGGAACACAGAATAAACGGTGGCACAATTGAGGAACAGTGGAGGACTTTTAATGAGCTCTTTCATAGTGCTCAACAAAAATCTATTGCAGTGAAAAAGAAGGGCGGTAAGAGAAGGGATAACCAGCCGTGGATAACCAAGGAAATAAAGGAGGGTATCAAATTAAAAACCAATGCATATAAGGTGGCCAAGGTTAGTGGGAAACTAGAAGATTGGGAAAATTTTAAACAACAGCAAAGAATGACTAAGAAAGCAATAAAGAAAGGAAAGATAGATTACGAAAGTAAACTTGCGCAAAACATAAAAACAGATAGTAAAAGCTTTTACCGATATATAAAATGGAAGAGAGTGACTAAAGTAAATGTTTATCCCTTAGAAGATGAGAAGGGGGATTAATAATGGGAAATGTGGAAATGGCTGAGACCTTAAACAATTATTTTGCTTCGGTCTTCACAGTGGGAGACACAAAAACCATGACAAAAATTGCTGGTCACAGGAATGTGGGAAGGGAGGACCTTGAGATAATCACTATCACTAGGGGATAGTGCTGGACAGGATAATGGGACTCAAGGTAGACAAGTCCCCTGGTCCTGATGAAATGCATCCCAGGGTATTAAAAGAGATGGTGGAAGTTATAGCAGATGCATTCATTATAATCCACCAAAATTCTCTGGACTCTGGGGAGGTTCCAGCGGATTGGAAAGCAGCTAATGTAACGCCTCTGTTTAAAAAAGGGGGCAGACAAAAGGCAGGTAACTATAGGCCGGTTAGTTTAACATCTGTAGTGGGGAAAATGCTTGAAGCTATCATTAAGGAAGAAATAGCAGGACATCTCGATAGGAATAGTGCAATCAAGCAGACGCAACATGGATTCATGAAGGGGAAATCATGTTTAACTAATTTACTGGAATTCTTTGAGGATATAATGAGCATGGTGGATAGAGGTGTACCGATGGATGTGGTGTACTTAGATTTCCAAAAGGCATTCGATAAGGTGCCACACAAAAAGTTACTGCAGAAGATAAAGGTACGCGGAGTCAGAGGAAATGTATTAGCACGGATCGAGAATTGGCTGGCTAACAGAAAGCAGAGAGTCAGGATAAATGGGTCCTTTTCGGGTTGGAAATCGGTGGTTAGTGGTGTACCACAGGGATCGGTGCTGGGACCACAACTGTTTACAATATACATAGATGACCTGGAAGAGGGGACAGAGTGTAGTGTAACAAAATTTGCAGATGAAACAAAGATTAGTGGGAAAGCGGGTTGTGTAGAGGACACAGAGAGGCTGCAAAGAGATTTAGATAGGTTAAACGAATGGGCTGTGGTTTGGCAGATGGAATACAATGTCGGAAAGTGTGAGGTTATCCACCTTGGAAAAAAAACAGTAAAAGGGAATATTATTTGAATGGGGAGAAATTACAACATGCTGCGGTGCAGAGGGACCTGGGGGTCCTTGTGCATGAATCCCAAAAAGTTCGTTTGCAGGTGCAGCAGGTAATCAGGAAGGCGAATGGAATGTTGGCCTTCATTGCGAGAGGGATGGAGTACAAAAGCAGGGAGGTCCTGCTGCAACTGTACAGGGTATTGGTGAGGCCGCACCTGGAGTACTGCGTGCAGTTTTGGTCACTTTACTTAAGGAAGGATATACTAGCTTTGGAGGGGATACAGAGACGATTCACTAGGCTGATTCCAGAGATGAGGGGGTTACCTTATGATGATAGATTGAGTAGACTGGGTCTTTACTCGTTGGAGTTCAGAAGGATGAGGGGTGGTCTTAGAGAAACATTTAAAATAATGAAAGGGATAGACAAGATAGGCAGGGAGATTGTTTCCACTGGTCAGGGAGACTAGAACTAGGGGGCACAGCCTCAAAATATGGGGGAGCCAATTTAAAACCGAGTTGAGAAGGAATTTCTTCTCCCAGAGGGTTGTGAATCTGTGGAATTCTCTGCCCAAGGAAGCAGTTGAGGCTAGCTCATTGAATGTATTCAAATCACAGATAGATAGATTTTTAACCAATAAGGGGATTATGGGGAGAGGGCGGGTAAGTGGAGCTGAGTCCACGGCCAGATCAGCCATGATCTTGTTGAATGGCAGAGCAGGCTCGAGGGGCTAGATGGCCTACTCCTGTTCCTAATTCTTATGTTCTTATGTTCTTATGTTCTCTCTTTGTCTACTCTGTCAAAACCATTTATAATTTTAAAGACCTCTATTAGGTGAGCCCTCAGCCTTCTCTTTTTAAGAGAAAAGAAACCCAGTCTGTTCATCCTTTCCTGATAGCTATAACCTTGCAGTTCTGCTAGCATCCTTGTTAATCTTGTTTTCACCCTCTTCAGTGCCTCTATATCCTTTTCATAATATGGTGACCAGAACAGTGCGCAGTAGTCCAAGTGTGCTCTAACCAAGGTTTGATACAACTTTAACATAACTTCTCTACTTTTCAATTCTATCTAACTAGAAATAAATCCTACTGCTTGGTTTGCTTTTTTTATTATCTTATTAACCTGCATTGTTACTTTTCGTGATTTGTGCATTTGTAGTTCCAGATCCCTTTGTTCCTTGACCACATTTAGTTTCTTCGGGAGAGATTCAGTAACATTCGCGCTTCCTATTAGTGCCTGGGGGGACACTAAGTTGTTAGCGACCGGACGCAGCAAATGCAGCGACGCTCGCGAATGTCAGTGCCAGTTTACCCTTACCACCTAGGCCTCTAGCACCGCACAGATCGTGACATCATAAAGTGCACAGCACCCCGTTATCACCCCGGCTTTGAAATTGCGTCTGGCTCCCCGCCCCCCACCCCCCCCGCTGTGTCACCGGGCATGAATAACGGCAGGACGAGGAGCCGTTGTCAATTCGACTGGCCGCTTGGGGAGCGCAAATTAAAGGGAATTGTTTTCAGGTAGGCCAATCTTTATTATTTGCACCAGTCTGGTGCCTACTCAAAGTTTTTGCTGTTTCATTGCTGGAATGAAACCCTCTATTTTGTGAGAGTGTTTTGGGCACTACTGGCAGTTGCACAGGTCGCCTTGCAATGCAGGACTGCCGACAAGTAGGTTGTGCACCATCATTGGCCTTTCCCTTTAAGCGAGGGAAGCAACCTCTGATGCCGTGAGCAATGCATTCCAAATTGTTCAGCGCTCTGCCCCTACCACCCCGCTCTCAGATGTTAGCGCCCTGAGAGAAGTGGTTAGCATTTGATTTGGCGCTCCACTTCCCTCTTGGAACGCTAACGCTGAATTTCCCAGCACGAGAGAATCATTAGTGCCTAGTGCTACTTGTTCTACTTTTCAAAAGTTGATGCCCCAACTGGGGCTCTACGGAATTTCTAGCCGTTAATTTCCAAGTAATATGTGACCTCCATATTTTTCTCACAAAAATGTTATATCTCACAGAATTTTATCTGTGATGAAATTCATTTATATGCCCATTCTGCAAGTTTATTCATTTATTCTTGTAATTTGTTGCAGTCCTCCTCAGAATTTACAATTCCCCACCCTGCCGCCCCCCCGCTCCATCTCTGCCAATTTGGTGTCTGCAAATTTAGAAATTGTGTTTTAGATTCCAAAGTCTAAATTGTTAATGTGAATTGTGAACAACAATGGACCCCGCACTGACCCTTATAGAACACCACTACCCACCTCTGTCGCTGTGAATAGAAACCCTTTACCTCTACTCTCTGCTTTCTGTCTTGCAATAGCGAGATATCCATTCTGCTATTGGTCCCCTGACTCTACATGCTCTGACCTATTGTTCATTCTATTATGTGGTATCTTACTGTCAGCTGTTTCACAATCGAGATATATTACATTCACTGAATTACCCTTGTCTACCCTCTCTGTTACCTTTTCAAAAAATTCAATGAGGTCGGTCAAGCAAGATATACCGGATAATACTTTGGGCGGGATATTCATGGCCGAGGTCCCTTGAAGGTCGGCGGGTGGCAAATGGATGAAGAGCACCGCCAATCTGGGCGGCAGCAGGCGGGAGGTCTCATTCTTGGCGGCAGAGGCGCTTGCCGCCCAAGTGCCGCTGAGGATGGAGTCTGGCCCACGGAGGGTCAAAAAACTTTTTTAAAAAATCACCCCAAAAAATATTAAAACTATCCAAAGACATTCAGGGGACCCCATGCAGGTCAGTCACTGTTGAAAAAAAATGTTAAAATGTTCACATGGCTTTTTTTCAGGTTCTTCAGACTTACCGTCGGGGAAAGACCAGCCTCCTCGCAGCGGTCCACGCCCATTCTGCCGCCAAGTCCCACCCACAGGAATCTGGGAGCTCGGTGGGCGGGAGCTCAGTTGTGCCACTTGGCCATCCGCTGACACCAGCGTGTGGTTCCCAACGGCTCTCGCCTCCTGCCCGCTCCAGCCCGCCTCAAAAGTAGCATTGAGCAGATTGTCAGGAGATATGTCGACGGGAATGGGCGGCAGTTGGCGGCAGCGGGCAGTGAGGTGATGAATTTCATCCCCAAGATGCTCTTCTATTTTTTCCTTTAGTCGGGAATCCATTATCTTTCCTATCATCACTGTTAAGATGACCAAACGCATGGCCACCATTGTTGGGCCGACCTCGCAGTCGGCCTTAAATGTAAATAACATGGCTACCGTGGCAGCACGTCCTCCCATTTAAGGTCGGACACGCCATCCAGCCACACCCAGACCGGGGGAAGCTTTTAGCAACACCGACCAACGGTGGCACTGTTCCGGCGGGGCAATTTCCTGCAAGGCGTCACTGCCGGTCTGAAGGGGGTCGGCACGTGCCCAATGGGGGAGCAGCACGGGCGAGGCGGAAACCTGTTCCCACCGCTTCCGGCTCGGGGACAATGTCCGATGGTTCGGCCCATCAGTCTGCCCACGGTCGGTGAAGCCGATTCCGCTCCATTACTGCCTCTTAGATGCAGTAATGGGCCTCAAGGAGGGGGGTAACTTCAGCCCCTGAGGTTATCCACTTTGGTGGTAAAAACAGAGAGACAGACTATTATCTGAATGGTGACAGATTAGGAAAAGGGGAGGTGCAACGAGACCTGGGTGTCATGGCACATCAGTCATTGAAGGTTGGCATGCAGGTACAGCAGGTGGTTAAGAAAGCAAATGGCATTTTGGCCTTCATAGCGAGGGGATTTGAGTACAGGGGCAGTGAGTGTTGCTACAGTTGTACAGGGCCTTGGTGAGACCACACCTGGAGTATTGTGTACAGTTTTGGTCTCCTAACTTGAGGAAGGACATTCTTGCTATTGAGGGAGTGCAGCGAAGGATCACCAGAATGATTCCCGGGATGGCGGGACTGACATATCAAGAAAGACTGGATCAACTGGGCTTGTATTCACTGGAGTTCAGAAGAATGAGAGGGGATCTCATAGAAACGTTTAAAATTCTGACAGGTTTAGACAGGTTAGAATGCAGGAAGAATGTTCCCAATGTTGGGGAAATCCAGAACCGGGGGTCACAATCTAAGGATAAGGGGTAAGCCATTTAGGACTGAGATGAGGAGAAACTTCTTCACCCAGAGAGTGGTGAACCTGTGGAATTCTCTACCACAGAAAGTTGTTGAGGCCAATTCACTAAATATATTCAAAAAGGAGTTAGATGTAGTCCTTACAACTGGGGGGATCAAGGGGTACGGCGAGAAAGCAGGAATGGGGTACTGATGTTGCATGTTCAGCCATGAACTCATTGAATGGTGGTGCAGGCTCGGAGGGCCGAATGGCCTACTCCTGCATCTATTTTCTATGTTTCTATGTCTATGTTTCTCAATGTTTCCAATTGCTGTTATACATCATTGTTTGCCAATATTGTTGGCCATTTTATTTCCCCACATTCTAAGCCCCTCAAAATCAGCTTTAACTGATCCATTACCATAATCTTTGTCATGCTTGTTTCCTTCTCAACTATTATCTTAAGCTGTATTATATTATGGTCACTATTGCCCAGATGGTCCCCTACTTTTACTACTTTTATCTGCTCTTGTTGATTCCCCATTACTAGATCCAGTAGCGAATCCTCACTTGTTGGACTTCTTACAGATTGGGTTAGAAATGAGTCCTGTACACGTTGTAGGAACTCTATTCCCTTATCCCCTTTAACTAACTCTTATGGCCAATTAATTTTGGGGTAGTTGAAGTTCCCCATGATTATTATTCTATGTCTTTTACTCATTTCAGTTACCATGGATGACTTTAATTTACATATAGTTTGGGCTAACCAAACTGGTAGCAATGCAGTGGAGGAGGATTTCCTGGAGTGTATTAGGGATGGTTTTCTTGACCAATATATCGAGGAGCCAACTAGAGAGCTGGCCATCCTAGACTGGGTGATGTGTAATGAGAAGGGACTAATTAGCAATCTTGTTGTGCGAGGCCCCTTGGGAAGAGTGACCATAATATGGTAGAATTCTTTATTAAGATGGAGAGTGACACAGTTAATTCAGAAATTAGGGTCCTGAACTTAAGGAAAGCTAACTTCGACGGCATGAGGCGTGAATTGGCTAGAATAGACTGGCAAATGATACTTAAAGGGTTGACGGTGGATAAGCAATGGCAAACATTTATAGATCACATGGATGAACTTCGACAATTGTACATCCCTGTCTGGAGTAAAAATAAAACAGGGAAGGTGGCTCAACTGTGGCTAACAAGGGAAATTAAGGATAGTGTTAGATCCAAGCAAGAGGCATATAAATTGGCCAGAAAAAGCAGCAAACCTGAGGACCGGGAGAAATTTAGAATTCAGCCGAAGAGGACAAAGGGTTTAATTAGGAGGGGGGAAATAGAATACGAGAGGAAGCTTGCCGGGAACATAAAAACTGACTGCAAAAGCTTCTATAGATATGTGAAGAGAAAAAGATTATTGAAGGCAAATGTAGGTCCCTTGCAGTCAGACTCAGGTGAATTTATAATGGGGAACAAAGAAATAGCAGACCAATTGAACAAATACTTTGGTTCTGTCTTCACGAAGGAAGACACGAATAACCTTCCGGATGTTCGAGGGAACCGAGGGTCAAGTGAGAAGGAGGAACTGAAGGATATCTTTATTAGGTGGGAAATTGTGTTGGGGAAATTGATGGAATTGAAGGCTGATAAATCTCCAGGGCCTGATAGTCTGCATCCCAGAGTAATTAAGGAAGTGGCCCTAGAAGTAGTGGATGCATTGGTGAACATTTTCCAACAATCTATCAACTCTGGATCAGTTCCTATGGACTGGAGGGTAGCAAATGTAATACCACTTTTTAAAAAAGGAGGGCGAGAGAAAACAGGTAATTATAGACCGGTTAGCCTGACATCAATAGTGGGGAAAATGTTGGAATCAATTATTAAGGATGAAATAGCAGCACATTTGGAAAGCAGTGACAGGATCGGTCCAAGTCAGCATGAATTCATGAAAGGGAAATCATGCTTGACAAATCTTCTGGAATTTTTTGAGGATGTAACTAGTAGAGTGGACAAGGGAGAACCAGTGGATGTGGTGTATTTGGACTTGCAAAAGGCCTTTGACAAGGTCCCACATAAGAGATTGGTGTGCAAAATCAAAGCACATGGTATTGGGGGTAATGTACTGGCATGGATAGAGAGTTGGTTGGCAGACAGGAAGCAGATAGTCGGGATAAATGGTCCTTTTCGGAATGGGAGACAGTGACTAGTGGAGTGCCACAGGGCTCAGTGCTCGGACCCCAGCTCTTTACAATATATATTAATGATTTGGATGAAGGAATTGAGTGTAATATGTCCAAGTTTGCAGATGACACTAAACTGGGTGGCAGTGTGAGCTGTGAGGAGGATGCTAAGAGGCTGCAGGGTGATTTGGACAGGTTAGGTGAGTGGGCAAATGCGTGGCAGATGCGGTATAATGTGGATAAATGTGAGGTTATCCACTTTGGTGGCAAAAACACGAAGGCAGAATATTATCTGAATGGTGGCAGATTAGGAAAAGGGGAGGTGCAACGAGACCTGGGTATCATGGTTCATCAGTCATTGAAAGTTGGCATGCAGGTACAGCAGGCGGTGAAGAAGGCAAATGGCATGTTGGCCTTTATAGCTAGGGGATTTGAGTATAGGAGCAGGGAGGTCTTACTGTAATTGTACAGGGCCTTGGTGAGGCCTCACCTGGAATACTGTGTTCAGTTTTGGTCTCCTAATCTGAGGAAGGACATTCTTGCCATTGAGGGAGTGCAGCAAAGGTTCACCAGACTGATTCCAGGGATGGCTGGACTGACATATGAGGAGAGACTGAATCAACTGGGCCTTTATACATGGAGTTTAGAAGGATGAGAGGGGATCTCATCGAAACGTATAAGATTCTGACGGGACGGGACAGCTTAAATGCGGGTAGAATTTTCACGATGTTGGGAAAATCCAGATCCAAGTGACACAGTCTTAGGATAAGGGGTAGGCCATTTAGGACTGAGATGAGGAGAAAATTCCTCACTCGGAGAGTTGTTAACCTGTGGAATTCCCTGCCGCATAGAGTTGTTGATGCCAGTTCATTGGATGTATTCAAGAGGGAGTTAGATATGGCCCTTATGGCTAAAGGGATCAAGGGGTATTGAGAGAAAGCAGGAAAGCGGTACTGAGGTGAATGATCAGCCATGATCTTATTGAATGGTGGTGCAGGCTCGAAGGGCCAAATGGCCTACTCCTGCACCTGTTTTCTATGTTTCTATGCTTTCCCTAATTTGTTTGCCTATTTCTTCCTCCAGCTACCTTTCACTTTTAATTGGGCTGCAGAATAATCCTTTAAGTGTGATTGATCCTTTATTAGAGCTGGTAAATGGGTGGATGACCTTTTGTTGGACAGAGCAGATATAATGGTAAGTATTGCAGGGAACAGAATACGGCCAGGGTGATCTCCTGGACTAGTTTCGATCGCCTGGATGGTTCGGAGAGGAATTTTCCCAGATTTTTTTCTCCCTAAATTGGCCTGGGTTTAATCTCGTGTTTGCCTCTCCCAGGAGATCACCTGGCTCCGGTTGGGGTGGAGTGTAGAATATTTTAGTATAAGGGGTGTTGCAGTTGTAGTGAGGCGGATTGGTTGGGCTGGGTGCTCTTTGTCTTTCCGTCATTGTTCATAGGTTTATATGTAACCTTTAGGGCTGCTGACCGAGGGCCATGTGGCTCTTTGTCGGCCGGCGTGGACACGATGAGCTGGAATGGCCTCCTTCTGCGCTGTAAATTTCTATGCTTCTGTGTTTGTGTTTCTATTATTTTTTATGTCTATCCACATGGATAATATTTCTGTCCAACTGATGGCTGCATCACTTTTTTTATGTTATTATGTTATCTCTAAGAAGTACAGTATCTCCAAGAGCAGTGGCATGAGGATGTTAATGTTAAGAGAAGTGATATTAGGATTGTAGTGTATTTAACCCTGTTTAACCTGCATGACACCTGAACAACAGAGGGCCCACCTGTTGGAGTCCCAAGGAAGCATTGTATATAAGCAGGCCACCCACGAGGTACCTGCACTCTCGAGTCTAATTAAAGGAGATAAGATCACACTTGCTCATTGTACACAGTACTCAGTTTCATCCTTTATTATGAGTGTACCAATTGGCAACGAGGTAACAAACAAGCGCGCGAAAATACAGTCAGTATCCTGGAGAAGTTCTCAGAAGGGGACGATTGGGAGGCCTTCATGGAGCGACTCGACCAATACTTCGTGGACATCAAGCTGGAAGGGGACGAGAACGCTACCAAACGAAGGGCGATCCTCCGAACTGTCTGTGGGGCGACAACATATGACCTCATGAAGAATCTCCTGGCCCCAGCAAAACCAACTGAGAAATCCTAGGAAGAATTGTGTAGGCTGGTCCGGGAGCACCTAAATCCGAAGGAAAGCGTTTTGATGGTGAGGTATCAAAATACTTAAGGAGTCCCAGGAATGACCGCGAGGAGTCAACGATCGGAGGATCAGGAAGTGGCGAGCTATGTCGCCGAACTAAGGCGCCTCGCAGGACATTGTGAGTTTGAGGGTTTACTAGAACAAATGCTCAGAGACTTTTTTGTACTGGGCATTGGACATGAGAAAATCCTTCGCACACTGTTGACTTTAGAAACTCAGAATCTAAGTAAAGCCATAACAATAGCCCAGGCATTTATGTCCACCAGCGACAACACCAAACAGATTTCGCAGAGTAAAGAAGTTTCGGTCAGGACTGTGTATAAAGTAACGTCGGTCTCGAGCAGAAATGTACATGGCAGAACGTACATGCGGCTGCTGTGGCCCGACCTCAATTGACCCAGAATCTGCCACCAATCGTTAATGCGAGGCAGTTAAAACCTTGTTGGCGCTGCGGAGGTGATCGTCGGCCCCATCAATGCCGCTTTAAGCACTATGTGTGCAATGGTTGCAGAACAAGGGGACACCTCCAATGAATGTGCAGGCGAGCTGCAAACCCTGCAAACCACCACGTTGCAGAGGAAGATCGATTCACTGTAGATCAGGCAGAATTGGAGACTCGAATGGAGGAGGCAGAAATGTACAGGGTACACACATTCACAATGAAATGTCCACCAATAATATTGAAATTTTAACTGAATGGTATCCCAGTATCTATGGAACTGGACATGGGGGTAAGTCAGTCCATAATGAGTAAAAAGGCCTTCGACAATCTGTGGGGCAAAAAGGCACACAGGCCCAAGCTCAGCCCCATTCACACCAAACCAAGGACTTACACCAAGGAACTAATCCCTGCAATTGGCAGTGCTGAAGTCAAAGTCTCCTATGACGGAGCAGTACACAAACTCCCACTGTAGATTGTTTCCCATGTTGTTTGGCAGAAGTTGGCTGGGAAAAATCCGCTGGAACTGGGATGACATCCAAGCGCTTTGTCCGTCGACGACACCTCATGTACCCAGGTTCTGAGCAAGTTCCCATTGTTGTTCGAGCCAGGCATTGGAAGCTACCAGGGGGCGAAAGTGCAGATCCATTTGGTTCCCGGTACGTGACTCATCCACCAAAAGGCATAAATGATGCGTGAAAAAGTGGAAATTGAGTTGGACAGGCTGCAACGTGAAGACATCATCGCGCCGGTGGAATTCAACGACTGGGCCAGTCTGATTGTCCTGGTACTTAAGGAGAACGGAACAGTTAGAATTTGTGGGGACTATAAAGTAACGATTAACCATTTTTCGCTGCAGGGCCAGTACCCGCTATCCAAGGCAGACGATCTATTTGCGACCCTGGATGGAGGGAAGACTTTCACCAAGCTGGAACTGACCTCGGCCGACATGACACAGGAGCTGGAGGAGTCTTCGAAAGGCCTTACCTGCATCAACACGCACAAAGGTCTGTTTATCTACAACCGGTGCCCGTTTGGGATTCGGTCGGCCGCGGCAATCTTCCAGCGGAACATGGAGAGCCTGCTAAAGTCGGTTCCTTGTACAGTGGTTTTCCAGGATGACATATTGGTTACAGGTCGGGACACCATGGAGCACTTGAAGAATCTGGAAAAGGTTCTTAGTCGGTTGGATCGGGTGGGGCTCAGGTTGAAACGCTCGAAGTGTGTTTTCCTGGCACAGGACGTCGAGTTCTTGGGAAGAAGAATCGCAGCAGACGGCATCAGACCCACCGACGCCAAGACGGAGGCCATCAAGAAAGCGCCGTGACCACAGAACGTGACGGAACTGCAGTCGTTCCTGGGACTCCTTAAGTATTTTGGTTATTTCCTACCTGGGTTAAGCACCCTGCTTGAACCCCTACATAAACTACTGCGCAAGGGAGACGACTGAGTATGGGGGATTTCACAAGAGGCTGCCTTTAAGAAAGCCAGAAATCTGTTGTGTTCAAAGAAACTGCTTGTCCTGTATGACCCTTGAGAATGAATAGTGCTAGCTTCCGATGCATCGTCATACGGGGGCGGGTGTTTGTTACAACAGGCTAATGAATCGGGGATTTTGCAACCGGTCGCTTTTGCATCCAGGAGTTTGTCCAAGGCCGAAAGGGTGACAGCATGGTTGAAAAAGAGGCTCTGGTGTGCGTCTATGGGTGAAAAAAATGCACCACTACTTATTTGGCCTCAAGTTTGAGCTTGAAACTGACCACAAACCGCTCATATCGCTGTTCTCTGAGAGCAAAGGGATTAATACCAATGCCTCAGCCCACATCCAAAGATGGGCACTCATGCTGTCGGCATACAACTATGTAATCTGCCACAGACCGGGCACAGAGAACTCTGTGTAGATGCTCAGTCGGCTGCCAATGCCCACCACCGGGGTGGAAATGACACAGCCAGCGGATTGCTCATGGTCATGGAGGCATTTGAGAATGAGAGGTCCCCCGTTATGGCCCGCCAGATCAGGACCTGGACCAGCCAGGATCCTTTACTGTCTTTGGTAAAAAAACTGTGTCCTCCATGGGAGCTGGTCTGGTGTCCCAGTGGAGATGCAGGAGGCGATTAAGCCGTTCCACAGACGCAAAGACGAGTTGTCCCTGCAGGTGGGCTGTCTTTTGTGGGGCAATCGCGTGGTCTTGCCCAAGAAAGGCAGAGAAATGTTCATATGTGAACTGCACAGCACCCATCCAGGCATCGTAATGATGAAATCCATAGCCAGATCCCATGTGTGGTGGCCCGGCATCGACTCAGATTTAGAGTCATGTGTGCGCCAGTGCAACACTTGCTCTCAACTGAGCAATGCACCCAGAGAGGCACTGCTAAGTTTGTGGTCGTGGCCCTCCAAACCGTGGTCGAGGATCCACGTAGACTATGCGGGCCCATTTTTAAGCAAAATGTTTTTGGTTGTCGTGGATGCTTACTCAAAATGGATTGAATGTGCAATAATGTCAGTAAGCACGTCCACAGCCATGATTGAAAGCCTATGAACCATGTTTGACACGCACGGCTTGCCTGATGTCCTCATCAGCGACAATGGGCCGTGCTTCACCAGTGCTGAATTCAAGGAATTCATGACCTGCAATGGGATCAAACACATCACATCTGCTCCATTCAAGCCCGCATCCAATGGCCAGGCAGAACGGGCAATTCAGACCATCAAGCAAAGCTTGAAATGTGTGTCGGAAGGCTCCCTGCAGACCCGGCTGTCCCGAGTGCTGCTCAGCTACCGCACCAAACCCCACTCACTCACCGGGGTTCCCCCAGCTGAGCTGTTCATGAAAAGGGCGCTCAAAACAAGGCTCTCTCTTGTCCACCCTGATCTCCATGATCATGTGGAGGGCAAATGGCATCAACAAAGTGTGTACCATGACCACGCAAATTTGTCACGCGATATTGAGGTCAATGATCCTGTGTTTGTACTCAATTATGGCCATGGTGGCAAAATGGCTCGCTGGCACGGTCAGAGCCAAAGAGAGGAATAGGGTGTTTCAGGTCAAATTGGCCAATGGACAAATGCACAGAAAACATTTGGACCAAATCAAATTGCGGTTCACCAATAGCTACGAACATCTCGAAGAGGACACCACCAACTTTGACCCTGCAACACACACACAAGTGGCAACTGACATCATGGTTGACCATGATGCCGAACTTATCATCCCCAGCAGCCCGGCAAGGCTGGCTGCCCAATAGCCCAGTGAAGAACTGACCAACTCACCCACACCTGCATTTGTACCGAGACGATCGACAAGGGAGCGTAAAGCCCCAGATTGTCTCACCTTGTAAATAAGTGTACTTTTGACTTCATGGGGGAGTGATGTTATGTATTTAACCCTGTGTAACCTGCATAACACCTGACCACCAGAGGGACCACCTGTTGGAGTCCCAAGGGATCCCAGCATCCCTTGGGAGCACAGTATATAAGCAGGCCACCCACGAGGTGCCTGCACTCTGGAGTCTTATTAAAGGAACTAAGGTCACACTTGCTCATTGTACACAGTACTCAGTTTCATCCTTTATTATGAGTGTACCAAGGATCTCTATCACTTTAATAAGATGTCAGTTGTGATGCCACTGGCAATTTGAATAACTACGTGGTGAGAATGATGTACTACTTTAGCAGTTTGCAGTCACTATGTTAAGCTGGCATTAGAAAGATAACAGTAGCATTATAAAGTCAAGTTTCCATTCCAGTTCATGTTAATTAAAATAGGGTTTCAAAAGGCAGTGATGGCCAATTAGGTTATATAGAAATGGTTCAGATTTATCATGTTGGGCTCATTTCAACCTTCTGGAGTTTTAAGTGGCTAATCTTTAGCTCAGCCAGTCATAATTTCAAAGTTCCCCTTCTCAAAGACTGGAAAAGCAGCTTCTTCTAAAAAGATATTGGGCCAAATTTTGCTGGAGCAGGGCATCTGAGGGGGAAGGGTGAATAGCCAGAAGCCGTGGTCCATATAGCTTTCAATGACATATGTAGAAAGAGGGATGAGGTCCTGCAGGCAGATTTTAGGGAGTTAGAAAAGAGATTAAAAAGTAGGACCTCAAAGGTAGTAATCTCCGCATTACTCCCGGTGCCACGAGCTAGTGAGTATAGAAATAGGAGGATAAAGCAGATGAATGTGTGGCTGGAGAGATAATGCAGGAGGGAGGGCTTTATATTCCTGGGATATTGGGACTGGCTCTGGGGGAGGTGGGACCTGTACAGGCCGGATGGATTGACCCACAACAGAGCTGGGACCAATATTCTTATGGGGGAGGGGATGGTGGGGGAGTTCCTTGTGCTGTTGGGGAGAGTTTAAGCTAATTTGGCAGTGGGATGGGCACCAGAATGTAGCCTTAGAAAGGATTGCACAAAGGATTGAGAGAGACAAATGGAGCTAGAGTAAGAAATAGTGCGGTATTAGTTGGGGTCAGACTAAGAAAGAATACTAGAAGGTTTAAGATAGATTTACAATGCATGTGTGTGAAAGCACGAAGTGTGGTAAATAATGGTGAGCTGCAGGAGCAAATGGGAATATGATGTTGTGGCAATAACGGATACCTGGCTCAAAAAAGGGCACGATTTCTGGATAAGGTGTTCAGGAAAGATAGGGAAGAAAAGAAAAGAGGTGAGGTGGCAGTATTTATTATGGAGAATATTACAATGCTGGAGAGAGAGGATGTCTTGTATGGGTCACCCAGAACAGAATCTATTTGGTTCGAGTTGAGAAACAATAGAGATGCCTTCACACTACTAGATGTATTCTATATGCTGCCAACTAGTGGGAAGGATATAGAGGAGCAAATATGCAGGGAGTTGCAAGAACTATAGAGTAGTGATAATGGAGGATTTCAACTATCCTAATATAGACTGGGATAGTAATAGTGTAAAGGGCAGAGAGGGGGAAGAATTTTGAAGTGTGTTCAGGAGAACTTTCTTAATCAATACGTTTCCGGCCCAAAGAGGAAGGAGGCATTGCTGGATCAGTTTCTGAGGAATGAGGTGGGTCAACTAGAGCAAGTGTCAGTCAGGGAACATTTCAGGAACAGTGATCACAGTATCTCAAGGTTAAGATTAGCTATGGAAAAAGACAGGGAGCAATCTAGAGTAAAAATACTTAATTGGAGGAAAGCCAATTTCAGTGGGTTGAGAATGGATCTGGCCCAGATAAATTGGAATCAAAGATTAGCAGGCAAAAGTGTAATTAAAAAATGGGCTGCCTTTAAAGAGGAGATGGTTCAGGTACAGTCGAGGTACATTCAAATGAGAGGGAAAGGTAGAGCAACCAAAGCCAGAGCTGTCTGGATGACAAAAGAGATAGAGAGTAAGATAAAGCAGAAAAAGTGGGCTTATAACAGGTATCCAGTTGAGAATACAAGTGAGAACCAGGCTGAATATAGAAAGTTCAGAGGGAAGTGAAAAAGAAAATAAGAGGGGCAAAGAGAGAGTATGGGAATAGATTGGCAGCTAACATAAAAAGGAATCCAAAAGTCTTCTATAGGCATATAAATATTAAACGGTTAGTAAGAGGAGGAGTGGGGCCAAAAATGGAGACCTATGCATGGAGGCAACAGGCATGGCTGTGGTGCTAAATTAGTACTTTGCATCTGTCTTTACCAAGGAAGAAGATGCTGGCAAAATCATAGTGAAAGTGGAGTTAATTGAGCTACTGGATGGGATAAAAATTGATAAGGAGGAGGTACTAAAAAGGCTCACTATACTTAAAGTAGCCCAGTCACTAGGACTGAATGGGATGCATCCTAGGATGCTGAGGGAAGAAAAGGTGGAAATTGCAGAGGTACTCGCCATAATCTTCCAATCCTCCTTGGATTCGGAGCTGGTAGGTTAACGACAGAATTGCAAATATTATAGCTTTGTTCAAAAAAGGATGTAAGGACAAACCCAGCAATTACAGGCCAGTCAGCTTTACCTTGGTAGTGGGGAAGCATTTAGAAATGATAATCTGGGACAAAATTAACAAGTCACTTGGATAAGTTTGGATTAATTAAGGAAAGCCAGCACGGCTTTGTTAAAGGCAAATCATGTTTAATTAACCTGATTGAGTTTTTTGATGAGGCAAGAGAGAGGGTTGATAAGGGCAATGTAGTTGATGTGGTGCACATGGATTTCCAAAAGGCATTTGATAAAGTGCCACATAATAGACTTGGCAGAAAAGTTGAATCCCATGGAATGGGACAGTGGTAGCATGGATATGATATTGGCTAAGTGATAGGAAATGGAGAGCAGTGATGAATGGTTGTTTTTTGGACTGAAGGAGGATATACTGTGGTGTTCCCCAGGGATTGGTGCTAGGACCACTGCTTTTCTTGATATATATTAATGACGTGGACGTGGATGTACAGGGCACAATTTCAAAATTTGCAGATGACACAAACTTGGAAGTATAGGATAGTGATAGACTTCAAGAAGACATAGACAGGCTAATGGAATGGACGGACATGTGGCAGATGAAATTTAATGCAGAAAAGTGCAAAGTGATATATTTTGGCAGGAAGAATGAGGAGAGGCAATATAAACTAAAAGGAACAATTCTAAAGGGGGTTCAAGAACAGAGAGACCTGGGGGTGTATGGGCACAAATCATGGAAGGTGGCAGGGTAGGTTGAGAAAGTGGTTAAAAAGCATACAGGGCTTTATAAATAGAGGCATAGAGTACAAAAGCAAGGAAGTTATGATGAACCTTTATAAAATACTGGTTCAGCCTCAACTAGAGTATTGTGTCCAATTCTGGGCACCGCACTTTAGGAAGGATGTGAAGGCCTTAGAGAGGGTGCAGTAAAGATTTACAAGAATGGTTTCAGGGATGATTTACTTTAATTATGTGGATAGACAGGAGAAGCTGTGATTGTTCTCCTTAGAGCAGAGAAGGTTGAGAGGAGCTTTGTTAGAGTTGAGGGGTCTTGACAGAGTAGATGGAGAGAAACTGTTTCCATTGGCGGAAGGGTCGAGAACCAGAGGACACAGATTGGTAGAAGAACCAAAGGAGATATGAGGAAAACCTTTTTTACGCAGCGAGTGGTTAGGATCTGGAATTCACTGCCTGAAAGGGTGGTGGAGGCAATTTCAATTGTGGCTTTCAAAAGGGAATTGGACAAGTACCTGAAGATAAAAAAAATGCAGGGCTTTGGGGAAAGGGCAGGGGAGTAGGACTAGCTGAATCGCTCTTGCAGAGAGTGTGCTGTAAGCATTCTATGATCTTGTGATGTACCCAGTGAGTAGGATTTCTTTCCTCACCCTTCAACTCAAAAAAGTTTTGCTTTCTAAGTTGGTGGAATTGCTAGCTGATAATGGAGTGGTGTGGGCATCAGGGCACCAGGAATAGTGGACCAACAGCCTATCTCCTCAACCATTGAGGTTTGAGGATTGAAAAAGAAACAAATTGAATGGGAGAGAAGGAACTAGGGTGAATTAGAATCAAATCAAGTACAAAAACAAACTAGAGAGGGAAAGAAAGATTGGATTAAGCGTGAAAGAAAAAAAGAGAGAGAAAGGTAAAGTAAGAAAACATTTTAAAATTTTAAATTATAAATTTCAATTGTTCCCTTTCTGGCCTTCACAGGTTGAATGGCACTCCAGGAACATAAGTCTCGACATTGAAAGTGTCCTTACGCTGTGAAATACCAGCCCTAACTTGCTGCGGCGAGTTTAATTCGTATTTTGACACAAATCCTGCAATTTCTTGAAACTCACTGTGAGGTTAAGAGCGAACTCTCGTTTTTGTGAGGCTAACAGTTCAGCTGCACAAATTATCCAGCAACTCATGCCGATTCATCACTCACGGGGTCTCTCTTCCTCATTATAAATTTATCATCATCATAGGCAGAATGTAATTTTGTTACAATGAAGTATAGAGCACATCAATATATTTTCATCGTTTCTGTAAAAAATCGAGGAAGACTTGCTTCCACTCTAAAAGTGAGTTCTCAGGTGACTGTACAGTCCAATGTGGGAATTACAGTCTCTGTCACAGGTGGGGCAGAAACTGGTTGAAAGAAAGGGTGGTGGGTAGTCTGGTTTTCTGCACACTCCTTCCGCTGTCTGCGCTTGATTTCTGCATGCTTTCAGCAACGAGACTCGAGATGCTCAGCGTCCTCCTGGATGCTCTTCCTCCACTTCGGGTGGTTTTGGGCCAGGAGCTCCCAGGTGCCGGTGGGGATGTTGCACTTTATCAAGGAGGCTTTGAGAGTGTCCTTAAAATGTTTCCTCAGCCCACCTGGGGCTCGCTTGCCGCATAGGAGTTCCGAGTAGAGCGCTTGCTTAGGAAGTCTCGTGTCGGGCATGCAAACGATGTGGCCCGCCCAGCAGATCTGGTCGAGCGTGGCCAGTGCTTCGATGCTGGAGATGTTGGCCTGAGCGAGAACACTGACGTGGACCATTTTCCATACCATGGGAGCCTAATATCAGTAAGAGCAGACATCGATGACGAGGTCCAACACCGCCTCCAGTGTGCCAGCGCAGCCTTCGGTCGCCTGAGGAAGAGAGTGTTTGAAGACCAGGATCTCAAATCTGGCACCAAGCCTGCGGTCTACAGGGCAGTAGTGATATCAGCCCTCCTGTATGGCTCAGAGATGCAGACTATATACAGCAGGCATCTCAAAGCATTGGAGAAGTACCAACAATGCTGCCTCCACAGGATCTTGCAAATCCACTGGGAGGATAGACGCACCAACATCAGTGTTCTCGCTACAAATTACTGAGTTATTTGCACACTAATAACGACATGTGCCATTAACTCGCTTATTTCCCCAGCAAATTCTGGGCCATTTAGTAACTATATGTTGTTTACATTTTCAGTTGATTATAAAGGGGAGAAGTGAATTTTACTTGCGAGGATTATTATTTAAATTCCTACGTTCTGCTCTTGGCAGAATGTAATTTTGTTACTATGAAATATAGAGCACATCAATATATTTTCATAGTTTCTGTAAAAAATTTAATTGAATTTTTTCATTTATACTTCCGAGTGCATACTTAATAGATTGAGTTACATGTCTATATCATCCAACTACCACATGTCGCAACAGCATTCATTATTTGTAATGGTGTAGACTGATTGATCAGTGACTGCACACTAATACAGCTTCATTTTCTCCCAATAAAAGGGCCATCACCATTTAACATTCACATTGTTCATGTCATGCTGGCAGTGAATTTATTTTATTTTTTAACTAACTGATTTATTCAGCAACTGCAATATTAATATTTGCCTAATCGCACAATGAAAATACATTCGGAGTTGAAATGCAATAGAAATTGAATCTCTTGCCTTTTTGCAATCTCCTTCCTGCTGAATTATTATTACATTCCTTTAATCCCAAAAGCATCAATTGTCAAAGAGTAAGAGAATAAAAGTGCATCTAGAATTATTCTCCACTCCATTCCATGCCCATGGAAATGCTGTTTATACAGTTCTGCACTTATTATAAAATGCAGTCAGTTTCCATTTAAAGGGAATTGGGTTGAAATTAATTCTAGTAGTGCAAAATGGATTTTTTTTTTCAAACTTAAGTAATTATAGACAATTGTTTGTACCTAACCAGGAACGAGAAGAATAGTCAGGTCAATAGGAGAGGGAAACCCTGAGGTGTCAATTTTAGCCTGCTGCTTACAATTATCCGATAACAAGGGGGGACTTCTAACCCTCAACAACCGGTGGGTTTGGGTCAGGTGGGAAGTAAAAATGTAAAAAATCTCAAACCCGATCACAACCCGCCTTGAACCGGTCCACTTATGTTTTCAACAGAGGCAGGATGGGGAATGGGCAATCAATCCACTTCCAGCAGGCAGGTCGCTCATTTAAATATTTGAATAAGGCTGTGTGCCTCAGGTTCTTTTCTCTGTTCCAGCTTTAACACTGGCCAGCCGAATTTCCCGACCTTGGGAAACCGGGCAGATAATGGGAGGCAAAGACTGCTTTGTGGAACAGGCAAGTGTTTTTCCAGTACTGCATGTGGGCCGGGATGAGTGGCAGTGTTAACCCGCCGACCCATCAAGGAAAGCTGTAAAACTCCCCAGTGATCAGACACCCACCTCCCCAGTGCAATCCAATGCCCTCTCCAATTTGTCCACGGTCTGCGATGTGCTCGTCTCCTTCTCCGATCTCTCCAGCTCCCCGCGACCTTCTTCCATCCTCCCCAATCTCTCTATCCCCTTCTTCAATGTCCCCTCCTCCTCCAGCCTCTAATCTGGCTCTCTGCAGCTGGGAAAATGTTTCCAAAATGCTAATCAGGTCCTACAGTTAAATTCGGCAGAACCTGAGGGAAATCCGCTCTTCCGGGTTTTCTGACTGCGGGCCTCCAAGCTAATATTGGGGGCCAATGCATATAGCGAGCTGACTTATCCCACATCAAAAAACAAGAAACATTCTCTTTGTGTATTGTTTGATTCACCCCAGTGGAAATTTCTGGGATCACTTTTAAGCAACAGTCTTTATTGATGTTGGTATCCATTCCAAATGACTTCATAAGAACATAAGAAATAGGAGCAGGATTAGGCCATTTGGCCCCTCGAACCTGCTCTGCCATTTAATAAAATCATGGCTGATCTGATAACGGACTCAGCTCCACTTCCCTGCCCGCTCCCCATAACCCTTTACTCCATTATCGCTCAAAAATCTGTCTATCTCTGCCTCAAATATATTCAATGACCCAGCCTCCACAGCGCTCTGGGACAGAGAAAACCATAGATTTACAACCCTCTGAGAGAAGAAATTTCTCTTCGTTTCTCAGTTTTAAATAGTTTGTCTCTTATTCTAAGACTATGTCCCCTGGTTTGAGCTTCTCCATTGTGTGGAAATATCCTCTCTGCATCCACCTTGTTGAGCCCTCTCATTATCTTATGTTTCAATAAGATCACATCTCGTTCTTCTGAACTCCAATGTGTATAGGCCCAACCTACTCAGCCTATCCTCATAAGTCAACCCCCTCATCTCTGGAATCAACCTAGTGAAGCTTCTCTGAACAGCCTCCAATGCAAGTATATCCTTCCTTAAATACGGAGACCAGAAATGTTCGCAGTACTCCAGGTGTGGCCTCACCAATACCCTGCACAGTTGTCGGAGGACTTCTCTGCTTTTATACTCCATCCCTCTTGCAATAAAGACCAACATTCCATTTGCCTTCCTCATTACTTGCTGTACCTGCATACTAACTTTTTGTGTTTCATGCACAAGGACCTCCAGGTCTCTCTGCACTGCAGCACTTTGCAATTTTTCTCCATTTAAATTATAATTTGCTTTTCTATTATTTCTGCCAAAGTGGATAATCTCACATTTTCCCACATTGTACTCCACCTGCCAAATTTTTGCTCACTAATTTAACCTGTCTATGTCCCTTTGCAGATTTTTTGTGTCCTCCTCACAATTTGCTTTCCCACCCATCTTTGTATCATTAGCAAACTTGGTTACATTAGACTCAGTCCCTTCATTCAAGTCATTAATATAGATTGTAAATAGTTGAGGACCCAGCACCGATCCCTGCGGCACCCCACTAGTTACTGATTGCCAACCCAAGAATGAACCATTTATCCCCACTCTCTGTTTTCTGTTAGTTAGCCAATCCTCTATCCATGCTAATATATTACCCCCAACCCTGTGAGCTTTTATCTTGTGCAGTAACTGCTTATGTGGCAACTTATCGAATGCCTTCTGGAACTCCAAATACACCACATCCACTGGTTTCCCCTTATCCACCCTGCTTGTTACATTATCAAAGAACTCCAGCAAATTTGCTAAACATGATTTCCTTTCCATAAAACCATGCTGACTCTGCTTGATTGAATCATGATTTTCCAAATGTCCCGCTATTGCTTCCTTAATAATGGACTCCTGCATTTTCCCAACGACAGATATTAGGCTAACTGGTCTATAGTTTCCTGATTTTTGTCTGCCTCCGTTTTTAAATAGGGGCGTTACATTTGCGGTTTTCCAATCCACTAGGACCACCCTAGAATCCAGGTAATTTTGGTAGATTACAACCAATGCATTCACTATCTCTCCAGCCACTTCTCTTAAGACCTAGGATGTAAGCCATCAGGTCCAGGGGACTTGTCTGCCTTTAGTCCCATTACTCTAACTACTACTACTTCATTAGTGAAAGTGATTGTATTAAGTTCCTCCCTCCAGAGCGCCAGTGCAGCCTTTGGTCGCCTAAGGAAAAGAGTGTTTGAAGACCAAGCCCTCAAAACTGCCACCAAGCACATGGTCTACAGGGCTGTAGTAATACCAGCCCTCCTGTATGGCTCAGAAACAGGAACCATGTACAGCAGGCACCTCAAGTCGCTGGTGAAATACCACCAATGATGTCTCTGCAAGATCCTACAAATCCCCTGGGAGGACAGACACCCTAACATTAACTTCCTCGACCAGGTTAACATCCCCAGCATTGAAGCACTAACCACACTTGATCAGCTCCGCTGGGCAGGCCACATTGTTCTCATGCCAGGCACGAGAATCCCAAAGCAAGCGCTCTACTCGGAACTCCTTCACAGCAAACGAACCAAAGGTGGGTAGAGGAAACGTTACAAGGACACCCTCAAAGCCTTCCTGATAAAGTGCAACATCCCCACTGATACCTGGGAGTTTCCGGCCAAAGACTGCCCTAAGTGGAAAAAGTGCATCCGGGAGGGCGCTGAGCACCTCGAGTCTCATCGCTGAGAGCATGCAGAAATCAAGCGCAGGCAGCGGAAAGAGCGTGCGGCAAACCTGTCCCACCCACCCTTTCCCCCAAAGACAATCTGTCCCACTGTGACAGGGACTGTGGCCCTCATATTGGACTTTTCAGCCACCTAAGGACTCATTTTAAGAGTGGAAGCAAGCCTTCCTCGATTCCAAGGGACTGCCTATGATGATGATGATGATCTATAGCTCCTTGATTATCCAGTATTGGGATGTTTTTAATGTCTTCTACCATGAAGACCAATACAAAATATTTGTTCAACGTCTCTGCTATTTCCCTGATCTTCATTATTAATTCCCCTGTCTCATCCTCCAGGGTACCAACATTTACTTTCGCCATTCTTTTCCTTTTGATGTGCCTGTAGAAACTCTGTTTTTATATTTCGTGCTAGTTTACTTTCATAATCTATCTTCCCTCTCTTATTCATTTTTTTAGTCGTTCTCTGCTGGCTTTTAAAAATGTCCCAATCCTCTGGCCTCCCACTAGTCTTGGCTACATTGTATGCCTTTGTTTTCAATTTGATACCCTCCCTTATTTCCTTAAGTTAGCCACGGATGGTTATCCCTTCTCTTACAGTCTTTCCTTCTCATTGGAATATATTTTGTTGCGAGTTATGAAATATCTCCTGAAATGTCTGCCACTACTCATCAACCATTCCACTCTTTAGTCTATTTTCCCAGTCCAATGAAGACTGAAAGAAGACTTTCATGATCATAACGTCTTTCATGATCTCAGGATGTCCCAAAATGCTTTCCAGCCAATGAAATACTTTTGAAATATAGTCACTGTTGTAATGTAGGATACGCGGCTGCCAATTGCGCACAGCATGCTTCCACAACTCTCAATGTGATACTGATCAGTTGATCGGATTTTGTTATGTTGGTTGAGGAATAAATATTGGCCAGGAAACCGGGAATAACTCTACTGCTCTTCTTTGAAATAGTGCCATGGGATCTTTTATGTCCACCTGAGAGAGCAGACAGGGCTTCGGTTTAACATCTCATCTGAAAGAAGGCACCTCCGACAGTGCAGTGCTCCCTCAGTACTGCACTGGAGTGTCAGCCTAGATGTTTGTGCTCAAATCTCTGGATTGGGGCTTGAACCTATTGTTATATATGTATACAGATATTGTTATATCTGTACAGCCACGAGAGGGCTCATACACTGGAGTCCCAAGGGATTCAATAATCCCTTGGGGGCACAGGTATTTAAGGAGGCTTCACAGGTTGGCGAGGCACTCTGGAGAACTGCAATAAAAGATTACGGTCACACTTTACTTTGAGCTCACAGTGTTCAGTCTGACTCTTTCTCCATACACAACAACTGGCGATGAGACACAGAAAGTGAACCCAAAGATGCAGAGAACAGTGGGCATCCTGGAGAATTTCTCGGGGGGAGAAGATTGGGAAACTTTTGTGGAACAACTTGACTAATATTTCGTGGCCAACGAGCTAGATGGGGAAGAGAGCGCTGTCAAACGAAGGGCGATCCTCCTCACCGTCTGTGGGGCACCAACGTATGGCCTCATGAAGAATCTGTTCACTCCAGCGACACCCACGGAGAAATCATATGACGATTTGTGCACACTGGTCCGAGAGCATTTGAACCTGAAGGAAAGCGTTCTGATGGCGAAGTATCGGTTCTACACCTACAAAAGATCTGAAAGCCAGGAAGTGGCGAGCTATGTCGCCGAACTAAGACGCCTTGCAGGACATTGCGAATTTGAAGGACATTTGGAGCACATGCTCAAAGACTTTTTCGTACCTGGCATTGGCCACGGAACCATATTTCGCAAACTTTTCAATGTAGAGATCATAACCTTGAGTAAGGTCATAGCGATAGCCCATTAAAACTGCAAACCACCATGTTGCAGAGGAGGACAGATCCAGGGAGGATCACGACAAACCAGAGCCTCAGGTCGAGGAGGCAGAGGTACATGGGGTGCACACATTCACCACGAATTGTCCCCCGATACTGCTGAATGTTGAACTAAATGGACTCCCGGTGTCAATGGAGCTGGACACGGGCGCAAGCCAGTCCATCATGGGCAAAAAGACTTTCGAAATGTTGTGCTGCAACAAGGCCTCAAGGCCAGTCTTAACTCCAGTTCGCATGAAACTAAGAACTGACACGAAAGAACTGATTCCTGTAATCGGCAGTGCTACCGTATCTACTACGATGGAGCGGTGCACAAGCTACCACTCTGGGTGGTACCGGGCGATGGTTCCACGCTGCTCGGCAGGAGCTGGCTGGGAAAGTTACACTGGAACTGGGACGACGTTCGAGTGCCATTGCCCGCTGACGACACTTCATGTGCCCAGGTCTTAAACAAATTTCCTTCAATGTTTGAACCAGGGAAATTCCAAGGAGCAAAAATGCAGATCCACCTAATACCGGGGGCGTGACCCATCCATCACAAGGCGAGAGCAGTACCGTACATGATGAGAGAAAGGGTAGAAATCGAGTTCGACCGGCTACAAAGAGAGGGCCTCATTTCCCCGATCGAGTTCAACGAATGGACCAGCTCTATCATCCCAGTTCTCAAGGGAGATGGCATCGTCAGAATCTGTGGCAATTACAAAGTAACTATCAATTGTTTCTACCTGCAGGACCAATACTCACTACCAAAGGCTGACGACCTCTTTGCAACGCTGGCGGGAGAAAAGACGCTCACAAAGTTGAATCTGACTTCAGCCTACATGACGCAAGACATAGAAACATGGAAACATAGAAAATAGGTGAAGGAGTAGGTCATTCGGCCCTTCGAGCCTGCACCGCCATTCAATGAGTTCATGGCTGAACATGCAACCTCAGTACCCCATTCCTGCTTTCTCGCCATACCCCTTGATCCCCCTAGTAGTAAGGACTATATCTAACTCCTTTTTGAATATATTTAGTGAATTGGCCTCAACAACTTTCTGTGGTAGAGAATTCCACAGGTTCACCACTCTCTGGGTGAAGAAGTTTCTCCTCATCTCAGTCCTAAACGGCTTACCCCTTATCCTTAGACTGTGACCCCTGGTTCTGGACTTCCCCAACATTGGGAACATTCTTCCTGCATCGAACCTGTCTAAACCCATCAGAATTTTAAACGTTTCTATGAGATCCCCTCTCATTCTTCTGAACTCCAGTGAATACAAGCCCAGTTGATCCAGTCTTTCTTGATATGTCAGTCCCACCATCCCGGGAATCAGTCTGGTGAACATTCGCTGCACTCCCTCAATAGCAAGAATGTCCTTCCTCAAGTTAGAAGACCAAAACTGTGCACAATACTCCAGGTGTGGCCTCACCAAGGCCCTGTACAACTGTAGTAACACCTCCCTGCCCCCGTACTCAAATCCCCTCGCTATGAACGCCAACATGCCATTTGCTTTCTTAACCGCCTGCTGTACCTGCATGCCAGCCTTCAATGACTGATGTACCATGACACCCAGGTCTCGTTGCACCTCCCCTTTTCCTAATCTGTCACCATTCAGATAATAGTCTGTCTCTCTGTTTTTACCACCAAAGTGGATAACCTCACATTTATCCACATTATACTTCATCTGCCATGCATTTGCCCACCCACCTAACCTATCCAAATCACTCTGCAGTTTCATTGCATCATCCTCGAAGCTCACTGTTGTAGGAGGTAGGCACCTTTAGAATATACCAGAATACTAGGCATTAGGCACCTGCTAGATATATCTAAACGCATATAAGTTTAAAGTGGCCACACATAAAATGGCTGCCCAGGCATGATCGGAAATCAGGTAGTCAAGCTGTGAACTGTTGAATGTTCAATGACCGAGCAATAACCCTGTGAGGCCCACTATAGGAATGCCTTGGATGCAGGATAAGAATAATGAGGAGAGAACCCATCTCCCGTATTCAAGGCCATAAACCAATTAATTCCCCAGGAAGAAAGAGATAAAAGAACCCATCTCCTGTAAACAAGGTTATAAACCAATTATTTCTCCAAGAAGAAAGAACTAGTGAGAGAACCTATATCAATCAGCCCAAGCTGACAAGAGACGAACACATGGTTCCTGAGACATAAGGGGAATTCTATTGGGTTAAAAGAACCTATATGTAATCTATAATCATTGTGATTGGCTTGTGTCCAGCCGTGATGGGCTGTGTAACTGTAGTAAACTGTTTGTAACTGTTGTGAAACATATAAAAGTGAATGTAACCCTTTGTTCTGTGGAGAGAAGCCTGGACTCAGTCTTGTGATTTCCTCCCCGCTAAGCGTAATAAAGGCCGCATCAGCATTGGAACCGACTCTGAGTGTTGAGTGATTCTTCTGAGAAAACACTAACGCTAACAGTGGCGTAGTTGATGGGATTTCCCGGAGTCGCTGGACGCCCTTGGAAAAACCCGGGTGAATATAAAAAAAAAAACGATTTTTAAGTATAAAGGGTGCGGAAGGTGGAAGCTGGTTGATCGACATGAGGAGACGGTCCAATATCTCAAACGCCTAGCCTGAGCCTGAATTAAGAGGACTTTTGTCCCACGTGACGGCCAGGAACCAAGTAGGCATAGGGAACACACTTAGACTGTGGGATCGTGATACTGAGAGACATCTTCCGGACCCAGTAGTGTAATTTGAAATACCCCGGGGTAGAACCAAGCGGTGTACAGCGGCTAACGGAATCCAAACCTGTGAACAGGGTCGGACCAACGGGCAGAGCGGTGGTAGGTAGTCGTTAAGGATACGTCGAGCACTGCGGGAATTGCTTAAACGCGTTTTTAAGAATTGTATAAGTTTGTGTAACAGCAGAACTTGTGACCTGACAGTAGCCAAGAGACAGTTTACTACAAGTCGCACTAGAAAGAAAGCGGACCTCTGAGAGTAGATTCCTAACGGTACTAGTCCTACCCAGGAATGGTCATGAAAACAAGTAAACTCGAGTGGGGACCAGAAGGGTCGCTTACCCGCCACCTGGCGGAAAAACAAAAGAAGCTAATTGAAAAAATGATTAAAGCAGGGTGGAATCCTCAGGAACTAGTTATGTGAGGAATTATTTAGATAAAACTACGAATTCCCTGAAAGGTCATGGATCCAAAAATAGAGCCGGCCAAAACAAGAAGAGAGACTGTTGCAAATGTCTGATCGTTGAGTGAGAAGTGTCTGTGTGATTTTTGACTGCAGAATGAATTTTTTAATGTTTTCATGTTCCGAAAGCCTGGTTGGAAGAGGAATGCAAGTGTCTGTTTATTTTAGAAACAGAGTGAAAGTCTTTTTTTAACCCTTTGTAATGTTGTCCTGTATGTGGGAAGTTTTAAGACATTTAAGTTAGAAACGCAGGTGTGGATTTATTCGGATGATAAGTTACGGAACTAGGAAAATAAACAAATAAAGAATAGGTTTGTTGAGCAAAAGATTTATTTGACACGCTCACTTACTTGCCGAAAGAAAACATGCAATGATTGATTGGGTTGAAAGACATAAATTTAGTCTCGGAATGAGATAAAGAATGCTTTAAAAAAAAAAGAGCTTCTAGCAAAAAAAAAAGTTTTAAATAAAGATTAAAATTACAAAGTTTGAATTGGGATTTTGAGATATTCAGAGAAGGCACAGAAAATACTGAGCTGGATTCAAAAAAAAAAATTATTAAATTAAATCTGATCAGGTCAAACTTCTGGGCGAGTGGCGAGCTATCTGCGAAGGTGTAAAAGGGACTTTTGGAAAATGTTAAAAACAGCAAGCTTTAGTAATGACTTTGAAACTAGAGCATTTTGAGATAACGAAAGGCAGCCCTCAAACTCTCAAAGCTGGACTCCATTCCAGTTATGGAGAAAAAGAAAAAGATAAAGATGCCACTTTGAAAGTAAACAAATGATTTTAAATTAACAACTTTATGGAGTTCCGAACCCTCCGTGTAAAATACAAAACCTAATTTGAAGAAAGAAAAAAAAGATGTAACGGACTAAATGGAAAAAGACATAACTTACTAAATACTAGTTGATGTTTGCTGTGAAAAAGATATTGGTTTAATTAGAAGGAAAAAAAAAATTGGAATAAGTAAAAAACACTCTACATGGATTCGAATTTTAAATTATGAAAAAGTTTCAATGCAGTTTGAAAAGATTTCCAAAATGGACAGTGTTTATCAAAAAAAGTCCCGAACAGTCTAAACAAGCAGGAGGGTTTTGAAGATAACGAGGAGAAAGAGAGAAATAAAAAAAAAACAGAATTGAATTTCAGTAAACAAAATTGCTATTGTATGTGTGGTCTTGTTTTAAAACAACTTAAAAAAAAATTATTTGGCAAGTACTTGAATTAGAAGTTAAGAAAACATTGGCGTTTACTCGAATGATTTATGCTGTTTTTAACGGATTCCTAATTTCGAAGCCAGTTTTGAAGGCACAAAGACTTTTTTTCAGATGATTACGTGAAGTCACGTAATGACATCAGGTCTTCTTACAAACCTGGAAAGGAGTTAACCCTTTCCATTGACAGCCGTTTTATACTGAACATTATTAATTTGGATTTCTTAATAGGAAAAAAAGACTCACCTAACAGAGGAAACAAAAATAAAAACAGAACTAGCTTATGTAATAATACTTGCCTGATACAATAAAGAAATAGATACTCAATAAAACAAATTGGAGAGTTAAAAGCTAAGATAAACAGGCTGGAAGAGATAACGGGACTAGACGGATAGTGCAGTGCGCAGCCATAGCACCATCACCTTTGGCAATAGAGCCAATGTACCCCACGGTGGGTAGGTGTAGTCCACAAACCCAACCTAACGGTAAAGCAGACAGCGATGTTTGGAGGAATAGCTTTGGCCTTGGTCATAATAGGAGTTTGGGTAATATTTAAGTGGGTAAAGACATGGGCGCACGCCCTACAGATTCAGCTCGAAATGGTGCTTCTGATTTTGCAGGGTGACAGGGACACTCGTAGAGCAAAAAACTTAACCCCTGGTGACGACCAGGCCGTCTGTTTAAAATTACAGATAATACTTACCGGAATGGGAATACGAAAGGCGTTACTCGTAATATGGATAGCCCTGCGACATGCACGTACCCTGGGCAACACCGACGGACAGCAGAGCACGCTGGAAATAAACAACTACATGAACTATGGAGTCTTGTTTAATTTAACGGACGGAATGTGCATCCCAGCAGCCAAGGACTGGAGCAAGTACAGGACTTATTTTAATGCATGGTTACAAGTGAATCCTAATAAGAATCCCAATAAGAATCAGAGTATGTGTACAGTGCTCCAGTATAAGGAGCAGATGCATTAAACGGAGGGATGTCAAAGGGCCTGATGAATGTACTTTCGGCATAATTTGCGCGCCTCCGGGACAATCCCAACAATCAGTCATCCGCAAGAAGGGAATGGGGCTGTGTGGGTATTACGAGGAGGCGGGGGCGGCTGCAATATCATTGTATGTATGTTTCTCACCCCCTCCGACACCGCGCCCCATAAGAATCACTACATTGCCCGAGGAACTGTCTTGTCCCATAACTATGAAGGGACCAGAGAATGGGATTGTAATGTACAACGAGGGGGAACTGTTGTATGATAATGTTAAACATGAAATTGTGCCTGTTCTGATCAATATTTCAGGCATCCAGATGCCGGAATACTGTACAGAACAGTCAAGGACGATGTACAATGTATTAAGTAAAGTTGTAATGCAGCAGGCTGCCGATGCAATGGGTGCCAGTGGGTTCCGGGGACAGGGGTTAGCCCCCAGGATGAAGAGGGAAATAGTTAATGATGTTGCTACCGTTTTCAATACAGGGACCTCCGCAGTGAACTCGATAGACATACAAGGATTAAATGAGAGGGTGGAACAGCTTAGAGGGGTGATGAAGGGGTTATTGGAGAGGGTGGAGCAAAACCAGGAAGACCAAGCCAACCTAGGAAAGGAGGGTGCCAAAATCCAGCTGGATGGCATCTCAGTCCTGGAAGCTCACGCCAGAACCATCAATCACCTCATTGATAGAGAACAGGAAGATACAGGGAAAGCAAAGACAGGGGCAACTCTGTCACGCTTATGGTCTGTGGATGGTGGGACAGAACCGCCACAATCTCGACCAGATCCAACGCGGGGAAGTACCCGATTGGATAGACAGTTCACATTTAGCTCAGTTGGCTAACCAAAGGGGGACACTGGATAATTGTACTCTGAAGGGACTGACCAGAGTATACCCAGCAATTCCAGATTGCCAGATGGGTAGGACTACCGGGATAGGGATAGTCCTGATGATCCCTATAGCCACGCCGGACTCAGGGCCGTTCCCCCTATACCAACGAGAGAATATCAGAATAATACGGGAAAATGTCTCCATACGCTACTACCTGACCACCACCTCTGCCGTTCGTCGAAACAACATACTTACCGGGATTTCCCTAACAGATTGCAAGCAAAAGGGGGAAATCACAGTATGCCCTCACCCGGTGGGCAGAGGGGAGCTAGACGAGTGCGGGTTTAACCGAACCGACGGGTGTGTACTAGAAATAGTGCCCGCACACATGCACTTTGCGAGGGCAGGCTACGGAGGGAAGGGAAGATACTGCGTCTCTACTACTGAGCGTTCATTCCAGTATAATGACCTGCAGTGCCCTATACCACAGCCAAACTTTTGCTTTACACCACTACGACCTGTCGCGATCGGGCAAGCGCATATCACCCAGGTTAGGCACCGGAAGTCCGAAGTTATTGAGGTAACCGATCAGCTCCATGATCATTTACAGGATTATGACGAACCAGATCAGGTCGTTATCCCACATCTAACCGAAGTATTATGAGAGTTGAGGCTCAGAGTGGGTCAATCCGTAAAGCTCTACCACCAACCACAAACTAAAATCAAAGTACTGGAAGAAGATACCGAGGTAGACTTACAAAGTCAGAGTTGGTGGAGAAAGGTCTGGGACTGGGGAATAAATGTGAACATCCACCCATGGATTCGAATAATTTCACATATACTGGTCGGGATACAATTGATCTTAGCAATAACATGGGGCGTAATGGCCTGCCAGGCATGCAGACACCACGCACAACGAAGACGGACAAATCACCGTTCCCCGGATACTAAATAAGCCTGTTTTATAAGGGGGCAGGAGGATTTGGCCTTTGTCAATTCGATTTAAGCAACCGGGACTCCTGAAACTGCGTGACTGGCCAGCATGTTGAGGCAGGGAGTACCGGGCCGTGCACAAAATCTAATAAAGGTCGAATGGTCAGTTAAAAGGGGACTAGGACTAGTCCCTTTACCGAAAGGGGGAGTTGTTGTAGGAGGTAGGCACCTTTAGAATATACCAGAATACTAGGCATTAGGCACCTGCTAGATATATCTAAACGCATATAAGTTTAAAGTGGCCACACATAAAATGGCTGCCCAGGCATGATCGGAAATCAGGTAGTCAAGCTGTGAACTGTTGAATGTTCAATGACCGAGCAATAACCCTGTGAGGCCCACTATAGGAATGCCTTGGATGCAGGATAAGAATAATGAGGAGAGAACCCATCTCCCGTATTCAAGGCCATAAACCAATTAATTCCCCAGGAAGAAAGAGATAAGAGAACCCATCTCCTGTAAACAAGGTTATAAACCAATTATTTCTCCAAGAAGAAAGAACTAGTGAGAGAACCTATATCAATCAGCCCAAGCTGACAAGAGACGAACACATGGTTCCTGAGACATAAGGGGAATTCTATTGGGTTAAAAGAACCTATATGTAATCTATAATCGTTGTGATTGGCTTGTGTCCAGCCGTGATGGGCTGTGTAACTGTAGTAAACTGTTTGTAACTGTTGTGAAACATATAAAAGTGAATGTAACCCTTTGTTCTGTGCAGAGAAGCCTGGACTCAGTCTTGTGATTTCCTCCCCGCTAAGCGTAATAAAGGCCGCATCAGCATTGGAACCGACTCTGAGTGTTGAGTGATTCTTCTGAGAAAACACTAACGCTAACACTCACACTGCCACCCAACTTCATGTCATCCACAAATTTGGAGATACTACATTTAATCCCCTCGTCTAAATCATTAATATACAATGTAAACAGCTGGGGCCCCTGCACAGAACCTTGCGGTACCCGACTAGTCACTGCCTGCCATTCTGAAAAGTACCCATTTACTCCTACCCTTTGCTTCCTGTCTGCCAACCAGTTCTCAATTGATGTCAGCACACTACCCCCAATCCCATGTGCTTTAACTTTGCACATTAATCTCTTGTGTGGGACCTTGTCGAAAGCCTTCTGAAAGTGCAAATACAACATCAACTGGTTCTCCCTTGTCCACTCTACTGGAAACATACTCAAAAAATTCCAGAAGATTTGTCAAGCATGATTTCCCTTTCACAAATCCATGCTGACTTGGACCTATCATGTCACCTCTTTCCAAATGCACTGCTATGACATCATTAATAATTGATTCCATCATTTTACCCACTACCGATGTCAGGCTGACCGGTCTATAATTCCCTGTTTTCTGTCTCCCTCCTTTTTTAAAAAGTGGGGTTACATTGGCTACCCTTAACTCGATAGGAACTGATCCAGAGTCTATGGAATGTTGGAAAATGACTGTCAATGCATCTGCTATTTCCAAGGCCACCTCCTTAAGTACTCTGGGATGCAGTCCATCAGGCCCTGAGGATTTATCGGCCTTCAATCCCATCAATTTCCCCAACACAATTTCCCGACTAATAATGATTTCCCTCAGTTCCACCCCCTTACTAGACCCTCTGACCACTTTTATATCCGGAAGGTTGTTTGTGTCCTCCTTAGTGAATACCAAACCAAAGTACTTGTTCAATTGGTCTGCCATTTCTTTGTTCCCCGTTATGACTTCCCCTGATTCTGACTGCAGGGGACCTACGTTTGTCTTTACTAACCTTTTTCTCTTTACATATCAATCGAAACTTTTGCAATCCGTCTTAATGTTCCCTGCAAGCTTCTTCTCGTACTCCATTTTCCCTGCCCGAATCAAACCCTTTGTCCTCCTCTGCTGAGTTCTAAATTTCTCCCAGTTCCTGGGTTCACTGCCATTTCTGGCCAATTTGTATGCCACTTCCTTGGCTTTAATACTATCCCTGATTTCCCTTGATAGCCACGGTTGAGCCACCTTCCCTTTTTTATTTTTACGCCAGACAGGAATGTACAATTGTTGTAGTTCATCCATGCAGTCTCTAAATGTCTGCTATTGCCCATCCACTGTCAACCCCTTAAGTATCATTCACCAATCTATCTTCGCCAATTCACGCCTCATACCTTCAAAATTACCCTTCTTTAAGTTCTGGACCATGGTCTCTGAATTAACTGTTTCATTCTCCATCTGAATGTAGAATTCCACCATATTATGGTCACTCTTCCCCAAGGTGCCTCGCACAACGAGGGCCATGACTACCCGGCTGCCCTATAGTAGGCAGTCGGCTTGGATGGAGAGCTCATCCATCCGCCTGTGAAACGGTCTGACCTCCTCAGGGCATGCTTCGTGTGTGGGCGCCCAATCCCCAGTCAGGACACATTTCTTAATCAAGGATAGGAGGGGATCTCTGTTGGTCCAGATTTTGATCTGGCGGGCTGTGATGGGGGAGTCTGCGCTGTCAAAAGCATCAACAGCCATGACCATCTCAGCGCTTTGCTCCGCTGCCCGCTCAGTGGTGGTCAGTGGAAGCCTGCTGAGTGCGCCAGTGCAATTTTCAGTGCCTGGCCGGTGCCGTATGGTGCAGTCATACGCAGCCAGCGTGAGAGCCCATCGCTGTATGAAAGCTGATGCATTGGCATTGACAGCTTTGCTGTCTGACAACAGGGATGATAATGGCTTGTGGTCCATTTCTAACTCGAACCTTCTGCCAAAAATGTACTGGTGCATCTTTTTCACCCCGTAGACAGATGCGAGTGCTTCCTTTTCAACCATCCCATATTGCCTTTCTGCTTGGGAGAGCAACCTGTAGGCATAAGCCACAGTTTGGAGTTGGCCCTCATCATTACTCTGCTGCAACACGCACCCAACCCCATAGGATGATGCATCACATGTCAAAACCAATTTCTTACAGGGGTTGTACAGGGTCAATAGCTTGTTAGAACAAAGCAGATTCTGCGCCCGATTGAAAGCCCGTTCCTGACAGTCCCCCCAAAACCAATCACAACCCTAATGCAGGAGCACGTGTAATGGCTCCAACAACGTGTTTAAGTTCGGCAGAAAGCTCCCGAAAGAGTTCAAGAGTCCCAGAAATTAACGCTACTCCGATGTGTTGCCAGGCCTGGGCGCATGATGAATTGCCTCCGTTTTGTATTCGGTAGGCCGGATCCCATCTGCGGCAACCCTCCTGCCCAAAAACTCAACCTCGGTGGCCAAAAACACACACTTGGACTTCTTTAGTCGCAGGCCTACCCGGTCCAGTCGGCGTAGCACCTCCTCCAGGTTGTGGAGGTGTTCCTCGGTGTCTCGACCCGTGATAAGGATGTCGTCCTGAAATACGATTGTTCCAGGGATGGATTTGAGCGGGCTTTCCATGTTCCTTTGAAAGATAGCGGCTGCTGAACGAATGCCAAACGGACACCTGTTGTAGACAAACAGCCCCTTGTGCGTGGTGATGGTGATCAGTAGCTTGTATTCTTCGGCCAGTTCCTGGATCATATAGGTTGAAGTGAGGTCCAACTTGGTGAACAGCTTGCCGCCTGCCAGCGTGGCAAAAAGATCCTCCGCTCTCGGAAGCGGGTATTGGTCTTGTCGTGACACTCGGTTGATGGTGGCCTTGTAGTCGCCACAGATCCTGACCGAGCCATCCGTTTTTAGGACAGGGACGATGGGGCTTGCCCAGTCGCTGAATTCAACGGAGAAAATTATGCCCTCTCTTAGCAACCTGTCCAACTCACTCTTAATTTTCTCCCGCATCACCTACGGCACAGCTCTAGCTTTGTGGTGCACTGGACTGGCTCGCGCCCGTGTCCAGCTCCATTGATACCGGGATTCCATTTAGTTCAACATTCAGCATTATCGGAGGATGATTCACGGTGAATGTGTGCACTCCATGTAACTCTGCCTCCTCTATCTGAGGCTCTGGTTCATCGTGATCCTCCGTGAATCTGTCCTCCTCTGCAACATAGTGGTTTGCAGGTTTAACAGGCTTAACAGCTCGCCTGCACACTCGTTGTGTCATGTATGTAACCTTCATGTAACTGTAACCTTCATGTAACAATACTGCATACTGTATACACCTAAGAAATACACACCTTGACCATAGTGGGTGAACTTGTGGGAGACACTCCTCACCTGCTCACCCAGGTGTATAAAGGGAGGTCCCACGCAGGGTCATCACTTCTTGGTCCTGTGAATAAAGGTTAGGTCACAAAGTGACTTTATCTGCAGAATGTGCCTCGTGTGAATTTATAGTAGTGTGTAAGGACACCACATTTGGCGATGAGAAACGGGAATCAACGACTCATGAGAATGGCCACCGGTAGCACAGAGGAACGGTACTGTGCTGGTGAGGACTGGGACAATTTCGTTGAAAGGCTCCAGCAGAGCTTTATCACAAAGGACTGGCTGGGAGAGGCAGTGGCTGACAAGCAAATGGCGCATCTACTGACCAGCTGTGGACCTAAGACGTACGCGCTGATGAAAGACCTGCTCGCACCCGAGAAACCGGTGGACAAAACCTTTGAGGAGCTCAGAAAACTGATTGGTGAGCACCTCAAACCGGTGAGCAGCATACACAAGGCCCGACACCGATTCTATACACACCGACGTCGGGAAGTACAGAGCATACCGGACTTTGTTGTGGACCTTCGATGCTTGGCCAGTCTCTGTAAGTTCACAGATGCCTGCAGGGGGGAGATGTTACGGGATTTCTTCATTGAGGGCATTGGGCATGCTGGGATTTTCAGAAAGCTAATTGAGACCAAGGACTTGACCTTGGAAGCAGCAGCGTTGATGGCTGAGACTTTCATGGCGGGGGAGGAGGAAACCAAGATAATATACGCACGCAACTCTGCTCCCAATGTGGCGATGGAGCAGGGAGTTAACATTATAAACACGACTCAGAACCCCGCAGGTTGGTAAGGCCAATTCGACACCAACCAGGCAGCAACAGACTCTAGAGTGGGTCATCAACAGAGGCAATGGCAGGTTGAACAGACATTTACACTATCACAAGGGACAATGCATCCCGGGATAGGGCCATTGACACCCACGAACAGAGTGCTCAAGAATAATCAAAGAGACAATCAGAGAGGAATGCCTGGTAATAGCCCTTATGTTCACAACTATCTCAACTCATGCTGGAGGTGTGGGGGCAGACCTGCTGCAAAAACCTGCAGGTTCCAACAATTCATCTGTAGAAATTGTAACTTCAGTGGACATTTAGCCAGAATGTGCAGGAAGCCCGCAGCAAGGCTAATTTACAAAGCAGATGAACCACAAGAACTGGACCGGGTTGGCCTGCGACTAAAGAAGTCCAAGTGTGTGTTTTTGGCCCCCGAGGTCGAGTTTTTGGGCAGGAGGGTTGCCGCAGATGGGATCCGGCCTACCGAATCCAAAACGGAGGCGATTCATCGTGCGCCCAGGCCCGGCAACACATCGGAGTAGCGTTAATTTCTGGGACTCTTGAACTATTTCGGGAACTTTCTGCCGAACTTAAGCATGTTGTTGGAGCTGCTACACGTGCTCCTGCATAAGGGTTGTGATTGGTTTTGGAGGGACTGTCAGGAACGGGCTTTCAATCGGGCGCAGAATCTGCTTTGTTCTAATAAGCTATTGACCCTGTACAACCCCTGTAAGAAATTGGTTTTGACATGTGATGCATCATCCTATGGGGTTGGGTGCGTGTTACAGCAGAGTAATGATGAGGGCCAACTCCAAACTGTGGCTTATGCCTACAGGTTGCTCTCCCAAGCAGAAAGAGAATATGGGATGGTTGAAAAGGAAGCACTCGCATCTGTCTACGGGGTGAAAAAGATGCACCAGTACATTTTTGGCAGAAGGTTCAAGTTAGAAACGGACCACAAGCCATTAACATCCCTGTTGTCAGACAGCAAAGCTGTCAATGCCAATGCATCAGCTTTCATACAGCGATGGGCTCTCACGCTGGCTGCGTATGACTACACCATACGGCACCGGCCAGGCACTGAAAATTGCGCTGGTGCGCTCAGCAGGCTTCCACTGACCACCACTGAGGGGGCAGCGGAGCAAAGCGCTGAGATGGTCATGGCTGTTGATGCTTTTGACAGCGCAGACTCCCCATCACAGCCCGCCAGATCAAAATCTGGACCAACAGAGATCCCCTCCTATCCTTGATTAAGAAATGTGTCCTGACTGGGGATTGGGCGCCCGCACATGGAGCATGCCCTGAGGAGGTCAGACCATTTCACAGACGGATGGATGAGCTCTCCATCCAAGCCGACTGCCTACTGTGGGGCAGCCGGGTAGTCATGGCCCTCGTTGTGCGAGGCCCCTTGGGGAAGAGTGACCATAATATCGTGGAATTCTATATTGGGATGGAGAATGAAACAGTTAATTCAGAGACCATGGTCCAGAACTTAAAGAAGGGTAACTTTGAAGGTATGAGGCGTGAATTGGCTAGGATAGATTGGCGAATGATACTTAAGGGGTTGACTGTGGATAGGCAATGGCAGACATTTAGAGACCGCATGGATGAACTACAACAATTGTACATTCCTGTCTGGCGTAAAAATAAAAAAGGGAAGGTGGCTCAACCGTGGCTATCAAGGGAAATCAGGGATAGTATTAAAGCCAAGGAAGTGGCATACAAATTGGCCAGAAATAGCAGCGAACCTGGGGACTGGGAGAAATTTAGAACTCAGCAGAAGAGGACAAAGGGTTTGATTAGGGCAGGGAAAATAGAGTACGAGAAGAAGCTTGCAGGGAACATTAAGATGGACTGCAAAAGTTTCGATTGATATGTAAAGAGAAAAAGGTTAGTAAAGACAAATGTAGGTCCCCTGCAGTCAGAATCAGGGGAAGTCATAACGGGGAACAAAGAAATGGCAGACCAATTGAACAAGTACTTTGGTTTGGTATTCACTAAGGAGGACACAAACAACCTTCCGGATATAAAAGTGGTCAGAGGGTCTAGTAAGGGGGTGGAACTGAGGGAAATCCTTATTAGTCGGGAAATTGTGTTGGGGAAATTGATGGGATTGAAGGCCGATAAATCCCCAGGGCCTGATGGACTGCATCCCAGAGTACTTAAGGAGGTGGCCTTGGAAATAGCGGATGCATTGACAGTCATTTTTCAACATTCCAATGACTCTGGATCAGTTCCTATGGATTGGAGGGTAGCCAATGTAACCCCACTTTTTAAAAAAGGAGGGAGACAGAAAACAGGGAATTATAGACCGATCAGCCTGACATCGGTAGTGGGTAAAATGATGGAATCAATTATTAAGGATGTCATAGCAGCGCATTTGGAAAGAGGTGACATGATAGGTCCAAATCAGCATGGATTTGTGAAAGGGAAATCATGCTTGACAAATCTTCTGGAATTTTTTGAGAATGTTTCCAGTAGAGTGGACAAGGGAGAACCAGTTGTATTTGGAGTTTCAGAAGGCTTTTGACAAGGTCCCACACAAGAGATTAATGTGCAAAGTTAAAGCACATGGGACTAGGGGTAGTGTGCTGACGTCGATTGAGAATTGGTTGGCAGACAGGAAGCAAAGAGTAGGAGTAAATGGGTACTTTTCAGAATGGCAGGCAGTGACTCGTGGGCTACCATAAGGTTCTGTGCTGGGCCCCCAGCTGTTTACATTGTACATTAATGATTTAGACGAGGGGTTTAAATGTAGTATCTCCAAATTTGTGGATGACACTAAGTTGCGTGACAGTGTGAGCTGCGAGGAGGATGCAATGAGACTGCAGAGTGATTTGGATAGGTTGGGTGAGTGGGCAAATGCATGGCAGATGAAGTATAATGTGGATAAATGTGAGGTTATCCACTTTGGTGGTAAAAACAGAGAGACAGACTATTATCTGAATGGTGACAGATTAGGAAAAGGGGAGGTGCAACGAGACCTGGCTGTCATGGTTTCTCAGTCATTGAAGGTTGACATGCAGGTATAGCAGGCGGTTAAGAAAGCAAATGGCATGTTGGCCTTCATAGCGAGGGGATTTGAGTACAGGGGCAGGGAGGTGTTACTACAGTTGTACAGGGCCTTGGTGAGGCCACACCTGGAATATTGCGTACAGTTTTGGTCTCCTAACTTGAGGAAGGACATTCTTGCTATTGAGGGAGTGCAGCGAAGGTTCACCAGACTGATTCCCAGGATGGCGGGACTGACATATCAAGAAAGACTGGATCAACTGGACTTGTATTCACTGGAGTTCAGAAGAATGAGAGGGGATCTCATAGAAACATTTAAAATTCTGACGGGTTTAGACAGGTTAGATACAGGAAGAATGTTCCCAATGTTGGGGAAGTGCAGAACCAGGGGTCACAGTCTAAGGATAAGTGGTAAGACATTTAGGAGCGAGATGAGGAGAAACTTCTTCACCCAGAGAGTGGTGAACCTGTGGAATTCTCTACCACAGCAAGTTGTTGAGGCCAATTCACTAAATATATTCAAAAAGGAGTTAGATGTAGTCCTTACTACTAGGGGGATCAAGGGGTATGGCGAGGAATCAGGAATGGGGTACTGAAGTTGCATGTTCAGCCATGGACTCATTGAATGGCGGTGCAGGCTCGAAGGACCGAATGGCCAACTCCTGCACCTGTTTTCTATGTTTCTATGTTTCTATTCATCAGGGAATTCCACAGCGATCACCCTGGCATCGTGTTAATGAAGGCCATTGCCCGGGCACATGTATGGTAGCCGGGAATTGACTCAGACCTGGAACACCGTGTTCGCAGGTGCACGACGTGTGCCCAGCTGGGCAATGCCCCCAGGGAGGCCCCACTCAGCTCGTGGCCCTGGCCCACCAGGCCATGGTCATGTATTTACATAGACTACGCAGGCCCGTTCATGGGAAAAATGTTCCTCATTATTGTTGATGCATACTCGAAATGGATCGAGTGCATCATATTGAATTCGTGCACGATATCCACCACTGTGGAGAGTCTACATGCGGTCTTTGTGACCCACGGCTTGCCGGACAACCTGGTTAGCGACAACGGCCCGTGTTTCACTAGCTATGAATTCCGGGAGTTCATGTCGGGTAATGGCATCAACCATGTCAGGACAGCACCATTCAAGCTGGCCTCCAATGGCCAGACGGAACGTGCGGTACAAATCATAAAACAGGGCATGCTCCGGATTCAAGGACCCTCCCTTCAATGCCGCCTATCGCGCCTCCTGCTGGCCTATCGGTCCCGACCGCATTCACGGGAGTCCCGCCCGCGGAACTACTCATGAAACGTACACTAAAAACTCGGCTGCCCCTCATTCAACCAGTCCTGTCAGACATTGTTGAGGGCAAGTGCCAGTCGCAAAATGAGTGCCATGACCGTAACTCAAAGGGGAGATGTATAGAAGTCGATGACCCTGTAATTGTTCTTAATCACGCCTTTGGGGCCCAAGTGGCTTGAGGCTATTTAATTGGCAAAGAGGGGAATAGGGTCATAGTGCTCAGACTTAACAATGGACAGATATGCCGCAAGCATCTGGACCAAGTAAAAAAAAGGTTCAGCATGGACACTGAGGAACCTGAGGATGATCATGAGATGCTGCCCACACCACTGCCAGTGAACGAGCAACAAGAACTTTCAGCAGCATGCACAGTCCCTGCGGCTAGCCCGGATAAGCTGGAATCACCACGGAGGACAGAGACGCATACCAAGGCTCAACAACCAGAGCCCCAACTGTAGCGCTCCACGACAGAGCGTCGACCGCCCGAAAGACTTAATCTTTGACCCCATAAGACGTTGGGGGGGAGGTGATGCCATGTATGTAACCTTCATGTAACTGTAACCTTCATGTAACAACACTGCATACTATATACACCTAAGAAATGCACACCTTGATCACAGGGGGTGAATTTGTGGGAGACACTCCTCACCTGGTCACCCAGGTATATAAAGGGTGGTCCCACGCAGAGTCATCACTTCTTGATCCTGTGAATAAAGGTTAGGACACAAAGTGACTTTGTCTGCAGAATGTGCCTTGTGTGAATTTATAGTAGTGTGTAAGGACACAACACATTGGAGGTGTCCCATGATTCCACAGCCCTTGCAAACGTACTCTTTGAATCGGCATGAATGGAAACGATGATCACCCCTGCAGAGCCAACAAGGTGTTAATGGCCTTGCATTCATCACCCTTGATGGTAGACTCTGAGTCATCTGCAGACATGCAGCTGCAGGTATGTGTGACCTGCCTTGTACATTACGATTCAAAAACATCACTTTGTTCACAGTACTTGTGGCAGCACTTGTGTGCTGAGAGATTTGCTTCATATTGTCACTGGTGGCAATGAACGCTTGGGCTATCACTATGGCCTTACTCAAGTTTGATGTCTCTACAGTCAATAGTTTGCGAAGTATGGTTTCGTGGCCAATGCCATTTACGAAAAAGTCTCTGAGCATGTGCTCCAAACGTCCTTCAAATTCGCAATGTCCTGCAAGGCTTCTTAGCTCGGCGACATAACTTGCCACATCCTGGCCTTCAGCCCTTTTGTAGGTGTAGAACCGGTACTTCGCCACCAGAACGCTTTCCTTCGGGTTCAAATGCTCTCGGACCAGTGTGCACAAATTGTTGTATGATTTCTCCATGGGTTTCGCTGGAGTGAGCAGGTTCTGCATGAGGCTGTACATTGGTGCCCCACAGATGGTGAGGAGGATCGCCCTTCATTTGGCAGTGCTTTCTTCCCCATCAAGCTCGTTGGCCACGAAATATTGGTCATGTCGCTCCACAAAAGTTTCCCAATCATCTCCCTCCGAAAATTTCTCCAGGATGCCCACTGTTCTCTGCATCTTTGGGTTTGCTATCTGTATCTCATCGCCAGTTGTTGTGTATGGAGAAAGAATCAGACTGAACACTGTGAGCTCAAAGTAAAATGTGACCTTAGTCATTTATTGCAGGTCTCCAGAGCGCCTCTCCAACCTGTAAAACCTCCTTAAATACCTGTGCTCCCAAGGGATTATGGGATCCCTTGCGACTCCAGGGGATGAGTCCTCTGGTGGCTGTACAGAGTCAATACAAGTCCACATATATAACAAGGTTAACTTGCTAATTTAATATTTTGCACTGAACCTTTTCACCACATTCTATTTCATTACTTATCTGCCATTTTGATATCGGGAAGAACAAGGCCATTGTCTTTGGTCCCCGCCACAAACTCCGTTCCCTAGCCACCGACTCTATCCCTCTCCCTAGCATCGGCCTGACCTGAACCAGACTGTTCACAAACTTGGTGTCATATTTGACACTGAAATTAGCTTCCGACCATGTATTCTCACCATAATTAAGATTGCCTATCTCCACCTCCGTAACATTGCCTGTCTCCGCCTCTGCCTCAGCTCATCCATTGCACAATGCTTCATCCATACAATTGTTACCTCTAGATTTGACCATTCCAACACACTCCTGGCTGGCCTCCCACATTCTACACTACGTAAACTCTGCTGCCTGTGTCCTAACTCGCACCAAGTCCCATTCACCTGGTTAAGCGATGCCTTGATTTTTAAATTCTCATCCTTGTTTTCAAATCCCTCCATGGCCTCGCCCCTCCCTAACTCTGTAAACTCCTCCAGCTCCACAACCCTGCAAGATATCTGTGCTCCTCTAATTCTGGCCTGTAGTTTTGAAAACCATGGTGGGGAGGGAGATTTCAAATCCAACCCCCATGACTGGTGGGAGAGGGAAAAGGGGAGAGTGTAGTGAGGTGGGGGGTGAGGGTGGGGTTAAATCGGCAAATGTGCAAAACCCGACTCTGACCCCCCACAAAAGTGGCAACTTCTGTTTTAAGCGTTGCGAGTTTGGGGGGCGACCTGAATAAACTCGCTCTGGAGAGGCGGGCCCGTCATTATAATATGTAAATAACACTCTGTTAAGGCACAACTTCTCTTGCCTGCATCAGAGGTACATGTCATAGGTAAGATATGATGTATTTGTTCCCGAATCCTTTGAAAACAGTCTATTTACATACACAGCAGTAGGTATTTACTTCAAAGATACTTCTCTCAACCAAGACATCCTGACCAAACTGTTCTCAAATCCTTTGTGGTACTTTATTAACAGTCACTTAATTCCGTGCACAACAATTTCTTAAGCAGAACATAAGCTATGTTTCTTTTGTGGCACCCCGCTGCTATCTTCTTTATTGTGGAAAGCCTATTGCTCCAAGATATGAGGAAGTTTGATTATTAACCCTTAGCTCTCTAAGATGTTCAACGCACAACTCTTCAGGATATCCAACCAGCTCCATTCCTCAAATTTTGGCAACCATTTGAATTTTACACTGGCCGGCCTGGTTTCCCAGGGCTCAGGGTAACCAGAAGCTAAATGCAGGCGGGGGCATCTGGATCAAGCAGGTAAGTGCTTTTTAGAGCACTACTTGAGGGCCAGGAGTAGCAGGAGTACTTCCTCCCAGTCCCTCAAGAAAATCTTCTGCAGCAATCGGCCAACACCGCCCCTCAATCCTGCGATCTCTCCTGGTTCCCTCTCCCTCACAATTGCTGGTCCAACTTCCCCCCATCACCACCAACTTGTGATTTCTCCCGATTGCTGGAGATGATCCTCAACCGTCGCTGGCACCGACCTTCTATCGCTGGCTTTTCCGCCCGGCAGCCTGTCAATCTGGCTGGCTGCCCGGCGGGAAACCGAGTCAAAAACATGATAATAAGGTCCTGCTGTTAACTTCGACAGAACCTCCACGTTCCTAGCATTTCTGGGTTCTCCCCTACCCCTCTGCCCCCGCAAATGCACACCCTCGTTCCCTCCCTGCCTCCTTGTAAACATCAGAGCCTATGGGTCCAAAGGCAATCGTTCCCCCCCAAGCATCTGAAAACCTACTGCAATGAAACAATTCACTTTTTCAGATGCTGACTGACCTGCCGTGTATTTCTAGTCTTTTGGTTTGGTTCCTGCGCTCTGCCATTGGTGGCCGTGCCTTCTGCTGCCGAGGCCCGAAGCTCTGGAATTACCTCCCTAAACCTCTCTGCTTCTCCACCTCTCTCTCTCTCCTCTATTAAATTGCTCCATAAAACTTACCTCTTTCATCTCCTTCTTTGGCTCGGTCTCAATGTGTGTCTGATTATGCTCTTGTGAAGCCCCTTGGGATCTTTTGCTGCGTAAAGACGCTATATAATTTGGTGGTATTACCTCTACTCTAATCAAACAGGCTGATACCCCCTCACGTACATGTTGCACTATCTCAATCATCGACAGAGTTTGAACCTCAACCAATTCAGCCAATTCCAGTGGTATGTTTCAAGCATGGTTCATTGAATTGATAATGCCTCCAAAGCTTAATATTTGTAGATTGGAAAATTAGAAACACATCTCTGCATAATCAACCACTCTAACGCACACACAAAATGAGCTGGCCAAATGCCTAAAAACATTTTTTTTTCCAAACCTCATTAAGCAAAGTAAATAGGAAAAGATACTAGCATTATGGCTCATATTTTACATGCTGTGGTTAGCATATTTTTAAATAAATAATGCATGTTATTTGCAGAAACATCATTAAAACTACTGACTAAAATTCAAGGTTGAATGCTGAACAGAAATGAGTGGAATCCAAAAGAAAATGGTTCGGATTGGTTCAAATTTATTCAGAAAAACACAATTTGTTGCGAGTCGCACAGCTTTAGCCCTGATTATATTGCTTAGACTATTAAAAGACTAACTAATCTCCTATGCATAGTTTTAAGTCTAAGGCATGCTTATTATTTTTAGCTGTTAAGATACCTGTCCCTTTATGCCCAAGCTGAAGCACTCCTTGTGGGAGAGGAGATAAACAACTGCTTCTAAACTTGCAGTTAATCACAGATTAATTGGAGTGACTGGTAAATTCTGGTTCTGGGTCAGAACAACCCATCTTCAAACAAGAGAGCTTTATTCTAAAAAGAAAGAAGAATGTATTCATTCCATAACAAAATGCAGTGTATTGAAATGTGATAGACAAAGGCCAGACACAGGACTTCTGCGACCAAGAGCAGGTCTCCCATGGCAGTGCAGATGGTGGATCAGAATTTATGGTGTTGCAATGGGAGTGGAAGTGGACAGGGTAGGTGTGGGCTACACTGCAACAGAGAAAGAATTTGGAAAGAGGTTCACAAGAAATCTGCCCTAAGTCAGTGAAACAAGAGTTGTTACGTTTTTTTGCGAAGCTCTTGAATATTAAATTAACAAATGAATAAATAAAATAAGCTTTTGTTCTCCACAGACAGGTATCACAGATTAAATATATTGGGCCCGATATTCATTCCCTTTGGAGCAGAAACGAGAAGGTGTACAGACCTCCAAACAGTAGTAGTGATGTTGGGGAGGGCATCAAACATGAAATTAGGGGTGCGTGCAACAAAGGTGCAGCAGTTATAATGGGTGACTTTAATATGCACATAGATTGGGTTAACCAAACTGGAAGCAATACGGTAGAGGAGGATTTCCTGGAGTGCATAAGGGATGGTTTTTTAGACCAATATGTCGAGGAACCAACTAGGGGGGAGGCCATCTTAGACTGGGTGTTGTGTAATGAGAGAGGATTAATTAGCAATCTCGTTGTGAGAGGCCCCTTGGGGAAGAGTGACCATAATATGGTGGAATTCTGCATTAGGATGGAGAATGAAACAGTTAATTCAGAGAACATGGTCCAGAACTTAAAGAAGGGTAACTTTGAAGTTATGAGGCGTGAATTGGCTAGGATAGATTGGCGAATGATACTGAAGGGGTTGACTGTGGATGGGCAATGGCAGACATTTAGAGACCGCATGGATGAACTACAACAATTGTACATTCCTGTCTGTCGTAAAAATAAAAAAGGGAAGGTGGCTCAACCGTGGCTATCAAGGGAAATCAGGGATAGCATTAAAGCCAAGGAAGTGGCATACAAATTGGCCGGAAATAGCAGAGAACCCGGGGACTGGGAGAAATTTAGAACTCAGCAGAGGAGGACAAAGGGTTTGATTAGGGCAGGGAAAATGGAGTATGAGAAGAAGCTTGCAGGGAACATTAAGACGGATTGCAAAAGTTTCTATAGATATGTAAAGAGAAAAAGGTTAGTAAAGACAAACGTAGGTCCCCTGCAGTCAGAATCAGGGGAAGTCATAACGGGGAACAAAGAAATGGCAGACCAATTGAACAAGTACTTTGGTTCGGTATTCACTGAGGAGGACACAAACAACCTTCCGGATATAAAAGGGGTCGGAGGGTCTAGTAAGGAGGAGGAACTGAGGGAAATCCTTATTAGTCGGGAAATTGTGTTGGGGAAATTGATGGGATTGAAGGCCGATAAATCCCCAGGGCCTGATGGACTGCATCCCAGAGTACTTAAGGAGGTGGCCTTGGAAATAGTGGATGCATTGACAGTCATTTTCCAACATTCCATTGACTCTAGATCAGTTCCTATGGAGTGGAGGGTAGCCAATGTAATCCCACTTTTTAAAAAAGGAGGGAGAGAGAAAACAGGGAATTACAGACCGGTCAGCCTGACATCGGTAGTGGGTAAAATGATGGAATCAATTATTAAGGATGTCATAGCAGTGCATTTGGAAAGAGGTAATATGATAGGTCCAAGTCAGCACGGATTTGTGAAAGGGAAATCATGCTTGACAAATCTTCTGGAATTTTTTGAGGATGTTTCCAGTAGAGTGGACAAGGGAGAACCAGTTGATGTGGTATATTTGGACTTTCAGAAGGCTTTCGACAAGGTCCCACACAAGAGATTAATGTGCAAAGTTAAAGCACATGGGATTGGGGGTAGTGTGCTGACATGGATTGAGAACTGGTTGTCAGACAGGAAGCAAAGATTAGGAGTAAATGGGGACTTTTCAGAATGGCAGGCAGTGACTAGTGGGGTACCACAAGGTTCTGTGCTGGGGCCCCAGCTGTTTACACTGTACATTAATGATTTAGACGAGGGGATTAAATGTAGTATCTCCAAATTTGCGGATGACACTAAGTTGGGTGGCAGTGTGAGCTGCAAGGAGGATTCTATGAGGCTGCAGAGCGACTTGGATAGGTTAGGTGAGTGGGCAAATGCATGGCAGATGAAGTATAATGTGGATAAATGTGAGGTTATCCACTTTGGTGGTAAAAACAGAGAGACAGACTATTATCTGAATGGTGACAGATTAGGAAAAGGGCAGGTGCAAAGAGACCTGGGTGTCATGGTACATCAGTCATTGAAGGTTGGCATGCAGGTACAGCAGGCGGTTAAGAAAGCAAATGGCATGTTGGCCTTCATTGCGAGGGGAATTGAGTACAAGGGCAGGGAGGTGTTGCTACAATTGTACAGGGCCTTGGTGAGGCCACACCTGGAGTATTGTGTACAGTTTTGGTCTCCTAACCTGAGGAAGGACATTCTTGCTATTGAGGGAGTGCAGCGAAGGTTCACCAGACTGATTCCCGGGATGGCGGGACTGACCTATCAAGAAAGACTGGATCAACTGGGCTTGTATTCACTGGAGTTCAGAAGAATGAGAGGGGACCTCATAGAAACGTTTAAAATTCTGACGGGGTTAGACAGGTTAGATGCAGGAAGAATGTTCCCAATGTTGGGGAAGTCCAGAACCAGGGGACACAGTCTAAGGATAAGGGGGAAGCCATTTAGGACCGAGATGAGGAGGAATTTCTTCACCCAGAGAGTGGTGAACCTGTGGAATTCTCTACCACAGAAAGTTGTTGAGGCCAATTCACTAAATATATTCAAAAAGGAGTTAGATGAAGTCCTTACTACTAGGGGAATCAAGGGGTATGGTGAGAAAGCAGGAATGGGGTACTGAAGTTGCATGTTCAGCCATGAACTCATTGAATGGCGGTGCAGGTTAGAAGGGCCGAATGGCCTACTCCTGCACCTATTTTCTATGTTTCTATGTTTCTATGAAAGTGTGCTCAATATTAAAGCGCAAAACTTACTATTATATATGCAGACTATATATATATTCTCTGTGTAGTCACTGTATAGTTGCACAAGATGGAGACTTGTTTACCTGATGTACTATCAATAAGGTTTACACTGTGTATATACTATGCTGGCACCACTAGAGGGTGCAACTGGTGGAGACCGCGATTTCCTGCCCTGGTGGCAGAGGCTGTATAAAAGGGAAGCCACAATGCGGCTGCTTCACTCTGGAGTTATGAATAAAGGACCAAGGTCACTACAGTTTGAGTACAACACATTACCTCATGGAATCATTCATAAGTACATTACAGACATATCAAGTGACGACGAGAATACGGACTTTCATGCGATTATGGCTACCTTTGGCACACTTAAAGGCTTCGCAGAGGGTGATGATTGGGATGCATTCACGGAAAGGCTCGCACTATATTTCGTGGCAAATGACCTGGCAAGGAAGACGGATGCATCGGCAGTGAAGCACAAGGCTATACTGCTGACCAGTTGTGGGCTCGAGGTCTACTGCCTCGTCAGGGACTTGCTGGCACCCACGAAGGCCAAGGATAAGACATACGATGAGCTGACTGAACTAATTTGTGAACAACTAAAACCAAAAGAGAGCATCCTCACGTCCAGGCACAGATTCTACACTCACCGCAGACCCGAGGGCCAGAAGATTGCAAGATATGCTGCCAACCTCAGGAGACTTGCGGCACCATGTGATTTTGGCACGCACCTCAATGAAGCATTGCGAGACGTCTTCATTATAGGAATTGGCCACGAGGGCCTCCTTCACAAGCTATTATCTGCCGACACCACAGTCAACTTGCGGAAGGCCATCAGCATCAGTCAGGCGTTCATGACCTCGACCTGCAGCACCAAGCAAATTATTCATCCTGTGGACTCAAACCCGGCAAATACTGTATACAGAATGGTGCCTTTCACAGGCAAGACTGTAGAACATGGCTCTGCCGAGGGCAGAGAGCACAGACCTCAGGGTTCCAGAACTCAGAGTCCACCGAGGATTGTTAATCAAGTAGCACCATTCTGGCATTGCGGAGGAAACCATAGGGCTCATCAGTGTCAGTTTGCTGAGTACATATGCAAAGCCTGTAACACGAAGGGCCACCTCCAGCATATGTGTAAAAGAAATATGACTCATCGTCTAGCAGAGAAGTCAGTAGATGACTTTGAATCCAGCAGGGAATATGATGATTTGGCCAGAGAGGCAGCTCAGCCCCAAGAAGAAGTGTATGGAGTGTATACCTGCACCACCGATTATCCTCCAGTGAAGATGGAAGTTGAGATAAACAGTGTTCCAGTCTCCATGGGACACAGGAGCAAGCCAGTCAGTGATGAGGCAGGATGCCTTTGAGAGGCCATGGAATGAAAAATGACCCAAGCTGGTTCCAGTACAGGAAAAGTTGAACACCTACACCAAGGAGCTGATCCCAGTCCTTGGTAGTGCGGATGTAAGTGTAATCCATAATGGTGTGGTGCAGAAGTTACCTCTGTGGATTGTTGCAGGTGATGGTCCAACGCTACTTGGAAGAGGGTGGATGGGGAAGATCCAGTGAAAATGGGAAGACCACTTCACTCCAGCAATCGATGTCCTCCATGCTCAGAGGCAGAGCAAAACCTCACCTTCACTTGGGCCAGGCTCCAGAGAACAGACCAGTGCGGCACCTGAGGCATAGATTGTCCATCATGACTGCGTGACAATGATCTGACCGGAACGACCTAAAAGTACCTTCGCGGCTCCAGTGGCAGGACTCCTGGTAGGAGGAAGATCAGATTCACAGGCACTCTTCCAGCTTTTGTGGCAGAATCGTGGGAGGGAAGGATCAAGGCAGTCGACCTCGAGGACAGAGGCAAGATGGCATCCCTGCTGAAGCGAGGGGCACCGTGGCTGGAAAAAAAATGGCCGCGGCCAGACCACGAGCTGCAACACTGAGGGACCAACACGTGGTGTCTAACAAAGGATTTGATTCGGGTAAAGCCAGCAGGGTTCTCTTAAAGGAGAACTGCAAACAACTGAACTTAAAGAGAGATTGTATGCATGGCAATCAATGTAACGAACTAATTAAGATTGTCGGTACTATTCCTAATGTAAAGAACAAAATGTTGAAACGAGATGTCGAGAATAGACTGTCCCCAAAAGTAGGAAGCGAGCGAATTCGGGAGGGTAAAGGCGCTGATCGTGATACCCTGTCCCAGGTCTATCCCATGCTGCAGGCACCCAATGGCACTATTCGCCACGGACCTGGAAACAAAAACGACGCCAATACGCGCAGTCGGCCCAGCGTTGCCCACCACCTGGCTGGAGATGCCGCAATCTCCAGACCCAGTCGCTACCTCGGCCATGTCTGGGAGCGAAAGGTCAGAACCAACGAGTTCCCCAAATGGGACCTGGAACAGCCAGGTTCCCAACACCGTTAGAGAGCAGGCAGAAGACTCTGCAGCCCTCAAAGGAGGACAGGGAAGCCACACACATCTGTGGCTCTGCCCACCACTAGGCAACGGCAAAAGCCCTGAGACCTGGCAAGGTGAGTGAACCAAGCCCACCCAGCTAGCAGGGGGCGCAGCGCCGCTCTCAGACGACTAGGACCCCGTCCGGTTTCTCTGGAACCTGCGTCCTCGCATACCTGTACTGCTACCTCAGTACTGACCATGACTGAACCATGAATGCAATCTACCAAATCCTGGCGCATGACAATAAAACATAACGAATGTAAGTCACTGAACCAAGGTGTCACGATACAAACTGTTTTATTTTTCTTCCTTTCTTTGAACTTGCACTGTGTCTGATCATGTAAGTTAATGTAATGGGCCAGCTGTGGCGGGGACGGGGTAAATGGATGTATGTAGCCATGGACACACACATGGATCACACCCAGAACCCACTGGAACCTCCACTGCATCATCGAACCATCCAAACTGGTAACCACTACCCAATGTTGTGGCTAAAGGACTTGGGGGTTAACAGGGAGAGAGCCAAGCCAAGGCACAGCCAAGATGCAAGGGCTATTGGCACTTAAGTCTCAGGAGAGCTAAGCCAGAGCATATAGTGCAAAGGTAATTAGCACAAAGGACTTGGGGGAGAGTGATGTATATGCAGACTATAGATATACTCTCTGTGTAGTCACTGTATAGTTGCATAAGATGGAGACATGTTTACCTGATGTACTATCAATAAAGTTTACACTGTGTATATACTATGCTGGCACCACTAGAGGGTGCAACTGGTGGAGACTTGGGTTTTCTGCCCTGGTGGCAGGGGCTGTATAAAAGGGAAGCCACTATGTGGCTCCCTCACTCTGGAGTTACGAATAAAGGACCAAGGTCACTACAGTTTGAGTACAACACATTGCCTCATGGAGTTATTCATAAGTACATTACAGGAATAACACTTACCACCACATTCCTGCCATCGTTCCAGCAGCCATTTTGATTGGGGCCTTCAGCTAGTGGCTAAATTCCCACTGGAAATATTTGGGAGCCTCATTACACCATGCAAATCAGGGCCCATTGATGCAAATAGAACCCTTGGAATTCCAACCCCCCCACCCCCCACCCCACTCCCCTCAAATGAAATGAAACATTTAAAATAATATACACAAATAAAAATTCCACTTTGGAATTTTAGCATTTTAAAAATTTCATTCATCATATATGCATCATGCTGCAAATAACTTGTTGAATAAAATAAGGAATACTTCCATTTCTATAGTCCCTTTCATGACATCAGGATGTCCCAAAGTGCTGTACAGCCAATGAAGTACTTTTTGAAGTGCAGTCACTGTTGTAATGTAGGAACCATGGCAGCCAATTTGCACACAGCAAACTCCCCCAAACAGCAATGTGATAATGAGCAGAGAATCTATTTTGGTGATGTTGGCTGAGGGACAAATATTGGCCAGGATACTGGGGGAGAACTCCTCTGCTCTTCCTTGAATTAGTGTCATTTGGGTTTTTACGTCCATCCGAGAGGGCAGATGGGACCTTGGTTTAGCAAAGGTACCAAAGTTTATGCTTTACATTGTTAAGGAAAATACCTCAGAATTATTGCTACAGCCTCAGCGTGGCATACTACACACACTCGGGGTCATTTTGACTTTGTGCGGTAGTGTAGAACTGGTAAAGCGAATCGACAATCCATTTTACACTTCTCTCCATTTTATTTCCACTGAAGTCATAAATGAAGGGCTAGAAATTCATCTCAGATGGTGGGGCAAAACGGGCGGTATCGGATCAGCCGCCCATTATACACAGCACCTGATATTCAGTTCTGTTGACTGCAATAGAACTGAAGATCAGACGCTGTGTATAACAGGCAGCCGATCCTATATCGTTTTGCGCCACCACCCGCGACGGGTTTCTAGGCCAAAGACTTCTGTTTGTGGGAAGTCTAGTCAGTCAGAAAATGCAAAGTTTACTCAGTAAAGATCACGTACTTCTAATAAAATTCCTAACATTCAGAATTATCTAGAAATGACAAAGAATTAGGGGGCAAAATTGCCCCATGCCCCAATGGGAGATGGTAACCTTCTGGGACCGAGACTTTTAGCAGAAATCCCACCCCAATGCCGTGGAATTGCCCTTACCACCCCTCAAAGGAAGTGGAGCATGATCTCCTTAAAGGGGAGGGCTGCTGCGTATGCTGCCAGGCCTCTGATGGCCTCCACTAGGCCACCAGGCCAGCGTGTGACTGGGCCTACAGCATGGCACCCAAGTGCCGGGCTGCACGATGGTGGCCTGGACCACGCTAGGGCTGCCTTCATTGAGCTGACCCAAGAGTCCGCTCAAAAAAAAGAAGGCGGCCCGGAGAGCGCCCCGAGAGGTCAAGGGGTCAGCGTGGGGCAGTGAGGGGGTGCAGTGAGGGGGTGCCGCGCACAGCGATTACATCATCACTGGTTGCGCGGCATTCCGGGGTGCTAACCGCGGGGTGCTGTGCTGCCATGGCAATGCCTCCACAACCTCAGGCAAATTTCCTGAGAAGCCGTAGAACCGCCCTCCCCCGGAGGTGCTAACGGGGCTATAAAAAGGGCAATTTTGCCCCCTTAGTGTTCCGCTTAGCCATTGTAGCTACATAAACAAATCTGATGTAAACTATGATTTCATTTGGATTTATAAATGTAAATAATAGAGGGATACAGTGTATGTTTAAAGCTGTCTGTCCTTTGGTCTATCAGCTTCACTCATTTTTGAAAGTACATTTTTTTAAAGTGAGTACCTGTTTACGCAAAACATTAGCTAAGAACCTTCTTAAATTCAACCTTTAGTTTGCATTCAATAATGATTTTTAAAAACACAAACTGACATATGTGCCCAAAGACAATTTGACTTTTTGCACTGAGGAAAAAGGATTCATTTGGACTTCCAACAAAAGTAAGTCCAGGTATGCAGTCCATATTGTCTATTCTGTTTGAATTGTTTGCCCCTCCCCCGCCCCCACCACCATCTGATAGTCTGCAGTTAAAAAAACCCCACAATTTTAACTTAACCTGACGGTCCTTCTTGGCTTGAACTCAAATAATTTGGCAAATCCAGCCAAACAGATACATATCAGAGAGAAAGATCCTTCCAGTTGGACTGAAGAAATCCTACTGATGCAACCTCAGAAATGATGCACCTTCTCAGATTGCAGTATCTGCCTGCAGGTAAAAAGATTAATAGATCTGCAGAAATACACAAATGTGCAAAGAATAGGCAGATGGGCACCTTCAGAATTTAAATTTCTGTGTTATTAGCAGCGCATGGGCAAAGTGTGCATTGAGTAGCAATTATTGCATGAACATTCACTGAACATTGGTGTATTTTTGCTCACATTCTTGAATGCAAGTATTTCTAATGTACATATTTGGCCTTAACACAGTTAAATTGTTAAGCAGTAACTAATCTGGAATGTGCAAATTTACTCTGAATTTATTTCACACTTACATCACTTTCACTTTCCCTTTTCTAGGTGGGCATTAAACAACTGGAGGCATCTCGAACAGGCGGAGGCCATTCAGTCCCTTGTGCCTGTCCTGCCATTCAATTAGATCATGGTTAATCTGTATCTCAACTCCATCTACCTGCCTTGTTCCATAAACCTTAATATCCTTTACTTAACAAAAATCTATCAATCTCACCCGCCTCAACAGCTTTTTGGGGAGAGAGTTCCAGCTTCACAGTACCCTTTGGCCAGAAATTGGCCAAATAGCACCATCGCCATTTTTTTGACGCTAATCGCGTATAACGGCGTTTTTTTTATCGCGCAGTTAGCGTAAAAAACACGCGCAAAATTGTCCAAACACTTTTTGGCGATCACTATAGCGGTAAAAGTGCGCCGTTTTTTAAAAACAAAATTTCTCGGTGGTAAAAAAAACGCCCGTTTTGTGCAAGCGCAAAAAAGTTTGCCCCGTTTTTTTCACCCAATTCTTACAGCCTCTTTCAGGTCACATGCAGGGTGCGCCCATGGATGCACAGTACACCCAGGGCTGAATCAGCCATTTTGAGAGGGGATTTAAAGATCGGCAGACTTCAGCACAGGTGAGAAACAGTTAATCAAAAATCAAAAATTGCGGGTGATTCAGCAAAGAAGAGGGCTGGAAAAGTCACTCAAGTTGCAAATGAGTCCTTGATCACTGCTGTAGAAGGCAGATGGGGGGAGATCTTGAGGAAGGGTCATGGAAAACTACACCCACCTGCTATAATGCGTGTGTGGAAAAGTGTGGCTGAGTAGTTTCCTCAGTGGACTCTATCGAGAGGGACCATGTGCAGTGCAAGAAGGGCTGGAATGACGTTGCAGGGTCGTCAGAGTAAGTCATATTTGTATTTATGCACTCCAATTAATTAAATTGTAAATGTGACACATGTTGGTATTGCTAGGCTTAGTGTTGTACCTTATTTGCTATGAATGATCATCACACATTATAAAGACTGCTTTTTGACATTTAAAAGATGTTACTGCACTTCGATGTTATCCTGATGAACCATGTGCAACTACCAGGGCCATTAAACGGAGCACTGTATTAAATGCACACACTATGGTACAAGTGCTTTGATGCTATTTGATGACTATCTGTGTGTGCCACAAGAGCAGAAGGGCCCTCTGTTAAAAATTTGTATTGTCATCTTTCCAGGGAAAGTTGTCCCACAGCCGCCGAGAGCAGCGGAAAATAGGCGGCGGTTCGGCAAAACTGGTCCCACTCACCCACCTTCAAAGTCGCGTGACAGATCTGATGGGTGCCTCGCAGAGATCGACCACCCGTGGGGGGGGGTTGACCACACATTGGAGAGTGAGGGTAAGTCCTGCAAAATCCATGGTCTGGGTTGGCTCAATGTACTGTCTGTGGGCTAGGCTTCGGTTTATGCGATGTAGTGTCTGTGGGCTAGGGTCCAGTTAATACAATGCACTGTCAGTCATCGACATGTAATGCAGTCGTGGTAGTCCTTCAAATGAGCCTGTGCTATGTGAGCCTCTTCCCCTGCTGCTAACCAGTCGGTTGTTGTTTTTTATTTTGCAGATGTGGATTTCAAGTCATCCAATGCACCAGATGAAGCCCCCAGCTTGATGAATGCATTGGCCGAGGACACTGACCTCAACCCTGCTGAGGAATCTCCACAGGAGGAGGTACAGGAGGAGGAACAAAGTGTCATGGTGGGGGGTGAAGGGTGAGGGTGGATGTGGGGGAACCCATGCAGGCAATAACCACTTCAGCTGCAGGCAGCAGTTCAGCGGAGGAGGACACCGTTACATTCCCCGGTTATCCAGCATCTGAGGTCCCGGGTCCCAGTGGGTTGCAGCAAAGCATACCCAGGGCAGAAGCCCGTTTGCTCTCTGTGCGGAGGCTGAGTCGGCAAGGCCGCTCTGCCGAAAGGCAGGCAGACAAGCAGATGGATTTGGTGGGACTGTCTGGGGAGAGCATCCAGTTCAGCCAACAGCTCCTTGAGGTCATGGGTGGGATCTCAAGAAACACTGCATCACTACCTGCGGACATAAGAGAGGGCATGTCACAACTAATAGCTGCAACGCGGGAGAACGCCAGGGCTGTCAATGCCCAGCGGCAATTGACGGTCTCAACTCATGGCACTCCAGGCCCTAGTGTCACGAAACCCAGGCTGACAGCACCAGTGACTGGTGAGGCTGAGCAACAGGCTCACCACTCAGAGCCGGGCCTTCCGCAGCCCCAGTTTCTCCAGGGCTTCGAATAGCGTCTCCTACATCTGTCACCCAACAACAGCACCGCCCTGTCCACGCTGCTAATAAATGTCTTGGGGCCACCGGGAGTAGGGGTGTGGGCAAGGGCAAGAGCCACAATGGATGGATGCCGGGGTGGGGGGGGGAGGGACGCGGGACAGTGTTAAAATTGGGGGGATAAAGGTGGCTGCAGCTGAAGGATGTTTGGTGCAGGGTTTGTTGTTTTGCTTTGTTTTGTTGTTGTTTTGCTGTTATTTAAGTAAAGTTTACATTTCAAAAGTTTTAACATTCAAAAATGTTATTGAAATTCCTCAATTAATGTTTACAAAGTTTCATTAATGTACAACTGTACAAATGTTTAATAAATTTCCATTTATTCTTTCACCTAAACCAAACTTGTGCAGTGTCTCATTTGAAGATTAACAGGGGGAAATAGTCAACATGGTGGGATAGAGTGTGTCATGTATGTAACCACAATGTAACACCACTGTATGACTGTATACACTCAACCTAGACACACACCTTGACCACAGCGGGTGAACTTGTGGGAGACACTCCTTACCTGATCACACAGGTACAAAAAAGGAGGTCCCACGCAGGGTCATCGTCTTTGGAGCCATGTGAATAAAGAGTTAAAGTCACAGAGTGACCTCGTCCCCAGAATGTGCCTCGTGTGGTTTCATACTGTAGAGTAAGGACTTTACAGAGTGGGCAGGCAATGATGAAACGTGCCGTTTAGCCTTCATGCAAAGCATTGAATTATCAGCTGCTGACATAAGGCTTTTGCAGTGTGGAAAGCTTCATGAGGCCTCCTCCCCTGTCGTCGTGGGGGTGGTGGTGACATGGGTTCCGCCTCCTCCTCCTCCTCCTCCTCCCCCCTCTCTCCTGAGGTGGTTCAGCAATCCCCAGTGGCAATTCCTGTCCCCTCTTGATGGCTAGGCTGTGCAGCATGCAGCACACCACAATGTACTCAGTGAGCTGCTCAGGGGAGTATTGCAGGGAGCCTCCAGAGTGGTCCAGGCATCGGAAGCGCTGCTTCAGCACTCCAATTGTCTTCTCGACATTGTTGTGTGTGGCTATATGACTGTCATTATAGCGATACTTGGCTTATGTCTGAGGGTGCCGGAGGGGGGTCATGAGCCAGATGGCGAGCCCATAACCTTTGTTCCCCAGCATCCAGCTCTGGCCTTCTGGCTGACGCTCAAACAGCTGTGAGATAGTGCTTTCATGCAAGATGAAAGCATCATGGCTGGTCCCTTGAAATTGTGCATTTACTGCCGTGATACACTGTGTGTGGTCGCAGATGATCTGTACGTTCAGCGGGTGGAATCGCTTTCAGTTTCAGTAAAGCTCTGGATCCTCAAAAGGTGCTCGAAGGGCGATGTGCGTACAGTCAATGGCAGCCAGTACCTTCAGGAAGCCAGCAACTCATGCAAAACCTAAAGCCCTCTCATTCTGTACCTCCATGGTCATTGGTAAGTTTATGAAGTCCTTCCTGCATGCATACAATGCAGTAGTCACCTGGCAAATGCAATGATGTGTAGCGAACTGCGAGATGCAGCATATGTCCCCGCTGATGCCTGAAAGGAGCCGGAGGCACAGAAGGCAAGTGCCGCAGTCACTTTCACCTCGACGTGCAGTGCAGTCCTCCTCACGCTTGTAGGCTGTATGTCTGCCTTTATGAGCTGGCATATCTCTGTGACCACCTCTTTTCGAAAACGCAGCCTTCTAATGCACTGTGCCTCAGACAGGTGCAGGTATGAGCGCTGTTCCCTGAAAACTCATGGCGGGCTAAGGCCTCCTCCCCATAAGTCTGCGAGCTCTTTGATTACGCTGATAACGCTGTTGAATAAGCCTTCTTCCAGGTTTCTGCTCCATAGCAAAAGCAGCCAGCAATAATGCCAGAGATAACATAGGCCCCATTCTTTTCAATGTGCTTAATTAAATGTTTGTAAAAACGAAGTATAAACTCACAAAAGGCTAATGTGTAAAATGCAGCATTTCTTCCAAATGCTTTCATTCATTGAACTGTAGCTCCATTTTTCAAGATGGAGCCATTCATGCTGGTTTCGCCGTGAATCTGACTTGGTAAGACTTGCAATTTTGGGCTCTTTTTTTTCGCAGTACTTAAATTGACGTTACAGGTGTGACATCCAAAATCCGGAAACCTCAGGACCGAGGCCGTTCCGGATTCCGGGTATTTCTGGATTTCGGAACGTCTTTGCCTGGGCCAAGGAAGGTAGATAGGGGAGGTCAGTTGGGGAGTGAGGGTCGGTCGGGCCGCTGGAGGTCGGGAGGGGGGGCCAGTCGGGATGCCGGAGGTCGGGGGGGGGTCAGTCGGGCCGGGGGGGGGTGGTAGGTCAGGCTGAGGCCAGGGAGGTTGGTCGGGTCGAGCCTGGGGGAGATCGGGGGCTGCTGGGGGAGGGCAGTCAGCCAGAGTTTGGGCCAAGGTTCGGGTTGCACGGCCGGAGGTCGAGCCGAGGCCGGGGGAGTGTGGATTTTGGAACAATTTCCGGTTTCCGGACAACCCCGCCACAAATCAGCCCGGTGTCCGGATTCCGGAACATTCCAGATTCCCGAACTCCGGAGTTTGGACGTCGCACCTGTATTGACCAATTTAGCAAAAACGGCGGTATTGGAGCATTTGATGCCCGGTGATGTCACAAAAACGGTCCAAAAAAAGGGTGGACGGTATTTTTTACCGCTGGCCATTTTGGAAAAATTACGGTAAATTTTTTTAGCGCCAAAAACACACTTTTCCCCAAAAAAATGGCAGTAAAAGGGACGCAAGGCTGACTAAATTCTAGCCCTTTGTGTGAAGAATTGTTTCCTGTTGTCAACCCTGAACGGCCTCGCTCTAATTTTAAGGTTATGGACACTTGTTCTGGACATTCAACGATGAGCAGAGCAGGAGAGATTGCTTCAAGAATGAATCGGTTAAATGACCGCTGATGTTGCATTAAGTCAGTCAGTGATGGTTACTGAGGAAAAGGAGGAATAGCAGCAACAGAAGATCATAGCCAGAATGATCAAAGCCATAAAAGGTGGACCTACATGATTCGGTTAATATCTGATGCAGCATGAGTACTGCCAATGCTGCCACCTACTTTGACCGAACAAAGTGCAAGGAAGCTGTGCTACAACATGGATATGATCTCAGATCTATTAGCTTCTGGAACATGAACTGCAAATACGGAACACTAAAAGATACCACTCTCAGTGGAAGTGGAAAGTGACTGCTCACTCAACTTCTACACCATTGAGTACTTCCAGGCACAAACAGGACATATCACTAGAGGTCACTGGAGGTTACTGGTACCTTTTTCCATCATGTGTCAACATGCATCACTTTCAACAGTGGCATTAGCTGGAGAAGAATACCCAGTTTTACTAGTAGTGTTTCTGATGTTTAGATTCCTCTGATAATTATTTGCAGTGTAACCCACAGCGATTTGGAACGATGATTGTAGCATCTTGCATGATATAAACTCTGGTCAATGAGGCACATGTGCATACTTCCTGAAGAGCTGCAAGTTAGGCCCCAGGAAGAGAATACTACCCCCACTGTCCCCCCCCCCGCCGCCCCATTCTCAGCACCCCAGCCTAAAGAGATGCAGGTGCAATGAGCACTGATTAGCAATTTCCCCCCTTTATACCTGTAGAAAGGCCTTTCTGCAAAGAATATACTGCAAAATGTGTGCAAATATTTTAAAGCAGTGTTTTGGGGGACAGATTGAGGGGAGGAGGAAAAGAGTTAGGAGACCACGGGGCCGAAATTCAGGCCCACCAGAAACCTGGCACACTTACCGTTTTTTAAGTGTTTTCATCACCGGCAAGGATGAAGTTGACTCTTGATCGATATTCAGCTCTTTGTCCTTTTTTTTGAAGCTGTCAGGAAGTCGGTCATAATGGGGGCGGAAGTGCAGCGGTAAGTGCTGGTGAGGGGCGGAAGTGGAGGCGGGACAGATTCTCCGCCGCTGTCACTCAGCAGCGGAGTGGTGGTGACATCATTGCGTATCTGCCCTCCTTTAAAGGGGAGAGAATCGGCAAATAGTGTTTCGGCCTGGCCAGCAGCCTGGCACCCAAGAGGTTTGCCAGGCTGCCTGTTGGTGGCCTGACTAAACCCGGGTGTTGTGTTCCTAACATAGATGGGACTGCACGCTGGGAGGTTCAAGTAACAGTGACCTCAGTCTTTATTAAGACACTCCAGAGTGAGGAACAGGCCTTAGGGGCCGGCTTATATACAGTGCTCCCAAGGGATGCTGGGATCCCTTGGGACTTCAAGGGATGCACTCCCTGGTGGCAGAACATGGGAGTGCATGCTTTACAGATACACAACATCACTCCCCCGCAAAGTCAAAGTGAAAACTATTTACAAGGTGAGGCGGTGGGAGCCTTTCTTTCCCTGGTGGACCGCCTCGGTACAAATGTCTGTTCTGGTGTGTTGGCTGTGCCCTCGCTGGGCTGATGTGTTGTTGGCCCTTCAAGGCTGCTGGGTGACCCTGACCTTGCTGGGCTGTTGGGCATGATGGGTTTGATTTCCTGGTCCGGCATGGTGTCCTTGATACTTTGGGTGTGTGTTGTGGGTTCAAAAAATGTGGTGTCTGCTGTGGGTTGTTCAGGGCAGTCTGTGAACCGCAGCCTCGTTTGGTCCAGGTGCTTTCTGCAAATTTGTCCATTGTCTAGTTTGACTACAAACACCCTACTCCCTTCTTTACCTATCACAGTGCCCGCGATCCACTTGGGACCATGTCCATAGTTTAGTACATACACAGGGTCATTCAGATCAATTTCCCGTGACACAGTGGCGCGACCATTGTTTACATTTTGTTGCTGCCGCCTGCTCTTTACCTGATCATGCAGGTTGGGGTAAACCAGCGAGAGTCTGGTTTTAAGTGTCCTTTTCATGAATAGCTCAGCCGGGGGCACCCCTGTGAGCAAGTGGGGTCTCGTGCGGTAGCTGAGCAGTACTCGGGACAGGTGGGTTTGGAGTGAGCCTTCTGTGACTCATTTAAGGCTCTGTTTGATGGTTTGTACTGCCCGCTCTGCCTGCCCATTGGAGGCTAGTTTAAACGGGGCCGAAGTGACATGTTTGATCCCATTGCGGGTCATGAATTCTTTAAATTCGGCACTGGTGAATCATGGACCATTGTCACTGACCAGTATGTCAGGCAGGCCGTGGGTGGCAAACATGGCCCTCAGGCTTTCAATGGTGGCGGTGGCGGTGCTTCCCGACATTATTTCACATTCAATCCATTTTGAAAACCATCCACCACCACCAGGAACATTTTACCGAGAAACGGGCCCGCGTAGTTGATATGGATCCTCAACGATGGTCTGAAGGGCCAGAACCACAAACTTAGTGATGCCTCTCTGGGCGCATTGCTCAACTGAGCACACACGCTGCATTGCCGTACACAGGACTCTAAGTCAGAGTCGATAAAGGGCCACCACACGTGGGATCTGACTATCGCTTTCATCATTACTATACCCGGGTGTGTACTGTGGAGATCCGAGATGAACATCTCCCTGCCCTTTTTGGGTAGCACTACGCGGTTACCCCACAACAGGCAGTCTGTGTGAATGGATAGCTCGTCCTTTCACCGCTGGAACAGCTTGATTAGCGCATGCCTTTCAATGGGGATGCTGGCCCAGCTCCCATGCAGTACACAGTTTTTTACGAGGGACAGCAGAGGATCTTGGCTAGTCCAAGTCCTAATCTGGCGGACCGTGACAGGTGATTTATCATTTTCAAATGCTTCCATGACCATCAACAAGTCTGCAGGCTGCGCCACCATCAACAAGTTTGCAGGCTGCGCCATTTCCACCCCCGTGGTGGGCAATGGTAGCCGACTGAGAGCATCCGCACAGTTCTCGGTGCCTGGCCTGTGGTGGATGGTATAGTTATATGCTGATAGCTTGAGTGCCCACCTTTGTATGCGGGCTGAGGCATTAAGCGCAGGTACCATGACATGAGGGTTACTTTGGGCGCAAATGAAGTTGGATCAGGTTTACACCTAAGGCAGTTTACAGTAACAAGTCTTTTGAGTCAGTACATTCATTGCATTTGGCGATGAGGTAACTTAAGAAGCTTCAAATGTACAATAGGCACTATTGGAATTCTGGAGAGATTCATGGATGGCGAGGATTGGGTGGATTTTATCGACCATCTGGATCAGTATTTTGTGGCCAACAAAATGGAGGGAGAGGCTGACGCAGTTCGGTTCAGGGTGGTTTTCCTCACCATTTGTGGTCCAAAATTTTATGGCCTCATGAAGAATCTTCTCTCGCCTTTACATCCAACGGATAAAGAATATGGGAGTTTTTGTGCTTTAGTGCATGACCATTTTAAGCCAAAAGAGGGGATCATCATCTCATGCTATCTCTTCTACACGTATGTCCGTGCTGAAGGCCAGGATGTGTCGGGATTTGTCGGCAACCTGCGACGTCTTGCTGAGCCGTGTAAGTTTGGGAACATGTTGGAAGATGTGCTGCAAGATTTCTTCGTGATAGGCATCAACCAAGATGTGATTCTTTGGAAGTTATTGGCCAAAGAGAAGCTAGATTTGAGCAAAGCCATCATGACTGCCCAGGCATGCATGATGACTGATGATAATTTGAGGCAGATATCATCGAAGAGTCGGAGCTCCACGGCAGGTACTGTAAAGAAGATTGTGTCATCGTCTGGCAGAGCTGCTTATGGCAGGGACTACTCCGATCGCTTATGTGAAACCTGTAGCTGCTCAAAGTCCGCCAACTGGTACGAATCCGATTTCACCCTGTTGGCATGGTGGGGGCAATCATTGGCCTCATCAGTATCAGTTTAAACAGTACTCCTATAATAGCTGTTCGAAAGTGGGGCATCTTCCGAGAATGTGCCCACAACTGAGCAAGCATGCTGCCGCTCATCACATTGCTGATGATGACCAGACCAGTGCTGGCCCGGATACACAACCCAAGGAGGAAGTGTATGGTCTGTATTCATTCTTGGCAAAGAGCCAGCTGATAATTGTTAATGTGCAGCTGAATGGCGTGCCTGTATCAATGGAGCTGGACACGGGTGCGAGTCAGTCGATAATGAGCCAAAGAACATTCGATAAGCTGTGGGACACTGAGGCTGTGAAGCCTAAGCAGAGTCCAATCAATGCCAAGTTTCACTAAAGGAACTCATACCAGTGATTGGCAGTGCAGTAGTCAAGGTGTCATATGATGGTGTGGTTCATGATCTTCCATTATGGATCATACCAGGTAATGGTCCAACAGGAATTGGCTCGAGAAAATCAAGTGGAATTGGAATGATATCAAAGTGTTGTCTTTGGTGGATGACACTTCGTGTGCTCAAGTGTTGAAGAAGTTTCCTTCTTTGTTTGAACTGGGCATTGGTAATTTTACTGGAGCTAAGGTGTAGATTCACCTGGATTCTGATGCAAGGCCTGTCTATCATAAAGCTCAGTCTGTTCCTTACATGATGAGGGAGAAGGTTGAAATTGAGCTTGACAGACTCCAACATGAAGGGGTCATATCACCGGTCGAGTTTAATGAGTGGGCGAGTTCCATTGTTCTTATGTTGAAGAGTGATGGCACTGTCAGGATTTGTGGAGACTACAAGGTTACGATTAACTGCTTTTGAAACAGGATCAGTATCTGTTACCGAAGGCTAATGACCTGTTCGCCATGCTAGCTGGTGGAAAGTCGTTCACTAATTGGATCTGACATTGGCCTATATGACCAAGGAGCTTGTCAACACTTTGAAGAAACTCACCTGCATCAACATCCATAAAGGACTGTTTGTTTACAACAGGTGTCCTTTTGGAATTTGTTTGGCTGCAGCCATATTTCAGCGGAATATGGATAGTCTACTGAAGTCTGTTCCTAGAACTGTCGTGTTTCAAAATGACATTCTAGTCATAGGTCGTGACACTACTGAACATCTGAACAATCTTGAAGAAGTCCTACATCGCCTGGACAAAGTGGGACTCAGGCTGAAATGTTTGAAGTGTTTCTTCAATTCACCTGAAGTTGATTTCCTGGGGAGGAAGATTGCTGCTGATGGCATCAAACCTACTGATTCGAAAACCAAAGCCATTAAAAATGCACCCAGGCCTCAGAAATTGATGGAGCTGCGTTCATTCCTTGGGCTACTCAAATACTTTGGTAATTTCTTACCCAGATTGAACACTTTGTTATAGCCACTGCACGTGCTGCTCAGAAAAGGCGACAACTGGGTCTGAGGTGTGTCTCAATATAGAGCCTCTGAGAAAGCTAAGAATCTGCTCTGTTCAAACAAGTTGCTTGTTCATTATGATCCGTGTAAGCGTCTTGTATTGGCCTGTGATGCTTCATCATGTGGGGTTGACTATATACTCCATAAAGCAAATATGTCGGGTAAGCTACAACCTGTTGCATATGCTTCGAGAAGTTTGTCAAAGGCAGAAAGAGCTTACAGCATGGTAGAAAAAGAAGCTTTGGCCTCTGTGTAAGGGGTCAAAAAGATGCATCAGTATCTGTTTGGTCTTCGTTTTGAACTCAAAATGCATCACAAGCCACTCATTTAATTGTTTTCGGAAAAAAAAGGTACTAATACTAATGCATCGTCCCATATCCAGAGGTGGGCATTGACATTGTCTGCTTATGATTATGTTATTCATCATTGACCTGGCACTGAGAATTGTGCCGATGCACTGAGTTGTCTGCCGTTGCCCACACCCGAGGTGGAGATGCCTCAACCTGCAGATCTACTGTTAGTAATGGATGCTTTTGAGAGTGAAGGAACTCCTGTCACTGCTCAACAAGGTAGGATCTGGACCAGTCATGACTCTATTTTATCAGTTGTGAAACGTTGTGTCCTCAGTGGTGATTGGTCTGCAATATCTATGGAAATGTGTGATGGGACCAAACCTTACAACCGTCGCAAAGATGAACTGTCCATTCAGTCAGAATGTTTACTGTGGGGTAATCATGTTATTATACCTAAGAAAGGTAGAGAAAAATTTGAACGTGAACTACATATCATTCATCCTGGTATTGTCATGATGAAAGCATGTATGATGGCCTGGAATTGGCTCTGATCTGGTATCATGTGCGCATCAGTGCAATACTTGCATGCAGCTATGTAAAGTACCAGTGGAATCCACCGAGTCTTTGGTCCTGGCCATCTAAACCATGGTCGAGGACCCACATTGATTTTGCAGGCCCTTTCCTGGGAAAGGTGTTTTTTGTTGTGGTGGATGCATACTCAAAGTGGATAGAGTGTATTATTATGTTATCCAGTACATCTACAGCTACTACTGAGAGCCTTCGTGTCATGTTTGCTACTCTTGGTTTGCCTGACATTGTTGTGATCGACAACGGATCATGCTTCACAATTCTGGAGTTTCAGGAGTTCATGAAACACAATGGTATTAAACATGTGAGGTCAGCCCCATTCAAATTTGCTTCGATGTTCAAATGATCAAGCAGAGTATGAAACGCGTAACTCAGGGTTCACTGCAAACTCACTTGTCCTGTATACTGCTCAGTTACAGGACCAGACCTCACACGCTTAACGGGGTCTCCCCTGCTGAACTATTGATGAAGAGAAATCTCAAGGCCAAGCTCTCTCTTGTTCATCCCGATTTGAATGATCGTGTTGCAAACAGATGTCAAAGTAAGCAAGGGTATCATGATTGTGCTACTGTGTCATGTGAGATCTCTGTCAATGATCCGGTTTATGTACTGAACTATGGTCAAGGTCCAAAGTGGATCGCCGGTACTGTTACAGCCAAGGAGGGTAACAGAGTGTTTATTGTTGTGCTCAAGAATGGGCAAACATGCAGGAAACATGTTGATCAGATAAAACTGCGGCACACAGATGAACTGGGACCCCTTGAGGAAAATGGAGTCAGTGACCAACCAACCAATGTTCGTTCATCAGAGGACTTTGCTGTCATTATTGAAACTGAACCTCCAGTCTCTGATGTGGTCATTACCACTCCCATCGGATCGGTTACTCAGCCTTCAGTCACAACTGACTCAGAACGCTCACCTAGAACTGAAGTTGAACTGAGATGATCAACTCATGAACAGAAAGTCCCAGATTGTCTTAATTTGTAAAAAGACTGATATTAAGATCTTGAAAAGGGATATTGTTTTGTATTTGTGCTTGGGGTCACCAGACACCAGGGGGCGCCACTATCGGAGATCATTGGGCTGTACGCGCGCGTGCGCGGTCACTGGTATATAAGCGTGGGTACCATGTCACGTGGATTACTTTGGGCGCGAATAAAGTTGGATCAGGTTTACACCTGAGGCAGTTTACAGTAACAAGTGTTTTGAGTCATTAGATTAATTACAAATGGGACTAAAGAAACTGAAACCCTCTCCACTGAAAAAACTTTAGGAACAAGTTGAAAAAGAGTTCAATGCATTGGCCATGACCCCGATAAGTGGCATGCAGGTCAAAAAGAAGTGGCAGGGACCTTGGCCAAGCAGTTACTGTAAGTATTTATGCACTACAATTACATTTGTAAATGTGACTAATGTGTGTGTGTGTGTGTGTGTGTGTGTATGTGTGTGTGTGTATGTGTGTGTGTGGCCACCACAACACAAGGACCCTCTCTTAAAAAGTTCTATTTTCATCTTTGCAGAGCAAGGTGTCACAGATCAACCGAGAAAGGTCAAAAACTGGAGGAGGTGTGCCAAGTAAGCTGAAACTAACAGCCGTGGAACAGAGGATCGCTGATATGATTCAATCTCACAAGAGAAGATCAACCACCAATGTGGACCCTGGGCCCAGGTTACCGAGAGAGGGTAAGCCCTGCCGTGTACTCATGTCACCCTGTCCCCTCTGCCCCCTCCCCTGCTGCTAACCAAACATCTGCTCTATTATGTTTTGCAGATGTTGCGCATCAGGAAGAGACTGAAGTTGAAACAGAAGATCAGGAAGCCGTCAGTCCAGATATTCTACATCAACTTTAGGATGAAGATGACAATGAAGGGCAGCAGGAAGACCCCAATGATGAGATGGTTACATTGCAACTGAAGCCAATGAACCCCCTGAGGATGCCAAGCCCTTTGCTGAGCGATACAACCAATGCGACATTTCATGCAGTAGAGTCTGATGCTGCGGGTCCCAGTGGGTTGCAGCAAGCCACACCTGGGAGACAGCCGAGGATGGTGGGAAGGAAAGCTCAACCTGAAATGCAGGATGCAGGGGACATAAGACAGTTCATGGGAATGAGTGGGGAGAGCATTGAGCTAAGCAGATCACTCCTGGCCACCATGGTGGGGTGAGGGGAGAATTAGAGCGACTCTCAGTAGAAGTAGCAACACCGTCTGTAGGAATGGGAGCAATGTCGGGACAGATGAGGGAGGGGATGTCGGAAATGAGGGAGGGGATGTCGGAGATGAGGGAAGGGATGTCGGAGATGAGGGAGGGAATGTTGGAGGCAGCTGATGCATTGTCGGTACAGATTAGGGAGGGAATGTCGGAGATTAGGGAGGGAATGTCGGAGATTAGGGAGGGAATGTCGGAGACAGCTGGTGCAGTGTCGGTACAGATTAGGGAGGGAATGTCGGAGGCAGCTGGTGCAGTGTCGGTACAGATTAGGGAGGGAATGTCGGAGATAGCTGCGGCATTAAGTGGACATTCCCAGGTTGTCATTGCCCAACAGCAATTGCCAGCATCAACTGCTGACACTCACTTTCCAATCCCCAGACCAAAGTCAGGTAGTGTGCCGGGGGTTCATGCACAGACTGAAGAAGTGTCCGACAATGAAGCCAGCCCTTCCACAATGCTGTCTGCTAGGTCTGTCCCTGGCCAACCCCACCAACAACAAATGCGCCTTCACGCAAAAAGCAGGAAAAATCTTGGGGTCATGGTAAGGAAGCAGAAGTCTGTGATAGAGGCAGCAAGAGGGGCAAGAGGGGCACACAGTGCTAAGATCTTTGAATTAGGGGGCGGAGAGATGGCTGCAGCTCGGGTTTGATTGTTTGTTGCTGCTACTTGGTGTTTTCTTCATTGAAAAGTTTGATACAAATTTTTAAAATTAAAGTTAAGTAAAACTGTACAAATGTTTAATTAACCTAATTATTTTTTTAATTTATGCAGAATCCTGCACATTATTTTTTGAATTAAAGCAATATAAACGAACACAAAATTATGTACATATGATGTACATTATTTTTTCACACTAACTGGACGAAAGAGTCAACACTGTCAGGCTGTTTAGCCTTCAGGCAGCAAAGCAATCACGGATTAGCCACTGATGCAAGTCTCTAGCTATGGCTACATGTGCACGAGGCCGCCTCCTCCGCTATAGTCCTGCGGGTGGAGGTGGTGGCATGGGTTCGTCATCCTCCTCCTCCTGCTGCTGGTCCTGCTCGTCTTCCTGCTGCTGCTCCTCCTCCACCTCCCCCTCGACCTCGTTGTCAGTCTCCTCTTCCTCCCCCACCGCCACCGCCATCCCGGCCCCTTCTCCCCTCAGGAGAATCTTCAATATCCAGGGCCTGGCTCCTCATGATGGACAAGTTGTGCAGCATGCAGCACACGACAGTGAACTGACTGATGTGGTGAGGGGCCTATTGCAGGTAGCCTCCAGAGTGGTCCAGGCATCGGAAACACTGCTTCAGTATGCTAATTGGCCACTTTATGATGCTCCATGTCATTATGTGCGACCTGTTGTACCGATGCTGTGGCTCAGTGCGGGGATTGCGTAGGAGGTCATAAGCCAGGTGGCGAGCCCGTACCCTTTGTCTCCGAGCAAACAGCTGTGCCCTTCTGGCAGCTCCTAAAACATGGTAGATGTAACGCTCTCACATCGGAGGAAAGCATCATGGATGCTACCTGGGTATTTAGCATTCACTGCCATGATCCGATGCAGATCGTCGCAGTCGAGCTGTACATTAGGGAATGGAACTCTTTCCTGTTGTGATAAACCTCAGTCATCCAAAGGTGCTCGCAAGGCGATGTGGGTACAGTCGATCACATCTTGTACCTTTGAGAAGTCAGCAATTCTGGAGAACCCCACAGCCCAGTCTCACATTGCCTGCGTGGTCATAGGGAAATTGATTAAATGGTCTGTTTTGCATACAGTGCAGCAGTCACCTGTCGAATGCAGCAATGTGTGGCGTGCTGCGAGATGCAGCACATGTCCCCAGTTGCTGCTTGAAATGAGCCAGAAGCATAGAAGGCAAGTGCTGCAGTGACCTTCACTTCCACAGGTAAAGCAGTCCTCCTGCCACTTCTTGGCTGTATGGCTGACCTGACTAGCTGGCAGATCTCGGTGATGACCTCCTTTCTAAATTGCAGCCTGCAATTCCAGTCTGCCTCACTAAGATGGAGGTATGAGTGCCTGCCCCTGTAGATTCAATCAGGATATGGACTCCTCCCCATTAATGCCCGGGTGATCTGGTTTGTGCGACGACGGCGTAATCGTATTATCCTCGTCTCCATGTGCCATGCATGTAAACCATCCTTGCAACATGAAGCACAGTAAAATGTGCACCCATAATTCTTAGTCTTAATTTTGTTATTCTTGTCGCATACACACCTTTGCTGGGTGACAACTGAGCAGAATGGACCAGACCCTGGTCTGCGCGCATGCGCAACACTAAGCTCTGTCTCTATGGAGACACGGCACACAGAGATTTATGATACTTTAATTATAGCTTGTGCCGAAATGCCTATGTTTTCTGCTGTGTTATGCCATCTTCGATGCACAGTTCACAGTGCATGCCGGCAGGATCGCTCCTTCGGCCGGACAGAAACACAGGAGCTCGACGCTTGGATTCCACCCGCCCTCATCCCCCCCATCCTGAAAAGAATCGTTGTTGGCAAAAATCGGTTAAAGGGTCAAAAACGGTGCAGAAATCAGTTTTTAACCAGACCTGCGCCAAAAAATCTGCTGTACAAAAAAACAGCGCTGACAGTCGCCGCCAGCGTACAAACTTAGAGGAAAATTGCAAAATCATGACTGCACCAAAAAAATCAGCTGACGCCAAAAATACAGCGCCCAATGATGGCGAACATCGAGCCCAAAGTATAGTCGCTTTTGTAATGAAGGAAACGCAGCAGCCAATTTGTACACAACAAGCTCCCATAAACAGCACTGTGATACTGACCATAATCAGTTTTAGAAAATGTTTGATTGCAAAATAAATAGCGGATTTTTTTAGGCTCCCCACTTACTGACTTATTTACTGGCTTGTCTTAAAATTATTTGTAGAAGTTTTGAATCGGTCATGAATGTCTACCATTTTAGTTTCTTCCTCATTGGCTAAATCTCTCATGTTTTCCTCTTGATTCATATATCAGAATTGCCGAAAATCTTGCTCAAAGATATTCTGCCCAATCAGACTGCATGAGAAATAAAAATATTTTAAAAGATATAGCGACTCCGACATTCTAGGTTCAGACAGAATGTTTGTGAAATAATGTGAATTCAGCAGGGATGGATCATCAAAATAAAATGACAGACTTAAAGAAAGAACTGCATTTATATAACACCTCATCACAGTTTACCTACAATAATTATTTTGAAATGCAGTGAGTGTTATGCAGGGAAATGAGCCAATCATATTGATCACAGAAAGACTAATTAATTCCTGTTTGTGGGTGTCAGTCAAAGGAGTTGGCCAGGACACCAACAGAATTATTTGGCTTTTTATTTAAGCAATGCCATAAAGATCTTTAACAACCAACTGAAAGACCAACAGAATTTCATCCAAAGATAACAAAATCTCAGTTTAACATTATTGTGATCCTAACACAGATGAGACTGCACACAGGGAAGTTAAAGTAACAATGACCTCAGTCTTTATTAAGACACTCCAGAGTGAGGAACAGGCCTTAGAGGCCGGCTTATATACAGTGCTCCCAAGGGATGCTGGGATCCCTTGGGACTTCAAGGGATGTGCTCCCTGGTGGCGGAATATGGGAGTGCATGCTTTACAGATACACAACATCACTCCCCCCCAAAGTCAAAGTGAAAACTGTTTACAAGGTGAGGCGGTCGGGAGCTTTTCTTTCCCTGGTGGACCGCCTCGGTACCAATGTCTGTTCTGGTGTGTTGGCTGTGCCCTCGCTGGGCTGGCGTGTTGTTGGCCCTGCAAGGCTGCTGGGTGAGCCTGGCCTTGCTGGACTGTTGGGCATGATGGGCTCAATTTCCTGGTCCGGGGTGGTGTCGTTGAACCTTTGGGTGTGTGTTGTGGGCTCAAAAAAGATAGTGTCTGCTGTGGATTGTTCAGGACAGTCTGTGAACCGCAGCCTCGTTTGGTCCAGGTGCTTTCTGCAAATTTGTCCATTGTCTAGTTTGACTGCAAACACCCTACTCCCTTCTTTACCTATCACTGTGCCCGCGATCCACTTGGGACCATGTTCATAGTTTAGCACATAAACAGGGTCATTCAGACCAATTTCCCGTGACACAGTGGCACGACCATCGTTTACATTTTGTTGCTGCCGCCTGCTCTCTACCTAATCATGCAGGTTGGGGTGAACCAGCGAGAGTCTGGTTTTAAGTGTCCTTTTCATGAGTAGCTCAGCCAGGGGCACCTCTGTGAGCAAGTGGAGTCTCGTGTGGTAGCTGAGCAGTATCTGGGACAGGCGGGTTTGGAGTGAGCCTTCTATGACTCATTAAAGGCTCTGTTTGATTGTTTGTACTGCCCGCCCTGCCTGCCCATTGGAGGCTGGTTTAAACGGGGCCGAGGTGACATGTTTGATCCCATTGCGGGTCATGAATTCTTTAAATTCGGCACTGGTGAAACATGGCCCGTTGTCACTGACCAGTTTGTCAGGCAGGCCGTGGGTGGCAAACATGGCCCTCAGGCTTTCAATGGTAGTGGTGGTGCTTCCCGACATTATTTCACATTCAATCCATTTTGAAAAAGCATCCACCACCACCAGAAACATTTTACCGAGAAACGGGCCCGCATAGTCAACATGGATCCTCAACCATGGTCTGGAGGGCCAGGACCACAAACTTAGTGGTGCCTCTCTGGGTGTGTTGCTCAACTGAGCACACAAGCGGCATTGCCAGGACTCTGAGTCAGAGTCCATACACGGCCACCACACGTGGGATCTGGCTATCACTTTCTTCATTACTATATCCAGGTGTGTGCTGTGGAGATCCAAAATGAACGTCTCCCTGCTCTTTTTGGGTAGCACTATGCGGTTACTCCACAACAAGCAGTCTGCCTGAATGGACAGCTCGTCCTTTCACTGCTGGAATGGCTTGATTAGCTCTTGTATTTCAATGGGGATGCTGGCCCAGCTCCCATGCAGTACACAGTTTTTTACTCGGCACAGCAGAGGATCGTGGCTGGTCCAAGTCCTAATCTGGCGGGCCGTGACAGGTGATTTATCATTTTCAAACGCTTCCATGACCATCAACAAGTCTGCGGGCTGCGCCACCATCAACAAGTTTGCAGGCATGAACAATTTCCACCCCTGTGGTGGGCAATGGTAGCCGACTGAGAGCATCCGCACAATTCTAGGTGCCTGGCCTGTGGTGGATGGTACAGTTATACGCTGATAGCGCGAGTGCCCACCTTTGTATGTGGGTTGAGGCATTAGTATTTATCCCCTCGTTTTCAGCGAACAGGGATATGAGGGGCTTGTGATCGGTTTCCAGCTCAAATTTGAGGCCAAACAGGTACTGATGCATTTTCATTACCCCGAACACACACGCTAATGCCTCTTTCTCAATCATGCTGTGGGCCCTCTCGGCCTTAGACAAGCTCCTGGAGGCACAGGTGACAGGTTGCAACTTCCCCGCAACGTTAGTTTGTTGTAAAATAAACACCCGGCTCCGTACGACGACGCATCACATGCTAGCACATGTCTTTTACACAGGTTATACAATACAAGCAGCTTGTTGGAGCATAAAATGTTTCTGGGTTTCTCAAAAGCAATTACTTGTTTTTTTTCCCATACCCAGTTCTCACCTTTACGCAATACCACATGTCGGGGCTCTAAGAGGGTGCTTAACCCCGGTAGGAAGTTACCAAAATAGTTGAGGAGTCCCAGGAACAACCGCAGCTCCGTGACGTTCTGTGGCCTGGGCGCGTTCCTGATAACCTCTGTCTTGGTGTCTGTGGGCCGAAGGCCGTCTGCCGTGATCTTCCTCCCCAAAAACTCCACTTCTGTTGCCATGAAGACGCATTTCGAACTCTTCAGCTGCAGCCCTACGCGATCCAGTCGCTGGAGGACCTCCTCTAGGATTTGTAGGTGCTCGACTGTGTCCTGACCCGTGACCATTATGTCATCCTGAAAACCACCGTGCGTGTTACCGACTTGAGTGGGCCCTCCATGTTTCTCTGGAAGATCACTGCAGCCGACCGAATTCCAAACGGGCATCTGTTGTAGATGAGCAGTCCCTTGCGCGTGTTGATGCAGGTGAGGCCTTCGAAGAATCCTCCAGCTCCTGCGTCATGTAGGCCAAAGTTAGGTCGAGCTTAGTGAATGTCTTGCCTCCTGCCAGCTCGCAAATAGGTAGTCTACTTTAGGTAGCGGGTATTGGTCCTGTAGCGAGAAACGATTAATAGTTACTTTATAATCGCCGCAAATCCTGACCGTGCCATCACTTTTGAGTACTGGAACAATCGGACTGGCCCACTCGCTGAATTCCACTGGGGAGATGATGCCCTCACGTTGCAGCCTGTCCAGCTCAATTTCCTCTCTCTCCCTCGTCATGTGAGGTGCTACCTTGTGGTGAATGAGTCGTGCCTCTGGGACCAAGTGGATCCGCACCTTCGCCCCGGAAAAGTTTCCAATGGCTGGCTCAAAAAGGGAAGGAAATTTGTTCAGAACCTGAGGCCTCATCGACATGTCATAGTGCTCAGATGTCATCCCAGTTCCAGTGGATTTTGCCCAGCCAGCTCCTTCCAAGCAGTGTGGGGCCATCACCCGGGACAATCCAGAGTGGCAGTTCATGCACCGTGCACTCATAGGTGACCTTGACCATGGTGCTGCCCAGGACAGTGATGAGTTCTTTGGTGTACATTCTCAGTTTCGTGTGGATGGGGCTCAGGGCTGGTCTAAGTGCCTTGTTGCACCACAGTCTCTCAAACATCTTTTACTCATGATGGATTGGCTAGCACCAGTGTCCAGTTCCATGTCTATGGGTAAGCCATTCAATTTTACATTTAGTATTATAGGTGGACATTTGGTCAAAAATGTGTGCACCCCATGTACTTCAGCATCTGCCTCCTGTCTCTGAGGCTCAAAATTGTTTTGATCCACCATGGATCAATCTTCCTCTGCCACGTGGTGGTTAGCAAGTTTTGCAGAAGCTCATTGGAGGTGCCCCATTGTTCCACAGCTGTTGCAAACATACCCTTTGAAGCGGCATGAATAGGCTGAATGGAAGCCTTCACAACGCCAACAAGCTGTGAATTGCTTTGCATTCATCCTTTGTTGCAGACTCTGAGTCATCTGGGTCAACTGAGGCCTGTTGGCAGTTGCAGACTCGTGCCCTGTACATTTCTGCTCACAAACACAGTTCCAGTTAATTTATGAACATTGCTAGCACTTGTGTGCTGAGAGATTTGTTTGGTGTTATCACTGGTGGACATAAATGCCTGTGCCATCGCAATGGCCTTTCTGAGGGTCGGTGTCTCGACAGTCAAAAGTTTTCGTAGGATGGTCTCGTGGCCACGCCCAGTACAAAAAAGTCTCTGAGCATCTGCTCCAGGTAGCCATCAAACTTACATTGGCCTGCAAGTCGCCTTAGCTTGGCGACATAGCTCGCCACTTCCTGACCATCAGATCGCTGGCAAGTGTAGAGCCGATATCTCGCCATCAGCATGCTCTCCCTCGGGTTAAAATGCTCCCGAATCAGTGTACACAGCTCATCATACGACTTATCTGTGGGTTTCACCGGAGCCAGAAAATTCTTCATGAGGCTGTAGGTCGGTGCCCCGCAGACCGTGAGGAGGACCACTCTCCTTTTTGCAGCGCTGTCTTCTCCGTCCAGCTCGTTGGCTACAAAGTACTGGTCTAGCCGTTCGACATAGACTTCCCAGTCCTCATCCTCCGAGAACTTCTCCAGGATGCCCATCTTTGCTGCATCTTTGCATTGGATTTATATACTCGTCGCCAGTTAGTGTGTTACTAACACAGATGTGACTGCACACAGGGAGGTTAAAGTAACAATGATCCCAGTTTTTATTAAAACGCTCCAGAGTGTGGAACAGGCCTTAGGGGCCGGCTTATATACAGTGTTCCCAAGGGATGCTGGGACCCCTTGGGACTTCAGGGGATGCGCTCCCTGGTAGCTGAATATGCATGCTTTACATATGCACAACAAACATATCATTTGAACGACAGCAATTCTGACACTGTAGACACCTTTTGATTGCTGCATTGGACTGTCAGTCTAGCTCCTGTGCTGAAGTCTCGGGAGTAGACTTATACCTATAAACTTCCGAATCAGTGGTGAAATTGCTATTGATTGAACCAAGTTGATCTGCAAAACTCGCTGCACGAATCTGCAGCACTATTTCATATCTTAACATCAATTACTTACATCATCACTTACTTTATGATCAAATGTCAAAATACCATTTTTTAATGCCATGAATAGCACATAGTGTCCTACCAGGGCAGAATTGTCGCTCTCGTTTATGAAAAAGATTGACATGATTGAAGGATTTTATTAATATGTAGATGTACAAAGGTAATTAACAATAAAACCACAGAGCCTGGAGCATCCGTTTGGTTGCGCTGTCTTTTTCAGCGCATTTAATCTGAAATCAGCCAACCCAGCGCAAAAGGTTGCAGAATTTCAAGCACAAATTACGTCAGTGCAAATCGAGTTTCCACGATCTTTTGTGCTCGTTTAAAAAGCATCGCACTCAAAGTTGACCCGCCCACAAAACTGGCCACGCCCCCAGACTTAATTCATCACCATGGCGAGTTTCCACTACTTGAACTTGTTTGTGGGCCTTTGAGGAGGCTCTTAAAATTAAGTTGGTTCTTTTGGGTGCAACAACACTGATAGGCACATTTTAAAAGCTTTAGAACATAATTTTTTTAAAGTTTACGAAGAAACTGACTAATGCACTTTAATATAACTAGTAAATGGTTCTGTATAGTTTTTTTGTCATTTTCAGTTATTTAAGATTGGGTTACTCACAGATGATGAACTAAACACATTAAAAGTGCTGACTTTTTGTGATAAATCCATTTTCAGCTGTAGTAATCAGCCTGCATCTATTTATCACTCTTAAATAGATCAAGGAATATTTTTTAAAGCAACATTTTTTTTAAAGTTCTAAAACACTGCGATTGCGCTGGTTCATGCCAGGTTTTATGTTCGGCGATATGCAAATGAGTTTGAGCGGAAACTTTGGTGGGAAAACCAACTTCTTAAAACTGCTGCAATTTTGGGTGCAATTCATGCCCGATCGGCGATCGAGACCAAGGCGTAAACCTTACCCCTAGAAGGTAACTGGGCAGAAGGAGACCATTTTTCCCATATGTATGCACCGTCTCTTTGCTAGAACAATCCAAAACATGTCCCACTGCCCTGATCTCGCCCCACAGGTACCATCACCCACTTTAAATATTTGCCCATTTTTCCCTTACAAGATATAATGCTCTCTGACTCATCTACTGTCTGTGAAAAAGCATACCATCAACGCAAGACAACATTGGAGCTCTGGAACAGTCTTGTGCGGTGATGGCCGATTTGCTGAATTCCTTCAAGTGAGGGCTGGACCTATTTCTCTCTGGGGCGAAGGTCACCTCTTACAAAAGGTAGGTGCTGCAAGAAAGTCAGGGCCAGAGTGATTTCCTGGACTAGTTTCAAGTGCCCGGGAGATGGAGGGAAAGCGGGGGGAGGGCGTGGTGGGGGGGTCAGAGAGGAATTTCCAAGATTTTTTCCTCCCAAATCAGTCTGGGTTTTTATCTCTTTCTTTCGCCTCTCCCAGGAGATCACATGATTTTGGGTGGGGTGGAGAGTGTATGTATTGTGATACACAAGATATCACAACTAAAAAGTGGCTAACTAATGAAATAAAGGATGGTATCCAATTAAAAACAAGGACATACAAAGTGGCCAAAACTCGTGCGAGGACAGAAGATTGGGAAGCTTTTAAAAGCCAGCAAAGAATGACTAAAAAAATGATTAAGAAAGGGAAGATAGACTATGGGCTCAATTTTCCTCAGTGTGCGCTCCGTTTTTCCCCAGTTTCCCCAATCAATTTGCACCAGCATAACTGACTTAGTTAAGTTTTTTTTAGATAAGTTATTTTTTGTTCAAAAGGGGGCATTAAAAGCCATCTACACCAGTTCTGGCCATTAAGGCAACTTTGGCCAGCTAATAGTTACTCCATTTCTACTTAGGCCAGTGTATGTGGCCACTCGAGAAAACCCTTGCGGAAAGTTAAAGAAATCAGCGCAGGTAAGTACATCGGAGGCCATTCGGCCTGGGATAGGGGTGGGAAGCGGAGAGGACCTGAACTGGCACACAGTCGGGACTGGAGAGGCTGGGGGTGGTGGGTGGGTGGAGGGGGAGTGGGGAGGGAGCGAGTGAACTGGCCGGCATTGGGCGGGGAGCGGCAGGAAGGTACCGGGGAGGCTTGGGGGGTGGGGAGTTGGCGGTGGCGGAGGGAGGGTACTCACCGCAACAGACCAGGAAGGCACCTCACTCGGGGAACGGGGAGGCGGGAGGGGGGGAGGTCACAAGACACAAGGGGACGGGGGGAGGGAGAGGGAGGTCACAAGACTCGGGGGGTTGGAGATGGAGAGAGGAAAGTACAAAAGACCTTTGGGTGTGCTCCATCCATACAGACATTGGAGAGAGAGAGAGAGAGAGAGAGAGAGAGAGAACTGTGAACCGGTGCTGCCTGCTTTCTTGCTGTTTTGAGCTTCTTTGAAAGTTTAACTTTAAGTATGGGAGCAATACCGACAATGCTATACCTTGTGCGAGCAGTCTGCATCATGGTGCTATGTCGGAGGCAATTGATGAGAGCTCATCACATCAGGAACATCAGAGCCTGTAGGGTGCTGGCCAGGAGGCCTCGCCCACCTCGGCAATATCGAGACAGGTGTTCGTACCTGCACCTGAGTGATGCAGAATTTGTCAGAAGGCTGCGTTTCCACAGGGAAGTTGTCTGTGAGATCTGTGAGTTGCTGAACCAGACCTGCAGTCGAGAAGTCTCAGGTAGACTGCTTTGTCAGTTGAAGTAAAGGTTACAGCTGCACTTTCATTCTATGCCTCTGGATCATTTCAAGCTACACCTGGAGATGTGTGCGCCATCTCTCAACATGTCTCCGTTCACCAGGTAATGGCTGCACTGTATGCGCAGAGGAATGACTTCATCAAGTTCCCAATGACCGCCCAAGCAATCCGTGACAGGGCTGTGGGGTTCTCCAGGATTGCTGGCTTCCCAAAGGTATGGGGCTGCATTGATTGTAACCACATCGTCTTGCGAGCACCTTTGGAGGAGGAGGAGGAGGATGATGACGAGGATGAGGAAACCATACAAGTGCCTGAGGCCGGAGCACGACAGCGGAGGAGGACAGGCCATCGTGCCCCTTTAATGATTGCTCAAGCCTTGCACCAGCAGCTCATCCGTGAACGCTTTACTGATGCGACAACTATTCCACATGGACATGTTTATTATTTGGAGCTGTTCCGTAATGTTGTGTTGTGTTAATGGAACATGATTCAGTTTTAATGTTAAATATATTTTATTCTAAAGTTTACAATGTCCTTAATTTTACTGTAACAAAAATTATTCTTGTATCAATCTTTACTTTAATATGATTCTTTAAGCTCACTTAAAAACTTGAAGATCATTTATAAACTTGGAAATTGACATAACTTACAAAAAACATTTAATGTGAGAACATTTACACTCTAAGATCACTTAAAAACTTTAAGATCACTCATAAAATTGTAAATTTACATAACTTATAAAAAACTTTCAATTTGAGAACAGTTACAACAGTAACAACAACAACAACAAGAGCAGCAAAGAAAGGCTGCAGCCATCTCTCATCCCCCTCAGTCTAACTGGGTCTGCGCTGCGCTGGGTCTTCGATTCTCCACCACCCCTGCCCGCAGGCGGTGGCACAGTGATTTTGTGCTTGGTACCAAGCTTATTCCTTCTAACATCTCTGGTAATGCGCACTTCTTGATGGTAGGAGGACGGGTGTTAGGTGGTAATGTGGAGGGCCTGGCTTGGGGCTCTTCAGAGGCTGGTGTGGGGGTTGCAGTGGGAGTGGCAGTTGATTCTCTCAATGGCGCGGGGTCTGGGCGTGTTCCCTTATTGTAGCAGCTAAGTCACACATGCCTTCCCTCATGCACCCTGACAGTGTCTCAGCGGACTGAAACATTCCCTCCCTGATGGCCTGTACTACATAAGAACATAAGAACATAAGAATTAGGAACAGGAGTAGGCCATCTAGCCCCTCGAGCCTGCTCCGCCATTCAACAAGATCATGGCTGATCTGGCCATGGACTCAGCTCCACTTACGCGCCCGCTCCCCATAACCCTTAATTCCCATATTGGTTAAAAATCTATCTATCTGTGACTTGAATACATTCAATGAGCTAGCCTCAACTACTTCTTTGGGCAGAGAATTCCACAGATTCACAACACTCTGGGAGAAGAAATTCCTTCTCAACTCTGTTTTAAATTGGCTCCCCCGTATTTTGAGGTTGTGCCCCCTAGTTCTAGTCTCCCCGACCAGTGGAAACAACCTCTCTGCCTCTATCTTGTCTATCCCTTTCATTATTTTAAATGTTTCTATAAGATCACCCCTCATCCTTCTGAACTCCAACGAGTAAAGACCTAATCTTCTCAAACTATCATCATAAGGTAACCCCCTCATCTCCGGAATAAGCCTAGTGAATCGTCTCTGTGCCCCCTCCAAAGCCAGTATATCCTTCCTTAAGTAAGGTGACCAAAACTGCACGCAGTACTCCAGGTGCGGCCTCACCAATACCCTATACAGTTGCAGAAGGACCTCCCTGCTTTTGTACTCCATCCCTCTCGCAATGAAGGCCAACATTCCATTCGCCTTCCTGATTACCTGCTGCACCTGCAAACTAACTTTTTGGGATTCATGCACAAATACCCCCCAGGTCCCTCTGCACCGCAGCATGTTGTAATTTCTCCCCATTCAAATAATATTTCCTTTTTTTGTTTTTTTTCCCAATGTGGATGACCTCACACTTTCCGACATTGTATTCCATCTGCCAAACCTTAGTCCATTCGCTTAACCTATCTAAATCTCTTTGCAACCTCTCTGTGTCCTCTACACAACCCGCTTTCCCACTAATCTTTGTGTCATCTGCAAATTTTGTTACACTACACTCTGTCCCCTCTTGCAGGTTATCTATGTATATTGCAAACAGTTGTGGTCCCAGCACTGATCCCTGTGGCACACCACTAACCACCGATTTCCAATCCGAAAAGGACCCATTTATCCCAACTCTCTGCTTTCTGTTAGCCAGCCAATTCTCTATCCATGCTAATACATTTCCACTGACTCCGCGTACCTTTATCTTCTGCAGTAACCTTTTGTGTGGCACCGTATCGAATGCCTTTTGAAAATCTAAATACACCACATCCATCGGTACACCTCTATCCACCATGCTCGTTATATCCTCAAAGAATTCCAGTAAATTAGTTGAACATGATTTCCCCTTCATGAATCCATGTTGCGTCTGCTTGATTACACTATTCCTATCTCGATGTCCCGCTATTTCTTCCTCAATGATAGTTTCAAGCATTTTCCCCACTACAGATGTTAAACTAACCGGCCTATAGTTACCTGCCTTTTGTCTGCCCCCTTTTTTAAACAGAGGCGTTACATTAGCTGCTTTCCAATCCGCTGGTACCTCCCCAGAGTCCAGAGAATTTTGTTAGATTATAATGAATGCATCTGCTACAACTTCCGCCATCTCTTTTAATACCCTGGGATGCATTTCATCAGGACCAGGGGACTTGTCTACCTTGAGTCCCATTAGCCTGTTGAGCACTACCCCCCTAGCGATAGTGATTGTCTCCAGGTCCTCCCTTCCCACATTCCTGTGACCAGCAATTTCTGGCATGGTTTCTGTGTCTTCCACTGTGAAGATCGAAGCAAAATAATTGTTTAAGGTCTCAGCCATTTCCACATTTCCCATTATTAAATCCCCCTTCTCATCTTCGAAGGGACCAACATTTACTTTAGTCACTCTTTTCCATTTTATATATCTGTAAAAGCTTTTACTATCCGTTTTTATGTTTTGCGCAAGTTTACCTTCGTAATCTATCTTTCCTTTCTTTATTGCTTTCTTCGTCATTCTTTGCTGTCGTTTAAAATTTTCCCAATCTTCTATTTTCCCACTAACCTTGGCCACCTTATACGGTTTTTAATTTGATACTCTCCTTAATTTCCCTGGTTATCCACGGCTGGTTATCCCTTCTCTTACCGCCCTTCTTTTTCATTGGAATATATTTTTGTTGAGCACTATGAAAGAGCTCCTTAAAGGTCCTCCACTGTTCCTCAATTGTGCTACCGTTTAGTCTGTGTTTCCAGTCTACTTCAGCCAACTCTGCCCTCATCCCACTGTAGTCCCCTTTGTTTAAGCATAGTATGCTCGTTTGAGACACTACTTCCTCACCCTCAATCTATATTCAACCATACTGTGATCACTCATTCCGAGAGGATCTTTTACTAGGAGATCGTTTATTATTCCTGTCTCATTACAGAGGACAAGATCTAAGATAGCTTGCTCCCTTATAGGTTCTGTTACATACTGTTCTAAGAAACAATCCCGTATGCATTCTATGAATTCCTCCTCCAGGCTACCCCATGCGATTTGATTTGACCAATTGATATGTAGGTTAAAATACCCTTGACATTCCCTCACTCATTGTGAGTGTCATCCTTTGCACTACCTCTGACATTCCCTCGCTCATGGCCACTGCCGTGCTTTGCACTACCGCTGACATTCCCTCCCTCATGGGTACTGTTGCCTTACTGATGATCCCGGGCATCATTCCCATTTCCCATGTCATTGCCGTTACTTCTCCTGACAGTCCCACTACCTCATCTCACTCCACTGATGGTGTCCAGGAGTGATCAGGTGAGGTCAATGCTCTCCGCACTCAATAACATCATCTGAACCACATCTGATACATCCTGCGCCCCAGGAGAGTGTGGCCGAGTTCTCCTTCCCTCACCCTGGATCTGCCTCGCTACATCCCACTGGGACCCGCAGCCTGGGACAATCAGTCCCTGGGTGTGCCTCGCTGCATCCCACTGGGACCCGCAGCCTGAGACAATAGGGCCCTGGGTGTGCCGCGCTGCACCCCAACAATAGAACCTACAACCTCGGAAAGTGGGAAACCATGGAATGTCCCACCGGCACTCAAACCACCAGCCACGGAAGGGGCTGTTAACTCCATGCCCGCCACTTCCTCAAGATTCAGTACAACAGTGTGACCTTCATCCATCTCCATCCCCTTCACCTCTCCCTCACCCCCATATTGGTCTGGAGGGTTGGATTGGAAAATGTTCTCCTCTTCAGGCTCATCTGAATCTTCTTCTACATCTTCAGCATCAGCCTCAGGTTCTGCAAAATATAACAGAACAGTCAAATGGTTAGCAGCAGAGGAGGGGGCAGGATGGGTGGCATCAGTAGGCTCACACATTGCAGGCCAGGCAGCAGGCTGATTTGAAAGGCCACGATGAATTTTCAGGACTTACCCTCTCCCTCGAGTGTGGGCCCAGCTTGTGCAGTACTGATTGTTTTTCTCCAGGCAAGACCCATCAAAGCAGCGACCCTCTCTTCCAAGGGTGTCAGTGGGTGCAGATTTGCCGGTCTCCTCCTATTCGAGTTCTTTCCCTTTTGTTGTGGGACAATTTCCTCTGCCAAGATGAAAATGCAACTTTTTAGAGAGGGTGTCTTTCTGCTGGGTGGGACATATACAGCTGGTCACATTTACAATTGCATTGAATGAATGAAAATATTACTTACACTAACTACTTGACCAAGGTCCTGCCATTTCTTTTACACTGGCTTCCAGATCTCTTGGTGTTCACCACTGCGCAGTAATCTTCTGCAACTTTGTTCCAGCGTTTCTTCATTTCTTTTGGTGGCACTTTTATGTGACCTCTGCTGGTATCCAGCTCCTGCCATCTGTTCCCAATCACATTAACTAGTGCCTCCACTTCTTCCATCAGGACATTCTTTGTCCTTGGTCCATTTTGCTGCAATTACTGTGTTGCTGCAGCTGCTCTCAGACACACACAGCACCTTTTCAATGCTCTGAGACACACACAGCACTGATTCTGTAGTCAGCTGGATTTTTCTAAACACACCACTCCTTCTGGCACCCACACACCAGTTGCTCTTTAAAAATGGCCGATTGCTAACTCGAAGCGCTACTGCGCATGCACGGCCATTTCAGAGGCGTCAGGAACGTCACTTTTTCCACCGCGCATGCGCAGAAGTCCCGGCACCTTTTTTTGGCGCAGACCGCAGGCTCCACCCTCCGAGGCAACTGGCTACGCTGCGCGGCTGCAGAGTAGAGGCCAAACATCGGGGAAACTAGGAAGATTTCCTACTGACTATAATGAAGCGGCGCAACTTGGGCAAGAATGCCAGCAATCAGGCTCAGGGAAAATTGAGCTCCAAGAAATTAAACAAGCACGAAATATAAAAACAGATAGCAAAAGTTTCTACAGATATATAAAAAGGAAAAGATAATCATCATCATCATAGGCAGTGCCTCGGAATTGAGGAAGACTTGCTTCCACTCCCAAAGTGAGTTCTCTGGTGGCTGAACAGTCCAATATGAGAGCCACAAACTCTGTCACAGGTGGGACAGATATTCGTCGAGGGACGGGGTTGGTGGGGCTGGTTTGCCGCGCGCTCCTCCCGCTGTTTGTGCCTGACCTCTTCACGCACTTTGCGTTGAGTCTCAAAAACTCAACGCTCTCCCGGATGCACTTTCTCCATCTCGGGTGGTCTTCAGCCAGGGTCTCCCAGGTGTCAGTGGTGATGTCGCACTTATCAGGGACGCTTAGAGGGTGTCCTTGTAATGCTTCCGCTGCCCACCTTTGGCTCCTTTACAATGAAAGAACTCCGCATAAAGCATTTGCTTAGGGAGTCTCGTATCTGGCATGAAAACTATGTGGCCTGCCCAGCGAAGCTGATCGAGTGTGGTCAGTGGGGATATTATACTGGATGAGGACACTGGTGTTGGTGCGCCTGTCCTCCCAGGGGATTTGCAGGATCTTGCGGAGACATCGTTGGTGATATATCTCCAGCGACTTGAGCTGCCTTCTGTACATCGTCCATGCCTCAGGTCCATACAGGAGGGTGAGTATTACTACAGCCCTGTGGACCATGAGCTTGATGGTAGATTTGAGGACCAGGTCTTCAACCAGGGAGAGCATCCCCAGAAGTCCCAAGGGATCCCAGCATCCCTTGGGAGCACTGTATATAAGTTGGCCCCTAAGGCCGGACCAGGCCGAAGGCTGCACTAGCGCACTGGAGGCGATGTTGAATTTCACATCGATGTCTGCCTTTGTTGATAAGAGGCTCCTGAGATATGGGAAATGGTCCACGTTGCCGAGGGCCGTGCCTTGAATCTTGATGATTGGAGGGCAGTACTGTGCGGCGGTGACAGGCTGGTGGAGGACCTTTGTCTTACGGATGTTAAACGTAAGGCCCATGCTTTCATATGGCTCAGTGAATACATTGTACATTGTCTATATCCTGCAGTTCAGCCTCAGAATGTGCGCAGACACAGGCATCGTCCGCATACTGCAGCTCAACGACAGAGGTTGGGGTGATCTTGGACCTGGCCTGGAGGCGGCGTAGGTTAAACAGCTTCCCACTGGTTCTGTACTTTAGTTCCACACCAGCGGGGAGCTTGTTGATTGTGAGGTGGAGCATGGTGGCGAGGAAGATTGAGAAGAGGATTGTAGCGATGACGCAGCCCTGATTGACCCCAGTCCGGACATGAATTGGGTCTGTAATGGATCCGTTAAGGATCACGCCTGCATGTCGTCGTGAAGCTGGCGAAGGATGTTGACAAACTTTTGGGGGCATCCGAAATGGAGGAGGACACTATTGTGTTCCTAACACAGATGAGGCTGCACACAGGAAGGTTAAAGTAACAGTGACCTCAGTCTTTATTAAGACACTCCAGAGTGAGGAACAGGCCTTTGGGGCCAACTTATATACAGTGCTCCCAAGGGATGCTGGGATCCCTTGGGACTTCTGGGGATGCTCTCCCTGGTAGCGGAAAATTGAGGTACATGCTTTAAAGATACACAACATCACTCCCCTCAAAAGTCAAAGTGAAAACTATTTACAAGGTGAGGCAGTCAGGAGCCTTTCTTTCCCTGGTGGACCGCCTCGGTACCAATGTCTGTTCTGGTGTGTTGGCTGTGCTCTCGCTGGGCTGGCATGTTGTTGGCCCTGCAAGGCTGCTGGTTGGGCGTGATAGGTTCAATTTCCTGCTCCGGGGTGTTGTCGGAGGTGGGGGAGGTATTTCTCGATCTAAGCAAGCCTATTGCACATGCTCAGACCTGGGTGTGGCCCATACTAGGGCATCGATCTTGGGGAGAGAGACAACAAAGACTGAGTGGTGCCTCTCTGGGCGGCCAACTGAGCACACACCCTGCATTGCCGTACACAGGACTCTAAGTCAGAGTCGATACCGGGTCACCACATGTGGGATCTGGCTATCGCTTTCATCATTACTATATCCAGGTGTGTGCTGTGGAGATCCGAGATGAATGTCTCCCTGCCCTTTTTGGGTAGCACTAGGCGGTTACCCCACAACAGGCAGTCTGCCTGAAAGGACAGCTCGTCCTTTCACCGCTAAAACGGCTTTATTAGCTCTTACATTTCAACGGGGATGCTGGCCCAGCTCCCATACAGTACACAATTTTTTACTAGGGTCAGCAGAGGATCTTGGCTGGTCCAAGTCCTAATCTGGCAGGCCATGACAAGTGATTTATCATTTTCAAACGCTTCCATGACCATCAACAAGTCTGCAGGCTGCGCCACCATCAACAAGTTTGCAGGCTGCACCATTTCCACTCCCGTGGTGAGCAATGGTAGCCGACTGAGAGCATCCGCACAGTTCTCAGTGCCTGGCCTGTGGTGGATGGTATAGTTATACGCTGATAGCGCGAGTGTCCACCTTTGTATGCGGGCTGAGGTATGAGTATTTATCCCCTCATTTTCAGCGAACAGGGATATGAGGGGCTTGTGATCGGTTTCCAGCTCAAATTTGAGGCCAAACAGGTACTGATGCATTTTCTTTACCCCGAACACACACGCTAATGCATCTTTCTCAATCATGCTGTCGGCCCTCTCGGCCTTAGACAAGCTCCTGGAAGCATAGGCGACAGCTTGCAACTTCCCCACAACATTAGCTTGTTGTAATACACACCCGACTTTGTACGTCGACGCATCACAAGCTAGCACAAGTCTTTTACACGGGTTATACAATACAAGCAGCTTGTTGGAGCATAAAATGTTTTTGAATTTCTCAAAAGCAATTACTTGTTTTTTTCCCCATACCCAATTCTCACCTTTATACAAGACCACATGTAGGGGCTCTAAGAGGGTGCTTAACACCGGTAGGAAGTTACCAAAATAGTTGAGGAGTCCCAGGAACGACCACAGCTCCATGACATTCTGTGGCCTGGGCACATTTCTAATAGACACTGTCTTGGCATCTGTGGGCCGAATGCCATCCGCCGCGATCTTTCTCCCCAAAAACTCCACTTCTGTTGCCATGAGGACGCATTTCGACCTCTTCAGCTGCAGCCCTACGCTATCCAGTTGCTGGAGGACCTCCTCCAGGTTTTGTAGGTGTCCTGACCCGTGACCAATATGACATCCTGAAAAACCACCATGCGTGGTACCGACTTGAGTAGGCTCTCCATGTTTCTCTGGAAGATCGCTGCAGCCGACTGAATTCCAAAAGGGCATCTATTGTAGATGAACAGTCCCTTGTGCGTGTTGATGCAGGTGAGGCCCTTCGAAGACTCCTCCAGCTCCTGCGTCATGTAGGCCGAAGTCAGGTCAAGCTTGGTGAACGGCTTGCCTCCTGCCAGCATCGCAAACAGATCGTCTTCCTTAGGTAGTGGGTATTGGTCCTGTTGCAAGAAATGATTAATAGTTACTTGATAATCGCCGCAAATCCTGACCGTGCCATCACTTTTGAGTACTGGAACTATCGGGCCTGCCCACTTGCTGAATTCCACTGGGGAGATGATGGCCTCGCGTTGCAGCCTGTCCAGCTCGATTTTCACTCTCTCCCTCATCATGTGAGGTACCGTTCGCGCCTTGTGGTGAATGGGTCATGCCTCTGGGACCAAGTGGATCTGCACCTTCACCCCGGAAAAGTTTCCAATGCCTGGCTCAAAAAGGGAAGGGAATTTGTTAAGAACCTGGGTACATGAAGCCTCATCGACATGTGATAGCGCTCGGATGTCTTTCCAGTTCCAGCGGATTTTGCCCAGCCAGCTCCTTCCAAGCAGTGTGGAGCCATCGCCCGGGATAATCCAGAGTGGCAGTTCGTGCACCATGCTCTCCTCGGTGACCATTACCATGTCGCTGCCCAGGACATTGATGAGCTCTTTGGTGTACGTTCCCAGTTTCGTGTGGAAGGGGCTCAGGGCTGGTTTGAGTGCCTTGTTGCACCACAGTCTCTCAAACATCTTTTTATTCATGATGGATTGGCTCGCACCAGTTTCCAGTTCCATGGCTACGGGTAAGCCATTCAATTTTACATTTAGCATTACAGGTGGACATTTCGTCAAAAATGTGTGCACCCCATGTAGTTCAGCATCTGCCTCCTCTCTCTGAGGTTCGAAATTGCTTTGATCCACCATGGACTGATCTTCCTCTGACACATGGTGGTTAGCAGGTTTTGCAGAGTTTGCAGCTTGTCTGTAAGCTCGTTGGAGGTGCCCCATTGTTCCACAGCTCTTGCAAACATATCCTTTGAAGCGGCATGAATAGGCTGAATGGAAGCCTCCACAACGCCAATAAGCTGTGAATTGCCTTGCATTCATCCTTTGTTGGGGACTCTGAGTCACCTGGGTCTCCTGAGGCCTGATGGCAGTTGCAGACTCATGCTTTCTGCCCTGTACATTTCTGCTCGCAAACACAGTTCCAGTTAATTTATGAACATTGCTAGCACTTGAGTGCTGAGAGATTTGTTTGGTGTTATCACTGATGGACATAAACGCCTGTGCTATCGCAATGGCCTTACTGATGGTCGGTGTCTCTACAGTCAAAAGTTTTCGGAGGATGGTCTCGTGGCCAATGCCCAGTACAAAAATGTCTCTGAGCATTTGCTCCAGGTACCCATCAAATTCACATTGTCCTGCAAGTCGCCTTAGCTCGACGATGTAGCTCGTCACTTCCTGACCTTCAGATCGTTGGCACGTGTAGAACCGATACCTCGCCATCAGCACACTCTCCCTCGGGTTAAGATGCTCCCGATGCAGTGAACACAGCTCCTCATACAACTTATCTGCGGGTTTCACCGGAGCCAGAAGATTCTTCATGAGGCTGTAGGTTGGTGCCCCGCAGACCGTGAGGAGGACCGCTCTCCTTTTTGCAGCACTTCCTTCTCCATCCAGCTCGTTGGCTACAAAGTACAGGTCTAGCCGTTCAACATAGGCTTCCCAGTGCTCACCCTCCGAGAACTTCTCCAGGATGCCCACAGTTTGCTGCATCTTTGCCAGTTGGATTCATTGCCAGTTATTGTGTTCCTAACACAGATGAGACTGTACACAGGAGGGTTAAAGCAACAGTGACCTCAGTCTTTATTAAGACACTCCAGAGTGTGGAACAGGCCTTAGGGGCCGGCTTATATACAGTGCTCCCAAGGGATGCTGTGATCCCTTGGGACTTCAGGGGATGCTCTCCCTGGTGGCAGAACATGGGAGTGCATGCTTTACAGATACACAACAGGCACTCCATAGATACTCACGGTTGACAGTGTCAAAGGCCTTTGTAAGATTGAAGAAGGACAAATATAAGGGCTGGCGCTGCTCCCTGCATTTTTCCTGTAGCTGTCGCGCTGCAAAGATCATGTCCATTATGCCCCATAGGGGAGGAAATCTGCACTGTCATTCCTGGAGTAGCGCCTCGGCCACAGGGAGAAGACGATTGAGGAGAACTCTAGTGACAACCTTCTCAGTGGCTAGTGCTGTTGGGGAGGAGGTAAACAATATGGCAGGGGGATGGGAACCAATGCAGTGAGACAGAGGGAAACAAAAAGGAGACAAAAGCAAAAGACAGAAAGGAGATGAGTAAAAGTGGAGGGCAGAGAAACCCAAGGCAAAAAACAAAAAGGGCCACTGAATATATAAGGGCTGCAGGAGGGGTCAAAACTAAAAATCATGGTTTAAAAACTAGTATTAAAACACTCTACCTAAACGCACGCAGCATTCAAAATAAAGTAAATGAGTTGACGGCACAAATCATTACAAATGGGTATGATTTGGTAGCCATTACAGAAACATGGTTGCAGGGTGGCCAAGACTGGGAATTAAGCATACAGGGGTATCTGACGATTCAGAAAGATAGACAAGAAGGGAAAGGAGGTGGGGTAGCTCTGTCAATAAAAGATGATATCAGGGCAGTTGTGAGAGACGATATTGGCTCTAATGAACAAAATGTTGAATCATTGTGGGTGGAGATTAGAGATAGTAAGGGGAAAAAGTCACTGGTGGGCGTATTTTATAGGCCCCCAAGTAATAACTTCATGGTGGGGCGGGCAATAATCAAGGGAATAATGGAGGCATGTGAAAAAGGAACGGCAGTAATCATGGGGGATTTTAACCTACATATCGATTGGTCAAATCAAATCGCACGGGGTAGCCTGGAGGAGCAATTCATAGAATGCATACGGGATTGTTTCTTAGAACAGTATGTTACAGAACCTACAAGGGAGCAAGCTATCTTAGATCTGGTCCTGTGTAATGAGTCAGAAATAATAAACAATCTCCGAGTAAAATATCCTCTCAGAATGAGTGATCACAGTATGGTTGAAATTGTAACTTAGATTGAGGGTGAGGAAGTAGTGTCTCAAACGAGCATACTATGCTTAAACAAAGGGGCCTACAGTGGGATGAGGGCAGAGTTGGCTAAAGTAGACTGGAAACACAGGCTAAACGGTGGCACAATTGAGGAACAGTGGAGGACTTTTAATGAGCTCTTTCATAGTGCTCAACAAAAATATATTCCAGTGAAAAAGAAAGGCAGTAAGAGAAGGGATAACCAGCCATGGCTAACCAAGGAAATAAAGGAGAGTATCAAATTAAAAACCAATGCTTATAAGGTGGTCAAGGTTAGTGGGAAACTAGAAGATTGGGAAAATTTTAAACGACAGCAAAGAATGACTAAGAAAGCAATAAAGAAAGGAAAGATAGATTACGAAAGTAAACTTGCGCAAAACATAAGAACAGATAGTAAAAGCTTTTACTGATATATAAAACGGAAAAGAGTGACGAAAGTAAATGTTGGTCCCTTAGAAGATGAGAAGGGGGATTTAATAATGGGAAATGTGGAAATGGCTGAGACCTTAAATAATTATTTTGCTTTGGTTTTCACAGTGGAAGACACAAAAACCATGCCAAAATTTGCTGCTCACAGGAATGTGGGAAGGGAGGACCTTGAGACAATCACTATCACTAGGGGGTTAGTGCTGGACAGGCTAATGGGACTCAAGGTAGACAAGTCCCCTGGTCCTGATGAAATGCATCCCAGGGTATTAAAAGAGATGGCGGAAGTTATAGCAGATGCATTTGTTATAATCTACCAAAATTCTCTGGACTCTGGGAAGGTACCAGCATATTGGAAAGCAGCTAATTTAATGCCTCTGTTTAAAAAAGGGGGCAGACAAAAGGCAGGTAACTATAGACCGGTTAGTTTAACATCTGTAGTGGGGAAAATGCTTGAAACTATCATTAAGGAAGAAATAGCGGGACATCTAGATAGGAATTATGCAATCAAGCAGATGCAGCATGAATTCATGAAGGGGAAATCATGTTTTACTAATTTACTGGAATTCTTTGAGGATATAACGAGCATGGTGGATAGAGGTGCACCGATGGATGTGGTGTATTTAGATTTTCAAAAGGCATTCGATAAGGTGCCACACAAAAGGTTACTGCAGAAGATAAAGGTAAGCGGAGTCAGAGGAAATGTATTAGCATGGATAGAGAATTGGCTGGCTAACAGAAAGCAGAGAGTCTGGACAAATGGGTCCTTTTCGGGTTGGAAATCGGTGATTAGTGGTTTGCCACAGGGATCGGTGCTGGGACCACAACTGTTTATAATTTACATAGATGACCTGGAAGAGGGGACCGAGTGTAGTGTAACAACATTTGCAGATGACACAAAGATTAGTGGGAAAGCGGGTTGTGAAGAGGACACAGATAGGCTGCAAAGAGATTTAGATAGGTTAAGCGAATGGGCTAATGTTTGGCAGATGGAATACAATGTCGGAAAGTGTGAGGTCATCCACCTTGGGGAAAAAAACAGTAAAAGGGAATATTATTTGAATGGGGAGAAATTACAACATGCTGTGGTGCAGAGGGACCTGGGGGTCCTTGTGCATGAATCCCAAAAAGTTAGTTTGCAGGTGCAGCAGATAATCAGGAAGGCGAATGGAATGTTGGCCTTCATTGCGAGAGGGATGGAGTACAAAAGCAGGGAGGTCCTTCTGCAACTGTACAGGGTATTGGTGAGGCCGCACCTGGAGTATTGCATGCAGTTTTGGTCACCTTACTTAAGAAAGGATATACTAGCTTTGGAGGGGGTACAGAGACGATTCACTAGGCTGATTCCGGAGATGAGGGGTGATCTTAAAGAAACATTTAAAATAATGAAAGGGATAGACAAGATAGAGGCAGAGAGGTTGTTTCCACTGGTCGGGGAGACTAGAACTCGGGGGCACAGCCTCAAATACGGGGGAGCCAATTTAAAACGAGTTGAGAAGGAATTTCTTCTCCCAGAGGGTTGTGAATCTGTGGAATTATCTGCCCAAGGAAGCAGTTGAGGCTAGCTCATTGAATGTATTCAAGTCACAGATAGATCGATTTTTAACCAATAAGGGAATTAAGGGTTACGGGGAGCGGGCGGGAAAGTGCAGCTGAGTCCACGGCCAGATCAGCCATGATCTTGTTGAATGGCGGAGCAGGCTCGAGGGGCTAGATGGCCTACTCCTGTTCCTAATTCTTATGTTCTTATATTCTTATGTATCAGGGAGATTCCCCCGTAGTTGCTGCAGTCGGACTTGTCCCCTTTTTAAAAAATGGTCACAATCACTGCATCTTTGAGATCTCCCAGCATGCTCTCCTCCCTCCAGATGAGAGAGATGAGGTCATGTATCCACGCCAACAGCGCCACTCCACAATATTTTAGTGCCTCAGCAGGAATTCCATCCGCACCCGTAGCCTTCTTATTCTTGAGCTGTTTTATGGCTTTGCCTACCTCGTACAATGTTGGAGTTTCACTGAGTTTGTGGCGGGTCGCATGCTGCGGGATGGAGTTGAGAACACTCAAGTCAAAGGCAGTGTCTCGATTGAGGAGATCTTCAAAGTGTTCCTTTCATCGTGCCCTGACAGCCTCGGTGTCCTTGTTGAGTGTCTCCCTGTACTTGGCCAGGAGTTGGGTGGGGCCTTGGAAGTTTGGACCATAGTTGGCCTTGAATGCAATGAAGAAGCATCACATATCATGGCTGTCGGCCAGTTGTTGTATCTCTTGTGCTTTCTCCATTCACGACCTGTTCTTTAGGTCCCGGGTTTTTTGTTGGACCAGAGCCTTGAGCCGTCTATAATGTTGTTTTGCAGCTCCTGAGTTGGGTTGTTGGTTGAGACTCAGAAATGCTTTGCCCTTGTGATCTATTAGTACTTCGATCTCCTGATCATTTTCATCAAACCAGTCCTGATATTTTCTGGTTGAGTGACCAAGTGTCTCATCACAGGCATTAGTTATAGAGGCCTGGAGGGCAGACCAAGCGCTGTCGGCATTCAGCTTCTCATGGTCATCAAGGCACGCCAGATTGGCTGTGAGGCGTTGGCTGTATAGGACTCTCTTAGCTGGGTCTCTCCATGCCCCAGCATTAACTTTTTGCGGCACTGCTTCTGCTGTCCCCTTTGCTTTGATTCTATGTTAATATTGATGATGGATCATATTAGACGGTGGTCAGTCCAGCAGTCGTCAGCTCCTGTCATGGCACGGCTGATGCGCACATCCTTGCGATCCCTGGCTCAGACGATGACATATTCAAGCAGATGCCAGTGTTTGGAGTAAGGGTGTTGCCACGATGCCTTATATTTGTCCCTCTGGTGGAACAGGGTGTTGGTGATGAGGAGTTCATGATGAGTTCGGGAGATCGAGGCCCTGATAAAAGGGCACACAACTCGGGAGGAGGAGCGGTAGTTCGGGAGATCGAGTTCCTGAAAAGAAATCGAAGTATGACGTCACAGCTAAGCAGGTAAGTGATAGGTTGGTGAATTGGTGAGTATTTAATCTATTTTTTTTCTTCTTTTTATTTCCTTATCAGTAGATAACCTTTGACATTGTTGCCAAATTAAGTTAATCTAAGGATTAAATCATGGCAGGAGAGCCGAGACCCGTATCATGCTCCTCCTATACTATGTGCGAGATCAGGGATGCTCCCAGCTCCTGACAGACCACATTGCGGCACTGCAGCTGCGTATAGATTCACTCTTGAGCATCCGCAATGCTGAGGATGTCATGAATAGCATGTTTAGTGAGTTGGTCACATAGCAGGTAAAGGTTACTCAGGCAGTTAGGGAATGGTTGACCATCAGGCAGAGCAGTGGAAGGAAGGTAGTGCAGGGGTCCCCTGCGGTCATCCCCCTCCAAAACAGATACACCACCTTGGGTGCTGTTGGGGGGGATGACTCATCAGGGAAGGGCAGCAGCAGCCAAGTTCATCGTACCATGGGTGGCTCTGCTGCACAGTAGGGCAGGAAAAAGAGTGGGAGAGCTCTAGTGGTAGGGGATTCTATTGTAAGGGGAATAGATAGACCTTTCTGCAGCCGCAATCGAGACTCCAGGATGTTATGTCGCCTCGCTGGTGCAAGGGTCAAGGATGTCTCGGAGTGGCTGCAGCGCATTCTGGAGGGGGAGGGTGAACAGTCAGTTGTCATGGTGCATATAAGTACCAACAATAGAGGTAAAAAATGGGATAAGTTCCTACAAGCTGAATTTAGGGAGCCTGGAGTTAAATTAAAAAGCAGGACCTCAAAGGTAGTAATCTCAGGATTGCTACTAGTGCCACATGCTAGTTAGAGTAGAAATAGCAGGAGAGCTCAGATGAATACGTGGCTTGAGGAGTGGTGTGGGAGGGAGGGATTCAAGTTCCTGGGACATTGGAATCGGTTCTGGGGGAGGTGGGACCAGTACAAACTTGATGGTCTGCACCTGGGCAGGACCGGAACCAAAGTCCTCAGGGGAGTGTTTGCTAATGTTGTTGGGGAGGAGTTAAACTAAAATGGCAGGGGCATGGGAACCTATGCAGGGAAACAGAGGGAATTAAAATGGGGGCAGAAGCAAAAGACAGAAAGAAGAAAAGTAAAAGTGGAGGGCAGAGAAACCCACGGCAAAAATCAAAAAGGGCCAACATTACAGCAAAATTCTAAAGGGACAAAGTGTGTTACAAAGAAAAGCCTGAAGGCTCTGTGCCCCAATGCGAATAAGGTGGACGAATTAACTGCGCAGACAGCTATTAACGAATATGATATAATTGGGATTACGAGACATGGCTCCAGGGTGACCAAGGCTGGGAACTCAACACTCAGGGGTATTCAACATTCAGGAAGAATAGACAGAAAGGAAAAGGAGGCGGGGTAGCGTTGCTGATTAAAGAGGAAATTAACACAATAGTAAGGAAGGACATTAGCTTCGATGATGTGGAATCTGTATGGATAGAGCTACGGAATACCAAAGGGCAGAAAACGCTAGTGGGAGTTGTGTACGACCACCAAACAGTAGTAGTGAGGTTAGGGACAGCATCAAACAAGAAATTAGGGATGCGTGCAATAAAGGTACAGCAGTTATCATGGGCGACTTTAATTTACATATAGATTGGGCTAACCAAACTGGTAGCAATACAGTGGAGGAGGATTTCCTGGAGTGTATTAGGGATCGTTTTCGAGACCAATATGTCGGGGAACCAACTAGAGGGCTGGCCATCCTAGACTGGGTGGTGTGTAATGAGAAAGGACTAAGTAGAAATCTTGTTGTGCGAGGCACCTTGGGGAAGAGTGACCATAATATGGTAGAATTCTTTATTAAGATGGAGAGTGACACAGTTAATTCAGAGACTAAGGTCCTGAACTTAAGGAAAACTAACTTCGACGGTATGAGACGTGAATTGGCTAGGATAGATTGGTGAATGATACTTAAAGCCTCACCTGGAATATTGTGTTCAGTTTTGGTCTCCTAATCTGAGGAAGGACATTCTTGCTATTGAGGGAGTGCAGCGAAGGTTCACCAGACTGATTCCCGGGATGGCAGGACTGACATATGAGGAGAGACTGGATCGACTGGTCCTGTATTCACTGGAATTTAGAAGAATGAGGGGGGATCTCATAGAAACATATAAAATTCTGACGGGACGGGACAGGTTAGATGCAGGAAGAATGTTCCCGATTTTGGGGATGTCCAGAACCAGGGGTCACATTCGAAGAATAAGGGGTAAGCCATTTAGGACCAAGATAAGGAGAAACTTCTTCATTCAGAGCATTGTTAACCTGTGGAATTCTCTCCTGCAGAGAGTTGTTGATGCCAATTCATTAGATGTCTTCAAGAGGGAGTTAGATATGGCCCTTATGGCTAAAGGGATCAAGGGGTATGGAGAGAAAGCAGGAAAGGGGTACTGAGGTGAATGATCAGCCATGATCTTATTGAATGGTGGTGCAGGCTCGAAGGGTCGAATGGCCTACTCCTGCACCTATTTTCTATGTTTCTATGTTTCTAGCTTTTTTTCAGGAGTAGGATATCACTGCAGTTGGCAGTGAGCCCCAAGAAAGTAAACTAGCACGAAATATAAAAAAAGATAGCAAAATTTTCTATAGGTATATAAAAAGGAAACGAGTGGCTAAAGTAAATGTTGGTCCCTTAGAGGACGAGACCAGGGAATTAATGATGGGGAACATTGGGATGGCAGAAACTCTGAAAAATATCTTGTATCAGTCTTTAAGGTAGAGGACACTAAAAATATCCCAACAGTGGCTAGTCAAAGGGCTATAGCGGGGGGAGGATCACTAAGGAGATGGTACTTAGTTAGATAATGGGACTAAAGGCGGATATATCCCCTGGACCTGATGGCTTGCATCCTTGGGTCTTAAGAGAAGTAGCAGGGATAGTGGATGCATTGGTGTAATTTATCAAAATTCCCTGGATTCTGGAGAGGTGCAAGCAGATTGAAAAACTGCAAATGTAACACCTGTTATGTATGCAACACCTTGTAACCAGCATTCTACCACCACTGGAGAGCACATCTGTTGGAGTGCAAAGGATCCCAGCATCCCTTGGGTGCACTGTATATAAGCAGGCCTCCCATGCTGTGCCAGCACTCTGGAGTCAGAATAAATAGACAAAGGTCACACTTACTTAAATCTACAGTACTCAGTCACATTGCTTTATTTGAGATATAACAACTGGCAACGAGTAATAGATAACGAATCATCACGCAAAAATGCAGAGAACTGTTGGTATCCTGGAGAAATTCTCAGAAGGTGATGAATGGGAAGCTTTCATGGAGCGACTCGACCAATACTTTGTGGCCAATGTGCTGGAAGTGAATGAGAACGTTACCAAACGAAGGGCAATCCTCCTCACCGTTTGCGGAGCAACAACCTTTGGCCTGATGAAGAATTTTCTTGCTCCGCTGAAAACAACAATCAAATCGTATGAAGAACTGTGTACGCTGGTACGGGAGCACCTAAATCCGAAGGAGAGCATTCTGATGGCAAGGTATCGATTTTATACATGTCAACGGTCTGAAGGCCAGGAAGTAACGAGCTACGTCGCCAAACTAAAGCACCTTGCAGGACATTGCAAATTCAGTGGATTCCTGGAACAAATGCTAAGAGACTTTTTTGTGCTTGGCATTGGCCATGAGATCATCCTTCGCAAACTATTGACTGTCGAAACACCGAACCTGAGCAAAGCCACAACGTTAGCCCAGGCATTTACATCCACCAGAGATAACAGCAAACAAATTTCGCAGCATAAAGAGGTTTCAGCAAGTACTGTACACAAAGTAACCTCATTTTCAGGCAGGAATGGATATGGCACAACATATACGCCTGCAGCTGCACGACCCAGAGTCCGCCACCAAGCGTTAATGCGAGGCAATTGACACCTTGTTGGCTCTGCGGAGGTGATCATCAAGTCCATCAATGCCGCTTCAAAAACTCTGCATGCAAAGGCTGTGGAACAATGGGACACCTCCAGCGAATGTGCGGACGAGCTGCAAACCCTGCAAAACACCACGTTGCAGAGGAAGACCATGGCGGATCAAACTGAACTAGAGACTCGAACCGAGGAGGCAGAAGTGTACGGGGTACACGCCTTCACCACGAAATGTCCACCGGTCATGAGCAAAAAGGCCTCCGAGAGACTGTGGTGCAACAAGGCACAAATGCTCAAGCTGAGCACTATTCATACCAAGCTGAGAACTTACACGAAAGAGCTGATCTCTGTAATTGGCAGTGCAGCAGTAAAAGTCTCCTATGATGGAGCGGTGCACAAACTCCCATTATGGATTGTGCCAGGACATGGCCCCACACTGTTCGGCAAAAGCTGGCTGGGAAAAATCCGCTGAAACTGGAACGACATCCGAGAGCTTTTGTCCGTCGACAATGTCTCATGTGCCAAGGTTTTGAGCAAGTTTCCGTTATTGTTTAAGTCAGGCATCGGAAGTTTCTCTGGGGTGAAGGTACAGATCCACTTGGTTCCCGCTACACGACCCATCCACCACAAGGCACGTGCGGTGCCAAACATGATGCGAGAGAAAATGGAGATCGAGATGGACAGGCTGCAACGAGAGGGCATCATCATGCCGATTGAGTTCAACGAGTGGGCCAGTCCGATTTATCCGGTTCTCAAGGGCGATGGCACGATCAGAATTTGTGGGGAATATAGAGTAACAATTAATCGTTTTACGCTGCAGGACCAGTACCCGCTACCCAAGGCAGACGACCTATTTGCGACGCTGGCAGGAGGGAAGACGTTCACCAAATTGGACCTGATATCGGCCGACATGACGCAGGACCTGGCGGAATCTCCTAAAGGCCTCACCTGCATCAACACGCACAAAGGTCTGTTCATCTCGAGATGCCCGTTTGGGATTCGATCGGCCGCGGCTATATTTCAAAGGAACATGGAAAGTCTGCTAAAGTCGGTTCCGCGCATCGTGGTTTTCCAGGCCAACATATTGATCACAAGTCAGGACACCATCGAACACTTGCAGAACCTGGAAGTTCTAAGTTGGCTAGATCGTGTGGGACTCAGGTTGAAACGCTTAAAGTGTGTTTTCCTGGCATCAGGGGTCGGCTTCTTAGGGAGAAGGATCGCGGCAGACGGCATCAGACCCACCAACGCCAAGACGGAGGCCATCAAGAACGCGCCGAGACCACAGAATGTGACGGAGCTGCGGTCTTTCCAGGGACTCCTCAATTATTTTGGTGATTTCCTACCCGGGTTAAGCACCTTGCTAGAACCTCTACATGTGTTGCGATGCAAGGGAGAAGAATGGGTATGGGGGAAATCACACGAGACTGCTTTTGAGAAAGCCAGAAATCTGTTATGTTCCAATAAACTGCTTGTTCTGTATGACCCATGTAAATGTTTAGTGCTAGCTTGCAATGTCTCTTCGTATGGGGTCGGGTGTGTGTTACATCAAGCAAACGAATCGGGTACATTGCAACCGGTCGCTTATGCGTCCAGGAGTTTGTCCAAGGCCGAAAGGGCCTGCAGCATGATTGAAAAAGAAGCTCTGGCATGTGTTTACGGGGTGAAAAATATGTACCAGTATCTGTTTGGGCTTAAGTTCGAGTTAGAAACTGACCATAAGCCACTCATATCACTATTCTCAGAGAACAAAGATATTAATACCAATGCCTCTGCTTGCATCCAAAGCTGGGCGCTAATGCTGTCTGCATATAACAATGTAATTCGCCACAGGCCAGGCACAGGGAACTGCGCTGATGCTCTCAGTCAGCTACCATTGCCCACCACCGGGGTGGAAATGGCACAGCCTGCAGACTTGTTCTTGGTAATGGATGCATTTGAAAACGAAAAGTCATCCATTATGGCCTGCCAGATCAGGACCTGGACCAGCCAGGATCCTTTACTGTCCCTTGTAAAAAACTGTGTCCTCCATGGGAGCTGGTACAGCATCCCAGTGGAGATGCATGAAGAGATCAAGCCGTTCCAGCGGCGCAAAGACAAAATGTCCATACAGGCGGACTGTCTTTTGTGGGGTAATCGCGTGGTTTTGCCTAAGAAAGGGAGGGAAACATTCATACACGACCGACACAGTACCCACCCAGGCATAGTAATGATGAAAGCTATAGGCAGATCCCATGTGTGGTGGCCCGGCATTGACTCAGATTTGGAGTCTTGCAAGTGCCAATGCAACACTTGCTCTCAACTGAGCAATGCACTCAGGGAGGCACCGCTAAGTTTGTGGTCATGACCCTCCAAACCATGGTCTAAGATCCACGTTGACTTCACTGACCCGTTTCTCAGCAAAAAGTTTTTGGTCGTTGCGGATGCTTATTCAAAATGGATCGAGTGTGTAATAATGTCTGTAAGCACATCCACTGCCATCATCGAAAGCCTATGAGCCATGTTTGCCACGCACGGCCTGCCTGATGTCCTTGTCAGCGACAATAGGCCGTGCTTCACCAGCGTTGAATTCAAGGAATTCATGACCCGCAATGGGATCAAGCACATCCCATCTGTCCCGTTCAAGCCCGCATTTAATGGCCAGGCAGAACGAGCAGTCCAAAACATCAAGCAAAGCTTGAAACATGTGTCGGAAGGCTCCCTGCAAACCCGCCTGTCTTGAGTCCTGCTCAGCTACCGCACAAGACCCCACTGGCTCACCAGGGATCCCCCTGCCAAACTGCTCATGAAATGGGCACTCAAAACAAGGCTCTCTCTAGTCCATCCTGATCTCCATGACCATGTCGGGGGCAGGCAGCATTAACAAAGCATGTACCATGATCGCGCAAATTTGTCACGTGGTACTGAAGTCAATAATCTTGTATTTTACTCAACTATGGACATGGTCCCAAATAGCTTGCTGGCACTGTCGTAGCCAAAGAAGGGAGTAGGGTGCTTTGAGGTCAAACTTGCAAATGGACTAATTTGCAGCAAACATTTGGATCAAACCAAAATGCGATTCACAGACAGCCACGAGCAACCTGAAGACGACACCACCAAATTTGACCCTCCGATACACACACGAATGGCAACCGACATCACAGTTGACCACGAAGCTGAACTCATCATCCCTAGCAGCCCAGCAAGGCCAGCTGCTCAGCAGCCCACCGAAGGCCCAACCAACTCACCTGCACCTGTGTTTGTACCAAGATGATCGACTAGGGAGCGGAAAGCCCCAGGTCGTCTCACTCTGTAAATAAGTGTACTATTGACTTTGGGCAGGGGGTCGGTGGCGAGTAATGTTATGTATGCAACACTTTGTAACCAGCCTTCTACCGCCATCAGAGGGCACGTCTGTTGGAGTCCCAAGGGATCTCAGCATCCCTTGGGAGCACTGTCAATAAGCAGGCCTCCCATGCTGTGCCAGCACTCTGGAGTCGGAATGAAGAGACTAAGGTCACACTTACTCAAGTCTACTGTACTCAGCCACATTGCTTTATTTGAGACATAACAACACCTCGATATAAAAAGGGAGGCAGACAAAAAGCAAGAAACTATAGACCAGTTAGGCTAACATCTGTGGTTGGGGAAATGTTGGAGTCCATTATTAAAGAAGCAGTAGCAGGACATTTGGAAAATCATAATTAAGTCAGGCAGAGTCAGCATGGATTTATGAAGGGGAAATCATGTTTGACATGCTGGAATTCTTTGAGGATGTAGCAAACAGGGTGGATAAAGGGAACCAGTGGATGTGGTGTATTTGGACTTCCTGAAGGCATTATAAGATAAAAGGTGCCACATAATAAGATAAAAGTTCACGGGGTTGGGGGTAATATATTAGCATGGATGGAGGATTGGCTAACTAACAGAGAACAGAGAGTCGGGATAAATGGTTCATTCTCTGGTTGGCAACCAGTAACTAGTGGCATGCCACAGGGATCAGTGCTGGGACCCCAACTATTTACAATCAATATTAACGACTTGGAAGAAGGGACTGAGTGTAACGTAGCCAAGTTTGCTGAGGATACAAAGATGGGAGGAAAAGCAATGTGTGAGGAGAACACAAAAAATCTGCAAAAGGACATAGACAAGCTCAGTGAGTGGGCAAAAATTTGGCAGATGGAGTATAATGTTGGAATGTGTCAGGTCATGCACTTTGGCAGAAAAAAATCAAAGAGCAAGTTATTATTTAAATGGAGAAAGATTGCAAAGTGCCGCAGTACAGTGGTACTTGTGCATGAAACACAAAAGGATAGTATGCAGGTACAGCAAGTGATCAGGAAGGCCAATGGTAGGAAGGCCAATGGTATCTTGACCTTTATTGCAAAGGGGATGGAGTTTAAAAGCAGGGAAGTCTTACTACAGCTATATAAGGTATTGGTGAGGCCACACCTGGAATACTGTATGCCGTTTTGATTTCCATATTTACAAAAGGATATACTTGCTTTGGAGACAGTTCAGAGAAGGTTCACGAGGTTGATTCCAGGGATGAGGAGGTTGACTTATGAGGAAAGGTTGAGTAGGTTGGGCCTCTACTCATTGGAATTCAAAAGAATGAGAGGCGATCTTACCGAAATGTATAAGATTATGAGGGGGCTTGACAAAGTGGATGCAGAGAGGATGTTTCCATTGATGGAGGAGACTAGAACTAGAGGGCATGATCTTAGAATAAGGGGCTGACCATTTAAAACAAAGATGAGGCAAAATTTCTTCACTCAGAGGGTTGTAAATCTGTGGAATTCGCTGCCTTAGAGAGCTATGGAAGCTGGAACATTGAATAAATTTGACAGGTATAGACAGTTTCTTAAACGATAAGTGGATAAGGTGTTATGGGGAACGGGCGGGGAAGTGGAGCTGAGTCCATGATCAGATCAGCCATGATCTTCTTGAATGGCGGAGCAGGCTCGAGGGGCTGTAAGGCCGACTCCTGCTCCTCTTTCTTATGTTCTTATGTTCTTATAAAAGTTTACTGCACAAGATAAAAGTTCACGGGGTTGGGAGTAATATATTATCATGGATAGAGGATTGGCAAGTAACAGAAAACAGAGAGTCGGGATAAATGGTTCATTCTTGGGTTGGCAACCAGTAACTAGTGAGGTGCCGCAGGGATCAGTGCTGGGACCCCAACTATTTACAATTTATTATTAATGACTTGGATGAAGGGACCGAGTGTAACGTAGCCAAGTTTGCCGACGATACAAAGATGGGAGGAGAAACAATGTGTGGGGAGGACATATTGCAAAAGGACATAGATAGGCTAAGTGAGTGGGCAAAAATTTGGCAGATGGAGTATAATGTTAGAAAGTGTGAGTTTATGCACTTTGGCAGAAAAAAATCGAAGAGCAAGTTATTATTTAAATGGAGAAACATTGGCAAGTGCTGCAGCACAGCAGGATCTGGGGGTCCTGATGCATGAAACACAGAAGTTTAGTATGCAGGTACAGCAAGTGATCAGGAAGGTCAATGGAATCTTCACGTTTATTGCTAAGGGGATGGAGTATAAAAGCAGAGAAGTCTTGCTGCAGTTATATAGGTTATTGGTGAGGCCACACCTGGAATACTGCGTGCAGTTTTACCGACCATATTTAAGAAAGAATATACAGCTTGAGCATCCGAAATATGGAAAGCTCAGGACCGAGGCGGTTCCGGATTCCGGGTATTTCTGGATTTTAGAACGTCTTTGCCTGGGTCGAGGTAGGTGGGGTCTGGCAGCCGAGGTAAGGGGGAGAAGGGGAGAAGTGGGGGAGCCGGGGCCAAGGGGGAACTGGGGCCGGGGGGAGAAGCGGGGGAGCCGGGCTTGGGGCGAGGTTGGGCTGCCGAGGGCTGGGACAGTCGAAGTCGTGGCGAAGTCGGGGCGGGCGAAGTCGCGGCAAAGTCAGGTCGGAAGTCAGGCCGCCGAGGTCCGGAGCGAGGTAGGGCCGGGGCAAGGTCGGGCCGCCGAGGGCCGGGGCAAGGTCGGGCAGCTGAGGGCCGGGGCGGGCGAAGTCGCGGTGATGTTGGGGCGGGCGAAGTCACAGCGCAGTCGGGCCACCGAGGGACGGGGTGAGGGCGGGTCACCGAAGGCTGGGGCGAAGTCGGGCCAGAGCGAGGTCAGGCCGCCGAGGGCCGAAGCGAGGTCGGGCCGGGGTGAGGTCAGGCCGCCAAGGGCTGGGGCGAGGTAGGGCCGGGGCAAGGTTGGGCCGCCAAGGGCCGGGGCGAGATCGGGCCGCTGAGGGCCGGGGCGAGGTCGGGACCCTGAGGGCCGGGTCGAGATCGGGGTGGTGAAGTCAGCCGCCGAGGCGGGGGACTCCAGATTTTGGAACATTTTCCAGTTTCCAGATGACCCCACCATGGATCGGCCCGGTGTCCGGATTGTGGAACACTCCGCATTTTGGAACTCCGGACTTTGGACGCTGAACCTCTACTTGCTTTGGAGGCAGTTCAGAGAAGGTTCACTAGGTTGATTCCAGAGATTAGGGGGTTGACTTATGAGGAAAGGTTGAGTAGGTTGGGCCACTACCCATTGGCATTCAGAAGAATGAGAGGTGGTTTTATCGAAATGCATAAAATTATAAGGGGGCTTGACAAGGTAGATGCAGAGTCGATGTTTCCACTGCTGGGGGAGACTAGAACTAGGGGGCATAAGCTTAGAATAAGGTTCCGCCCATTTAAAACTGAGATGATGAGAAATTTCTTCTCTCAGAGGGTTGTAAATCTGTGGAATTCATTGTCTCAGAGAGCTGTGGAAGCTGGGACATTGAATAAATTTAAGACAGAGATAGACAGTTTCTTAACCGATCAGGGGATATGGGGTTATGGGGAACGGGTGGGGAAGTGGACCTGAGTCCATGTTTGGATCAGCCATGATGGTATTAAATGGCGGAGCAGGCTCGAGTGGCCGTATGGCCTACTCCTTCTTCTATTTCTTATGTTCTTATGTTCTTATGTTCAACTGTGTGGGACAGATTGGATGGACCTGAGGGTCTTTTTCCTCTCTTTCATTGTTCGTATGTTCGTAACTCTCTGCATTAAGAAACTTTTCCTGGACTCTTTTCTAACTCAAGTGTGCAGGTTACATCAGGGAAAACTGCTTGCCTGTGCAGCATTTTGTATAAATTGAGCAACACTTGATGCATTCGGAGATAACAGTGTACAATTAACAGGGCTGAATGCAGGGTGGCAGAAAGTGTAGCTTGATGTTATAAATAAACAGATATGCTTCATAGCAGTGGGTGGGAAACCCATGCTGAAGACAGCACTTCTAATCTATTTATTTTTTGCTCCAGCAATCTGAAGACAAAAGCAATCTAAACAGTGTGTATTGGGCCATGAAAATGCAGACTTTACTTTTAAAGTTATTGTAAACTATTCGAATTGGATGTCTTTATGTTGCCCTGAAGTTAATCAGTAGCACCTGGGTTGGTAGCAGCTGGGTTGCTCAAAGTTATCAATATACACCTGGGTGGCCTTTCTGAAAACATTGTTATTAACAGCACATTCACATGCTCAAGCATGCCATGTTCCTTACTGCAAATTGCAACTGGGCACTACTCTCTCTGGGTAAAGCAAATAAGAACATAAGGACATAAGAAATCGGAGTAGGAGTAGGCCATTTGACCCCTCGAGCCTGCTCCGCCATTTAATACAATCATGGCTGATCTGATCCTGGCCTCAGCTCCACTTCCCCACCCGCTCCCCATATCCCTTTATTCCCTTCTCATTCAAAAATCTATCTCCACCTTACATATATTCAAAGACTCAGCCTCCACAGCACTCTGGGGTAGAGAATTCCAAAGCTTCACGACCCTCTGATAGAAGAAATTCCTCATTTCTGTTTTAAATGGGCGATCCCTTATTCTGAAACTATGCCCCCTAGTTCTATGTTCCCCCAGGAGGAGAAATATCCTCTCTGCATCTACAACAATACAAAAGCAAAATACTGCAGATGCTGGAATCTGGAATAAAAACAGAAAATGTTGGAAATCTCAGCGGGTCAGGCAACATCTGTGCAGGGAAAGCAAAGTTAACATTTCAGGTCGATAACTCTGCTTTCTCTCCACAGATGCTGCCTGACTTTCTGCATCTACCCTATCAAGCCCCCTCTTATATATTTCAATACGATCACCTCTCATTCTTCTAAACTCCGAAGGAATATAGGCCCAATCTGCTCAACCTTTCTTCATATGACAACCCCTTCTTCTCAGGAATGAACCTCGTGAACCTTCTCTGAACAGCCTCCAATGCAAATATATACATCCTTAAATAAGGAGACCAAAGCTGTAAGCAGTACTCTAGATGTGGTCTTACCAACGGCCTGTACAGTTGTAGTAGAACTTCGCTATTTTTATACTCCATCCCCCTTTGCAATAAAGGGCAGCCTTCCATTTGTCTTCCTGATAAATTTCTGTAGCTGCATGCTAACTTTATGTGTTTCATGTACAAGAACCCCAGATCCCTCTGTACTACAGCATTTTGTAATCGCTCTCCATTTAACTAATAATTTGCTTTTTTATTTTTCCGATCAAAATGGATTACCTCACATTTTCCCACATTATTGTCCATCTGCCAAAGTTTTGCCCACTCACTTAACCTATCTATATCCCTTTGTAGATTTTTTGCATCATCCTCACAATTTGCTTTCCCACCTATCTTTGTATCATCAGCAAATTTGGCTACACTACACTTGGTCCCTTCATCCACATCATTAATATAAAATGTAAATAGTTGAGGCCCCAGCAGTGATCCCTGTGGCACCCTACTAGTTACAGTTTGCCAACCTGAAAATGACCCATTTATCCCGACTCTCTGTTTTCTGTTAATTAGCCAATCTTCTTGCCATGCTAATATATTACCCCCAACCCCGTGAGCTTTTATCTTGTGCAGTAACCTTTTGTGTGGCACCTTATTGAATGCTTTCTGGAAGTCCAAATATACGACATCAGCTTTATCCACTCCGCTCACTACATCCTCAAAGAACTCCAGCAGATTTTTCAAACATGATTTCCCTTTCATAAAACCATGCTGACTTTGTTTGACTGCATTATGATTTTCTAAATGTCCTGCGACTACTTCCTTAATGATGGACTCCAGCATTTTCCCAATGACAGATGTTAGGCTAACTGATCTATGGGGCTGGCCTTTCCACTAAGATCGCTAGGGCCCAAAAAATGGGCGATGTTTCAGGCTTCAGGATCATCAAATGGGTGAAACATCACCAATTTTTGGGATCGCTACATCCGGCTTTATTTTTTCGGCAATAGCCCAGCGATGCGAAATGGGCCTCAGCGATGTGGAAGGCATGGCTTCTCTAGCAACGGCCTTCTGCGCATGCGTTTTGTGGGGGAGGGGTTTACAAGCAAGTTTTCCCGTGATACGGGAGGTCAGAGGTCATCCACACATGTGCAGAAGGCAAAGGGAGGGGGAGAGAGAGAGAGAGCAGAGAGAAAGGAGAGGAGAGACAAAGAGGAGGAAAGCAGAGAAAGACATAAACAGTCATCTTCTGATAATAATAGCGTACATGATGTGGAGGGGGGGAGGAGGAGGGCAAAGCCCTTCTCAGAAGAGGCGAACGAGACTCTTGTTCACAGGTGCACTCCCGGTGGGCCCAATTAACCTGGGATGGACGTGGGAAACCCCCACCCCGGGCATACTGTAAAATCTGGGGCGAGATCGCCAACGTGGTGTCGTCAGCGTCACATGAGGCAAGGAGATCCAACCAATGCCGGAAGCGCTGGAACAGCCTGGTTGCTTTGGCCAGAGTTAGTATAGATTTTATAGTGTAATGATGTAAACTGTAATTATAAATCTCCCGGATTTAAATTAAGCTTGTTATTCTTGCATATATTCCCTGCTAAGATCTGGACAGGGCTCGAAACCTGCGCCCTTTTTAAGTCTCACTGTGTCAGTCTCTCCGGCTGCTGTCACTTACACAGTGACCCAGCATTGACTGGGGGAGAGCTGCCCTGGCTCACTGTCTGCCCTGGGACACTTTGGGACATTAGCTCCTGTCATTACCGAATTCACCAGCTGTCCTTACTCCCATCACCCACGGGGGACCTTCAATGGAGATTGCAGTCGAGAGAGATGTTTGTGTAAAGTATTAGATCCTAAACACGATCTTGGTTATAACCATGAATCAATTGTGGATACAAACCCTATTAGCATATAACATTGGAAACTGTTGTCTTTCTATGATAGTACCTAGTCAATTAGTTTGTGCCATGCTCTTTTGTACATTTGCAGAGGAAGGTACCTAACAACCGGTCCGAGCCGAGGTGCAGCGGAGGGGGCCCTGCCCAGCTCAAACCGCTGACCGACCTCGAGGGGCGAGCAGCTGCACTTGTCGGGAGCCACAGTCGCTCGGCCACCCGTGGTGTTGCCGAACCCTCCCATGTCTCACGTGAGTAATGTGTTAAGCAGTGTTAAAGTAATGTAACATCATTTAATTATAATATACGAATTATGTCATGTTATGCAGGCAACCTCTGTGCTACTCTCAGGTTGACAACATAAGAACATAAGAAATAAGAGCAGGAGCAGGTGATCTGGCCATCTATCCCCTTCTCTGTTCACTTCCCATAAACCTTCATTCCCTTATCATTCTGTCTATCTCCGACTGATCCAGCCTCCACAGCTCTCTGGGTCACTGAATTCCACATCGATGTATTAACATATTTACTACCATATGATGCATTATGATGTAACGTCTCTTGGTCTCATTTATTGTAGTAGTGCTGCTCCTCCTACGTATGCCAGCGCAGCACAGTGCAAGAATGTCTACCCTTCTGTTCTAATAAGCTCAATAAGCTCAATTGTGTTTTGCAGGTCCGACAACACCAATGCACAGCGAGGCAAGCCTGAAGCTGCAACTTTGCAGGTGGTCCTCACCACGGGTGGGGAGGAGGAAGATGATGAACAGACAACCGAGTCTGAGGGGGAGGAGGATATCGTTGAGCTGGTGGAGGATGCCCCAAGCATCCCTCTGACGCATCTTTCACGTGTGGGACCTGCGGCCATTACGTCGTCTTCGATAGAAGAAGTAGGGGGACCAAGCGGATTGCAGCCGGTGACGCCAAGGCGTATCTTAGTGCTCACGCCGACCCCGTGGAGGTCGAGTCAGCACACATTTCCTCTGGCTGATCGCATCGAGAGCTTGATCAGACTGTGCACGGAGAGTGTTGTGATAAGTCGTGAGTTCCTCCAGGCGTTCGTGGTTTACATGGGGGATATGTCCCTGGTGTCTGCTCGCAATTCGGAAGATGTGCGACAGATGATCCGGGACATGTCGGGACACGGCACTGCACTCCAAGGTGCGTCGCACAAACCACCAGCACCAGCACAGAAGCGAGTCAGGATGAAGCCCTTCCTTCTGGCACGGAAGGCGTTTCCGCAGGAACGTCTTCTCCTCCAACACCCCAAGAGCCGATTGAGCCACCTTCACAGCCCCACCCCCCCCGCCCACAGCAGGAAGTCTTGCCGTCACCCGCTGCACGCCCGATTTGTCTCGGTTGGTTGACTGTTGGGGAGGGGGGGTGTGGTGTTAAGTTACAGAAAAAATTAGTTACAATTGTTAAATCATTAAACATTTTTAGTGCATTTTACAGTTGTTATGCAGTGTCTTTTAATAATGTAAGGTAAGGTAAAACATGAATACAATTGTTGGAAAACAATGGTCAGGCCAAACCAGGCAAGGATGAAACATAACGCAACTGCAACTGTTACCAGCCAGATATCTTCCCGAATTTGGTGTCTGTAATGGAGGGAGTGGAGAAGGAGACACAGCGCGCTGTGGAGACTGATGCTGGTGAGAGCAGTGAACTGGGAGAGGTGCACATTGGAGGACACAAAAGAGTGAGGAGGTTCTCGGACGAGGCTAATGCCTCCCTCATGCAGGATGTCCAGTCATGCTGGGGTCAATTGACCCAGGGAGGGTATAGGAAGCCCATCCCAAAGATATGGGCCGAGATAGCAGAGGTGGTCTCGTCGGCGACCAACGAGGTGCGTGAAGGCAACCAATGCCACAAGCGATGGAACGACCTTGTCGGATCCGCAACAGTAAGTATCACATTTATTTACATGTACTTACGTATTTATATAATGTTATTTATAAGAGTCATGAGTGACTATCATCAGGTCTTTCACTTTTACCGGGAATGTTGTACTCAAAGCCTGCAGTGCACGTCTTTAGTTAAAGAATGATGATTATCATAATAACCATGATTACATCTGTCGGTTATGTGTTGTATCAGTCTCTGTGACAGTACCTAGCAATGACATCACACAATGATTTCATGCCATGTCGTCCTGTTACCTTTTACAGAAGAAGCTCCCGAAGAATAGTTCCGAGCAGAGGGGAACGGGTGAGGGGCCACCAGTCACCAGCGACCACACTGGCATTGAGGAGCGGGTGCTCACACTCGTGGGGAGCAACCCCCGGATGGCCACGCAGGCAGCTGCAGACACTAAAGAGATGCCACATGCGTAAAGTATAAACCATTGCGTGATATAAAGTCAATAGATGTCACACCCACTCATATCCGAACAATAATATATGATAGATGATTTCTAAAAGTGTCCTATAAATAATACTGGCCTCATGAGAATCATTGCAATGCAGAATGTGTTGATAGTCATGAAATGTGATGTCTGTGATGATTTTGATAGCGGTGGTGCTTTTGTCGTGCATATGCTGTATGTAGCGCTGGAATCACCTTGTGACCCTAACACTCCCTTCTCCTCAAATAACATCATTTGTGTTTTGCAGCTCACACAGCAGTGCGTCCCGAGGCAAGACCACAGAGGTGGGGGGCGCGGGGCCGGACTCGGCGGACGATACTACACCTGGTGCTGAGGAGGTCCGATTCTCGCCCATCAATCAACTGGGTCTGTTGTGTATGGGTGAGAGCACCGACTTTGAGGAGTCTGCATCACCAGGCTCCAGAAGGCATTCTAACCCAAGGCCATCTAGTGCTCCTCCGGCCATTCCCGCCTCCACTCTGAAGGTACCGGCCCCAAGCACCTCGCCACAGGGCACCCCATTTGTCCCCAGGATGGCGCCGACCCCGCGGAGGTTTCGTGGATGCGGCAGGTCTGCTCCACAAGCACTAGATGAGAGCCGAGAGATGGTACAGTTGTAGACATAGGTGACCAGATCCTACATACATTGGGGGGCATATCCCGACAGCTGGCCAACATCTCCGCGAATGGCTGAGGCCCTGGAGGCGATAACCAGGAACACTCGTGGCACAGGCATCCCAGTGATCCCGGAGCGTGGCATTCCACCCCTAGATTCTGCACCCCCAGTGCCAACGACATATAAGAGACAGGACCAAGATCCTGCTTCTGGATCCAAGAATGTTCCCAGCTCGGTAATCCCCGCTCCCATATTGGTGCAACCAGCGGCTCTGCCTTCATCCCCCCAATGAGGCATCGCCTGAGGAGCTCTTCGTCCATGGCGGCGTGGAGCGAGGATAGGAAGGGGTGGAGGTGGGGAGAAGAAGGGGAGGAGGGAAGAAAGTGAGGTGCTTGTTCGCAGGCGATGGCTGTGTTATATCTTCATCTGGGTGTATGCAATTTGTTGTAATGTATGGGGAGAGGGGGCCACCCTGTTGGTTTGCATTTGTGTTCTGTGTTGCTGGACATGTTGACCATTTGATTGATGTCAATGTTCGAAAAAGTGGGATGGGGGTGGGGTGTTTTTGCCCGTGATACTTATGATTTCAGACCAATGGTCATATTAAATGTATTTTATTCAACATAACCTTGTTGCGCATTGTCTCAGATAGCTGGACCCTTACACACTGATGATTCCTTAAAATGAAATGTATAATTACACTTAACTTGAATCAACTTAAACTTTAACTGGCACGAAGGTGATGCCCACCATTGATGTCTGAGCTGCACACATACAGCAGTGTGTCAGCTTTGCCAATAACAGCAACATTCTTTCAGGCAAATTGCTCATTTATAAGCTCCTGACGTAAGAGTCTTGCAGCTATGTAGTTACCACTGGCCCTTTCCTGCGGTCTGGAGTGGGGCGTGGGCATGGTTGCATAGTCAGCCTGATTGTCTGGCCCAAGGTCAGCATCCAGCCCCTCATGCTACTCTTCCTCTCTCTCCTGAGGTGGACCATCAGTCTCTTCTGGCAATTCTTGTCCTCTCCTGATAGCCAGGTTGTGCAGCATGGAGCACACAACCGCAAACTTAGCTACCTCATCAGGGTTTTTATTGTAGCTCCCCTCCTGAGTGATCCAGGCATCTAAACTGTTGCTTAAGCTCAGTTATTGTTACAGTCATTGCGTGTGGTTCTGTGGCTCTCGTTGTATAGCTTCTCGGCCTCGTTGTGGGTGTCACACAGTGGGGTCATCAGCCAGGTGGCTAGGCCATATCGTTTGTCACCAAGCATCCAGCATTGTCCGTGTGGCTGACTGATAAACATGTCAGAGACAGCGCTCTCATGCAGGATGTGAGCCTCATCGAAGCTGCCCGTGGTTGTGGTTGACAACTAGTTGGATCTTCAAGGAGTGAAATCCTTTTCTGTTGCGAAAAACCTCTGGGTCCCGAGAAGGTGCCCGCATGGCGATGTGAGTACTCCATATTGCTCCCTGCACCTTGGGGAACTTAGCAAGGCGGTAGAATGCTCCAGCCCTGTCAGTCTGTGCCTCCGTGGTCATAAGGAAGCTGATAAAGTCCATCCTACACATGTACAGAGCTTCCGTGACCTGTCTAATTCAGCGATGTGTGGCATGGTGAGTCAGAGGTGAAATGTCGACCGCGGAGGCCCGAAAGGAACCGGATGCGTAAAACGACAGTGCCACAGTGAGCTTGACCTCAACGCAGTGATGTCATGAAGGTGCTGGCAGGCTGCAGATCTGCTCTGATGAGTTGGCATATTTTACTGATCACCACTTTGTGGAAACGCAGTCTTGAAGGTAGGTGTTCTCGGATAAGTCGAGGTAAGATCGCTTCTCCCTGTAAGTGCGGGGTGTGTATGGTCTGGCCCTCCTCCTCAGTGTGGCATGTCTTAGATTGGGCACATAATGATGTGCATTAGACATTGTGCCATTTGCACTCTGCAGCATCTGCATTGTAATCGATGCAGGCTGAGAAATGGCTGGCCCCATTCCAATAAAAATATAATGCCGATTGTTCACAAGCAATAAATTTCCACACTAAAAGACACCTACAGTAAAACCCAATCATCCACAGTATGAAAAGATGTCTGTCGAGATGATCACTTCACCTGAGAAGAACTCCAGAGTACATCCAAACTCCCCCAAAGTAGAAGCAGCCTTTTCAATGAAGCGACCTGCAATTTGCAAAATGGCGTCCACACCGCTGTGATTAGTTCAGAACAGTTCAGCTTTTTCAGAGCGATGTTTTTGATGAGCGATATTGTGGGCGAGATGTGTGCGAGGTGCTGAAAGTGATGCTGGGTGATATACTGGGCACTAGTTTCGGCAAATATGATCTTTACGACAAAAAATAGTGGGCAGTCGATATTATTGAATTTCGGCGGTAATTACGTGCCGAAAGTAATGCTGGCCGATATTATGGGCGTTGGTTGCACCCATTATGATGATTCCACCCAAAAAAAGTGGGCGGGCGGTATTATTTTTTCCTGGCGTTAGGTACATGGTGAAAGTAACGCTCAGCGATAAGTGTCCGAAAAATGGGTGTCAGTTTCCATTTTGTGGCTAAATGGACAATATTTGGGCGTTACACCTCATTTCAGTGTTAAAATGGATGTTAAGTGGGCATTGTGCATGCAAAAATAATGGAAAATCTAGCCCTATATCCTTTATCCCCCAGCATCTAACCATGACCTTGTGGTTGACTTTTAAACAGATCAGAGACATCATGGATGCTTCCTGGAAATTTAGCATTTATTGCCATGATTATTTGGTTGTGGTCGACAACGAGCTGCACAGTAAGTGGGATCCCTCTCAGTTACAAAACACCTCCGTATCCTGTAAAGGTGCTTTCAGGGTGATGTGCGTGCAGTCTATTGCTCCCTGCACCTTGGGGAAGTTTGCTATTCTCGAAAAACCCAAAGCTCTCCCGATCTGTGCCTCTCTGGTCACAGGGAAGCTTCCAAAGGCCATCCTGTGAGCGTAAAGGGCTTGAGTCACCTGTCGAATGGAGCAATGTGTGGCATGCTGAGAGAAACCACAGATGTCGCTATAAGTGCACTTTGTACTAAAATAAATATAAATATAAATATAAATGTGAGTAGATCAATCAGTAAATAAGGTCCTTAAATAACTCACAAATTATAAGCCCCTTCTTTAAGCAGCCTCTCACTTCCTCCGGCGTTCAAAATGGTGTCTGTAGTGCGGAGTTCTGTGAAGAGTGCCAAATAAGAGCAGCTTTTCTCCAGCGATGTCCAGCGATCTTCTTGGCGAACGATTAGCCCGGCGATGTGTGGGCAATGTGCCAAAAGTTGTGTTGGGCGCTGTGTGGGCGATCACCTCGGCAATGTGAAAATCTTGTGTGTCGAAAGTTGGGCCGGCAATCTTTGGGCGATGTTCTGGCCCAAGTTTCCACTTTTAAGGTAAAATGGGCAATAGCCTGCCTTTTTGGGTGCTAACTGGGCAATAGCCCAGCAATCTCAAATGGAAAGTCCAATCCCTTGTTTCCTGCTTTCTGTCTCCCTCCTTTCTTAAATAGAGGTATTACATTTGCACTTTTCCAATCCGCTGGGAGCTCTCTAGAATTCAGGGAATGTTGGTAGATTACAACCAATGCATCCACTATCTCTGCAGCCACTTCTTTTAAGACCCTAGGATGCATGCTATCAGGTCCAGGGGACTTCTCCACCTTTAGTCCCATTAGTTTTCCGAGTACTTTATCTCTAGCAATAGTGATTGTTTTAAGTTCCCCCCACCACCACACAATAGCTCCTTGATTATCAATTATTCGGATGATTTTAGTGTCCTCTCCCATGAAGACCGATACAAAATATTTGTTCAACATCTCTGCCATTTCCCTGTTTCCCATTATTAATTCTCTAGCTCTATCCTCTAAGCGACCAATGTTTAGCTACTCATTTCCTTTTTATATACCTGTAGAAGCTCTTATTATCTGTTTTTATATTTCTTGCTAGTTTACTCTCATATGCTATCTTCTCTGTCTTTATAATTGTTTTCGTCATCCTTTGCTGGTTTCTAAAAAATTTCCAATCCACTGTCCTTCACAACATTGTTTGCCTTTGTTTTCAATTTGATACCATCCTTTAATTCCTTTGTTAGCAATGGATGGTTCATCCTTTTTTTAGCCTCCTTATTTCTCACTGGAATAAATCTTTGATGAGAGTTATGAAATATCTCCTTAAATGTTTGCCACTGTTTTTCTACAGCCTTACTCTGTTATATATTTTCCCACTCCACTTTAACTAACTCTGCCTTCATATCTTTGTAATTACCTTTATTTAAGTCCAGGACACTAGTTTGAGACCTAGCTTTCTCACCCTCAAACTGAATTTGAAATCTACCATGTTATGATCACTCTTCCCAACAAGATCATTAATTAATCCAGACTCCTTACACATTGCCAGATCTAAAATAATTTTCTCCCTGGTTGGTTCCACAATGTATTGTTCCAAGAAACCATCCCGCATACACTCTATGAACTCTTCCTCAAGGTTACCATTGCCAATTTGATTTGTCCAATCAATATGAAGATTAAAATCACCCATGATTCTTGCTGTACCTTTCTTACAAGCCTTCATTATTTCTTGATTTATACTCTGTGCCACAGAGTAGCTACAGTTTGGGTGCCTGTAGACCACTCTCACCAGTGACTTCTTTCCCTTATTATATTCTTATCTCCACCCAAACTGATTCTCCATCTAGATCTTCTGAGCCAATATAATTTCTTACTACTGCTTTGATCTCATCCTTTTCAATGGAGCTACCCCACCTGCTTTTCCTTTCTGCCTATCCTTACAAAATGGCAAATCCCCCTGAATATTTAGTTCCCAGCCTTGGTCACCTTGCACCCAATTCTCTGTAATGACAATCAAATCATACCCATTTATTTCTATTTGTGCCATCAACTCATCTATCTTGTTACGAGTACTTCGTGCGTTCAGATCTAAAGCTTTTAATTTTGTCTTACATGTATACGCTCTGTCCCTACTTGTCCCACTCTGGTTATCATTACCCCTATCACTACCCTGCACTTTTGCCTTCTCCTTTCTCTTTGACTTTTTTAATTCCGCTCACCGGATCCCTCTCCCCCTCTATTTAGTTTAAAGCCCTATATCTGCAGTTTCTATCATAAAGTTTTGCGATTTACAGGAGTACTGCTGTGATAAAGCTATATAAAAAAGAATAATGTATATTTTAAAAAAACATGATACACAAACATCTGCTGGCAATCAGTCCAAATAATAGAGTGGAAACATACATCCTCAATCAATGCAGCATCTGTAAGAATGTCTTAAATGCTTTGTTTTTTTACCCTTTCACTCTCTGCACTCTAATTTAGTTGACTGTGGCCTGAGGAGTCTATACATATGATAGACGTCCTGGTGCAGATCATAATAGAATGTCTCTAATGATTTCTCTGCTCAGTCAATCCAATGTGTATAGAGGTGCACACAATATTTAACTGGAGTTTTCAACAGCAGAGTTATCCCTTCTTCATTCTGATATTTTACATTTAGGCTTCTGACACTTTTAATCGAAATTAAATGCCAGCCAAACAAATTTGCAACCATTGAATTACTCATAGCCGTTATATCGTTCAACCTGTGTATTTGTTAATGCTCATTCTCCTTCAGAAGACATATAGGGGTCAAGTTTTGGCCGCCCATTAGAACATCAGAGAGGCCCGCCTAATTTATAGAACAAAAATTGCGTCGAATACTTACCTCGCGATTCTCAGATAGCTGTAGGCCCAATTCCACCTCAGCGCTGCGCAGCTGGAGCTGCTGGGGGCGGAGCTACAGCCTGCACCGAAAACAGTGCCGGCAGCTGTGTGCGTGCGCAGTGGAGGCTGCACGCATGCGCAGTAGCTGCTGGCGTCCTGTCTCCGGGGCGACGACCCTATCCCAGGCCGAAGGGACGTCGCCCCTATCCCCGGCCGAGTGGCCTGCGCATCTTACCTCGGCAGCGTGGCCCGCCCACCCGGCCTCTCGCTGGGGTGGGCCCTGCCCCAAGTCCTCGGTGGGGCCCGGCTTCCTTGACGTTGACGGGGCCCGCCTGCCCTGCATCTCGCTGGGGCGGGCCCCGCCCGAAGAGTTGGTGGTGTCGGCAGCCCGGCATCGGCTGCGTGCGGGGCTTCTTTGTCGTCTTCTCTCTTCCCCCCCCATCTTCCTCTCTTCCCTCCTCCCCATCTTCATCTCTTTTCTCCCCCCCCATCTTCTTCTCTTCCCCACTACAATCTTCTTCTTTCCCCCCCAATCTTCCTCTCCCCCCCCCATCTTCATCTCTTTTCTCCCCCCCCAATCTTCCTCTCTCCCCCCATCTTCATCTCTTTTCTCCCCCCCCAATCTTCTTCTCTTCCCCCCTACAATCTTCTTCTTTCCCCCCCCCAATCTTCCTCTCTCCCCCCATCTTCATCTCTTTTCTCCCCCCCCCCAATCTTCTTCTCTTCCCCCCTACAATCTTCCTCTTCCCCCCCCATCTTCCTCTCTCCCCCCCATCTTCATCTCTTTTCTCCCCCCATCTTCATCTCTTTTCTCCCCCCCCAATCTTCTTCTCTTCCCCCCTACAATCTTCCTCTTCCCCCCCATCTTCCTCTCTCCCCCCCATCTTCATCTCTTTTCTCCCCCCATCTTCATCTCTTTTCTCCCCCCCCAATCTTCCTCTCTCCCCCACCATCATCATCTCTTTTCTCCCCCATCTTCATTTCTTATCTCCCCCCCAATCTTCTTCTCTTCCCCCCTACAATCTTCCTCTTGCCCCCCAATCTTCCTCTCTCCCCCCATCTTCATCTCTTTTCTCCACCCATCTTCATCTCTTTCCCCTCCCAATCTTCCTCTCTGCCCCCCATCTTCATCTCTTTTCTCCCCCCAATCTTCTTCTCTTCGCCCCTACAATCTTCCTCTCTTCCCCCCCATCTTCCTCTCCCCCCATCTTCTTCACTTCCCCCCCATCTTCTTCTCTTCCCCTTCCGGGGATCTTCTTCTCTTCCCCCCCAACTTCTTCTCTTCTCCCCCCCCTCTCCCCCCTCCCCCACTTCTCCCTGGTGTTGCAGTAGGTGAGTAGAAATAATTTTTTATTTATTGAGTGATTTTACATTTTTTTTATGTTTTATTTTTTAATTTATTTGGATTGACTTACTGGTTTATTTATTGATTTATTTCTCATTTATTATTGATGATGGCTCTTTATTTGTAAAAGTGAAGTGTTAAATGTTTGTAAACCTCCCTCCCCCTGCCGCTCCCCCCCCCCCCCCACCCCACACGCCTGATTTATAACCTATGCCTGATTTTCTAAGTGTAGGCAAGGTTTTTCTGAGCATACAAAAATCTCCACTTACTCCATTCTACGTTAGTTTGGAGTAAGTTTTTGCTGCCGAAACTTGCAAAACAGGCGTAAGTGGTTTGAAAAAAAAATCCGTTCTAAAATGAAACTGTTCTAACTCACTAGAACTAGAGCAAACTAAAGGCCGAGAATTGCAATTTCTAAGATACTCCATTCTAAACTCGTTGCTCCAAAAAAATAGGAGCAACTTAGGCCGAAATTTGACCCCTTAGTAAACCTATATATTCAATATCCCCACTATAGTGCTGAAAGCCTGCACTCCAGAACTAGCTGCGCCTCTAGCCAAGCAGTTCCAGTACAGCTACAACACTGGCATCTACCCAACAAAGTGGAAAATTGCCTAGGAATGTCCTGTCCACAAAAAGCAGAACAAATCCAATCTGGCCAATTATCGCCCCATCAGTCCACTCTCAATCATCAGCAAAGTGATGGAAGATGTCATCAATAGTGCTATCAAGCAACACTTATTCACCCCATAACCTGCTCACCGATGTTCAGTTTGGGTTCCGCCAGGATCACTCAGTTCCAGACCTCATTACAGCCTTGGTCTAAACATGGACAAAAGAGCTGAATTCCAGAGGTGAAGTGAGAGTGACGGCCCTTGACATCAAGGCAGCATTTGATCAAATGTAGCATGAAGAAGCCCTCGTAAAACTGAAGTTAATGGGGATCAAGGGGAAAACTCTCCACTGGCTGGAGTCATGCAGAGCACAAAGGAAGATGGTTTGGGTTATTAGAAGCCAATCATCTCAGCCCCAGAACATCGCTGCAGGAGTTCCTCAAGACCGTGTCCTAGGCCCAACCATCTTCAACTGCTTCATCAATGACCTTCCCTCCATCATAAGGTCTGAAGTGGGGATATTCGCTGATGCTTGCACAGTGTACAGTTCCATTTGCAATTCCTCAGATAATGCCTGCATGCAGCAAGACCTGGACAACATTCAGGCTTGGGCTGATAAGTGGCAAATAACATTTGTACCACATGAGTGCCAGGCAATGACCATCTCCAACAAGAAAGAATCTAACCACTTCCCTTTGGCATTCAATAGTATTACCATTGTTGAACCATCAACAACCTGGGGGTCACCATTGACCAGATACTTAACTGGAGAAATGACATAAATACTATGGTTACAAGAGCAGGTCAGAGGCTATGTATTCTGTAGCGAGTGACTCACCTCTTGTCTCCCATAAGTGTTTCCACCATCTACAAGGCACAAGTCAGGAGTGTAATTCAATATTCTCCACTTTCCTCATCAGTGCAATTCTAATAACACTCAAGAAGCTTGACACCATCCAGGACAAAGCAATCTGCTTGATTGGCACCCATCCACCACCTTAAACATCCACTCACAACCAACATCACCGGTGCACTATGGCTGCACTATGTACCATCTACAAGATGCACTGTAGAAACTCACCAAGGTTTCTTCGACAGCGCTTTCCAAAACCTGCGACCTCTACCACCTAGAAGGGCAAGGGCATCAGGCGCAGGAGAATACCACCACCTGCAAGTTCCCCTCCAACTCACACACCACCCTGACTTGGAAGTATATCACCGTTCCTTCATCGTCGCTGGGTCAAAATCCTGGAACTCCCTGCCTAACAGCACTGGGAGTACCTTCACCACACAGACTGCAGCGGTTCACGAAGGCAGCTCACCACCACCTTCTCAAGGGCAACTAAGGATGGGTAATAAATGCTGGGCTTGCCAGCAAAACCCATATCATGTGACTGAATAAATAAAAAAAAAATTAAAATATATATTTACACATACATACACACACACACACACAAATTAGACATTGAATAGTAATAGACTGTTGACTACTATTTGATAAGCTTGTAGTGATTGCTACAATTGTTAATTCTTCAGCATAGTTGCCATCTAACACAAGTGCACAGCCCTTCAGCATCTGCCACAACAGCTGTTGTCAGCAAAAAACATATAAATTGAATAAAACCACCTTCTTGAATTTCACAGTACCAATTAAAGAAAATGCATACTTCACAGTGACATAAAGGCTATCATCTCACTGGATTGCACAGATAATGATTATAGGTGGCTGAAGCTTCTCGCCTGCAATTTATGGCATAATCTAGACCAATGAGGGTGTCCAAAAAAAAATGAATGTTTCTGTAATTTGATGCAAAATTACCTAGTAATGTTGCACATCTAGTAATATGATTTGATGTAATGCACCTTCAGGTCCTTGGGTATAAAACTGGTAATATCCTTTGCGCTATATCTCACAGCACTCATTACAAATTCAAATGACATTGGAAAATTTAAAAGTCAGAGAAACAGATGATAATCACAAAGTTAACTAATTAAAAAAATGCATTGTCAATGAAACTCCACGAGCTGGTATAGATTATAAATACTAATAACGAATACATTTATGAATAACCTACATTTGGTATTCATGTTATGAAGTGACGTATCTTTGAATGTTCAGTTGAACCAAATAGGTTTTATTCTGAACAATCAAATTTTGATTAATTTCCATAATTTTGCATTCGGATGTATTCATCCCTTTAGTTTGTTAGGACCACATGTGCAGACCAGTTTCTAATTTTAGGTATTTATATCTATGCATTAAGAAAGAACTTGCATTTATATAGCAACTTTTACAACTTCAGGACACCCAAAATGCTTTATAGCAAATGAAGTATTTCTGAAGTTTAGTCACTGTTGTAATGTCAGAAACACAGCAGCCAATTTGCGAATAGCAAGGTCCTACAAACAGCAAAGTGATAATGACCAGATCATCTGTTTTAGAGGTGTTGATTGAGGGATAAATATTGGCCAGGAGACTGAGGAAAACTCCCCCGCTCTTCTCTTGTAATGTCTGTAAGCTTGTAATGTTTGTAGCTCCACACTGTGGATGTGGACGTATTGTGTACTGCAATTACAGAGTTAATCATTGAACAGAACCAGGCAGATTTCCGGAGGCTTCTGAGAGAGCTGCCTGCCATGAAGGAAGCTGTGTGTGCTGTGCTATTTGGCAATTGAGATGGGATTTTTCGGATGATTTAAAGCTTAAATTTTGTTGGTGAAGGATTCAGCCAGCCGACAGAGACACTTTGGAAGTTTCTGTCTTTGGAAAAAAGCTACAAAATCTGAGGTAAAATACAGCACACGGTGTAAACAGCTAGAGATTAAAATGGCAGGTGTAATCGGACATTTAGGGGAATATAGACATGACCAGGAACATTTTAAAGTGTATGTGGATCGGCTAGAAATGTATTTCACTGCAAATAACATAATCGAAGTTCCAGACAATGCAGTCCAGAACCGGGCTGTGTTGGAACGTAAGAAAGCGATCTTCTTATCAGAGGCGGGTCCGGCATTTCACAAAACCCTTGTAAATCTGCTTGTGCCTGACGAGCCAAAGGACACAATGCTTAAAGAGATTTTAACGAAGCTGGAGCAGCACGATAACCCCAAACCGTTAGAAATTGCTGAAAGCTATCGTTTCGGGATTTGGAATCAAAAGGCTGATGTAAATATCAGTGATTACATCATAGCATTAAAAAAGCTATCGATGCACTGTAATTTTGGAAACTTTCAAAACCGTGCATTACGGGATAGTTTTGTTTGTGGGGTGAAAAATGATGCGATCACAAGGAAGTTATTGATGACAGATGACTTGACTTTTGAGATTGCTTGTCAGACAGCGAGGTCGATGGGCATGGCCGAACAATATTCCCGAGAAATAAATAATAATTACGGTCGTCAATCAACCGAGGTAAATCACCTGCAGGTTCAAGGTAAAAGATGGTGGGGGTCCAAAGTCTCAGAAACTGGAAATTCTAACAGAGCATCGAAGTCGTGCTATAGGTGCCTGGGACAACACATTGCTCAAAGTTGTCCATACGTGAAGGCCGAGTGCCTCTTCTGCAGAAAGACTGGGCATCTTGCGAAGGCATACCGACTGAAGGGTAAACCAGCTTTTCAAGCTATGAGTCCAGCGTTCAAAGCTATGAGTAGAAATCCAAAGAGACTACATAGCATGGAAGAACAGCAACAGGACGAGGAGATGTTAGAGTTACATGTCATCAGGAGCACGAGTTTAACGGACAGCGATTCGGAAAGCATCAAAATCCACATAGATGTTGCGGGATTCAAGATACCAATGGAAATTGACACGGGTGCATCCATGAGTGTAGTACCGGAGTTGCTGTACCGCGACAAATTGCGTGATTTTCAACTGAAGAAATCCAAGATAGAGCTGCGAGGCTACTCGGGAGTGAAACTTCCTGTGGTAGGTCGTATCACCGTACCGGTGAAATATAAAGATCAATTTCAGAACTTGCCTCTAAGTGTAGTGAAAGGAGACAAGTCTGCCTTATTGGGAAGAAATTGGTTGAGCTCACTGAAGCTGGATTGGAGTACGATTTTCTGTGTGGAAGCGAGATTTTCATCAACGGATGAGGTTATCAAGAAGTATCCGAAGGTGTTCTGCGAAACGGGCAGTCCGATCCAAGGCTTGAAGGCGAGTGTCAGGGTACAGAAGGATGCTAGATCAGTTTACTACAAGCCACGTTCCATACCACATGCACTCAAGGAGAAAGTTGAGCAAGAACTCAAAAGACTAGAGACTGAGAACATTATTTGTAAGATAGATCGATGTAATTGGGCTACACCCATTGCTGTTGTACCTAAGTCCGATGGTAAGGTAAGATTGTGTGGTGATTATAAAGTAACCCTAAACCAGGTTCTAGGGAGTAATGTCTCCAATACATTGCCGAATATAGAAGATTTGTTCACAACATTGACAGGTGGTCAGATCTTCTCAAAACGGGATCTTAGGAATGCCTACTTACAGCTTGAATTGTATGAGCAGTCCAAGTCATGTTTGACTAGAAATACTCATCTAGGCCTATATCAATTTAATAGGCTACCATTTGGAGTGTCTTCTGCTCCTGCCATATTCCAAGGGGTGATGAACCAGATTTTGCAAGGTATTGAAGGGGTCGTATGTTATTTGGATGATATACTAATTTCAGCACCAAATGGGCAAATTCATAATAACATATTGAATGAAGTCCTCAAATGGCTAGAGAAGCACAGAGTACGAGTGTCTGCTCGTAAGTGTGAGTTACTTAAAAACGCAGTGGAGTACTTAGGGTACAGAGTAGACAAAGATGGTTTGCATCCAACCAAGGAAAAACTGTTTGCAATCAGAAATGCATCCACTCCCAGGAATGTCACTGAACTTCATTCATTCTTGGGTCTTTTGAACTATTATGGGAAGTTCCTACCAAATTTGGCTACAGTATTACATCCACTGAATGAACTTTTGAAACAACAGGTCCATTGGAAGTGGTCAAAAGAATGCGATACAGCATTCAAGGAGTGTAAAAGCAAATTGGTAGAGAGCACCATGTTAGTTCACTATGACATATCTAAGGAGATAAAGCTAGCATGTGATGCCTCTCCGTATGGAGTTGGGGCAGTGATCTCTCATGTATCACATAGTCGGGAGGAGAGACCAATTGCTTTTGCTTCTGCTTCACGCACTCTCAGTGCCAGTGAGAGTAATTATGCGCAAATTGAAAGGGAAGCTTTGGCATTAATTTTTGGAGTCAAGAAGTTTCACAAATACTTGTATGTTCGTAAGTTTACCATCATTACGGACCATAAGCCCCGAACAGCAATCCTCCATCAAAAGTCCCCAGTTCCAACATTAGCTGCAGCCCGAATGTAGAGATGGGCTTTGATTTTGTCAGCAGATACATATGATATTGAATATAGATGATCAGCTGATCACAATAATGCTGATGCAATGTCTAGATTGCCTTCCCCATCACAAGTTACACCTGATAGGGAAGAAGTGTTTTATTTTTCATACATTGATGAACTACCAGTTATGGCTGAAGAGATTGGTAGAGCAACCAAACGTGACCCGGTGATGTCAAAGATGTATGAGTATATTGCAAATGGATGGCCAAACCAGGAAACAGACGAAGATACACATCCATTCTTCATTCATAGGAATGAATTATCAGTTGATAAAGATTGTATCATGTGGGGTGCAAGAGTGGTTATACCAAATAAATTCAGGTCCTATTTATTAGGAGACCTCCATGACCAGCACCTGGGAATGTGCTTGACCAAGAGTTTTGCAAACAGTTATTTATGGTGGCCAGGTCTTGATAAAGATAGAGAGTACATCGTGAGTCAGTGTACGACATGTCAATCGGTAAGCAAGCAACCACCACCAGTACCATTGCAGCCATGGAAATGGCCTCCCAGGATGTGGCAAAGGCTACATATTGATTTTGCTGAGTTAGAAGTACAGCAATTGTGCATTGTGATTGATGGCCATTTGAAGTGAGTTGAGGTGTTCTCAATGTGGAAAATAACAACAAGTAAAACATTGGACATTTTACGAAAATTATTTTATTCATCTGGCCTCCCTGAAGAAATTGTTTCGGATAATGGACCAAAATTTCGTTCAGAAGAATTTGCACGATTCACAAGCGAAAATGGTGTGAAACATACCAAGGTTCCACCATACCATCCTGCTTCGAATGGTGCAGCAGAGCGCACTGTACAAATTGTAAAACGTACCCTCATAAAACAAATGTTAGATCCAAATCCAAGGAAACGACAGTTGTCATTGGATCACAAATTGGCTAATTTTTTGAGTACATAGCAAAATACTCCTCATACAACTACTGGTAGAACTCCAGCAGAGTTGTTTCTCAAACGACAGCCACGAACCAGATTCTCGTTGTTAAAACCAAATTTGGCACAGTCCATAGAAGATACACAATTAAGACAGAAAGAGAATCATGATAGAGGTAGAGTGAAAGAGAAGTGTGAAATTAAACCAGAAGGTGAGAGTGAAGAACCATCACCATAAATGGGCAAAGTGCTTACCAGGAAGAGTGGTGAAGATATGTGGTCCTTGCACATATTTGGTAAAGATGTTTGATAATGGACAGGTTAGGTTTGCTCATATTGATCATATTTTACCTACAGACATGGAAGGAGTTGAAGTGGGAATGATTCAATTATTTCTGACTCATCAGATAGTTTTGATACACCAGTAGCAAATCCTAAATCCAATGTACTGGAAACAAATCCAGGAGAGAATCAGAATGAAAGTCTGAGTCCAAGTCAGGAAAACAAAGAACCTGAAGTTCGAGTGAGTTCAAATGAAAATCAAGGAAATTCCGTGGAGGAAAATATTCCTCAGGATAAGCCTAGAATGAGTATGAAATCAACACCATGTTTGGAATGTTCTGTTCGAGAGCAAAGGTATCCTCTTCGAAACAGAAAACAAGTGGTAAAGATTGGAAAAATGGAAAATATTTGTATTTGTAAACAATTTGTAAATATGGAAAAAAATAAGTTTATATCCTGTGTTATGTATAAACATGAAAGTTATGTATGATGTTTGTTATAATAACTTCTTCATTAAGGAGGGAGAAGTGTAATGTTTGTAAGCTTGTAATGGTTGTAGCGCCAAACTGTGGATGTGGACATATTGTGTACTGCAATTGCAGAGTTAATAATAAACAGAACCAGGCAGATTTCCAGAGGCTTCCGAGAGAGCTGCCTGCCATGTAGAAAGCTGCGTGTTTGTGCTCTGTGAAATGGGATCTTTTGCATCCAACTGAGGGAGCAGATGGGGCTTCGGTTTCAGCACTGCACTGAATACTGTTATTATGCTAGTACCAAATTATATTCGTGCAAACTTTGGACATCTCCACGTCTTACAGGCTTCTAAACTGACAGTGTGAAGAATGTCATTGGCAATTCATTCCTTTGTCATATCATTTTAAAATGTATCCATTTCTTTGGTCTTCCTGATCAGTCTGGAAGTTTTTCTGTTTGTCATGTTCTATTTGTTTTGCAATCCAGTAAGCTTTTGCCCACTAACTCCACCAACACTTTTTCCACTCTCAAATCTAAACTGAACTCTAGGGTATCTCAATTTTCACCTGCTGTGAATACAAATTAAAAGTTTGCATAAAATCAATGTTCATCACAAACTTGGCCACACTCACTTGCGGTCTAATTTAGTAATCATTTCTCACAATCAGGAATTACGTGCGCGATCTTAATTGTGCCTAGAGAAATACAATTAATTTTTCCAGGGTTTGTAACTGCTTCTTTTGTATTTTTAGACACAAACAGATGACCCCGGCACATTATTTTCAATTGTGAGGCATTTCATTAATCATTTTTCAGTTCTTTAATAGCCCCTTAGTTACTTGCAATCCCTAGTGAGCTCATTTTAAACATATTGCTTGTCTAATCTATTGCAGGTATCTGGGGAGATTCTAAACAAAACCACTATTATCATGAGAAATCAGATTTGAAAAAAAGCATTTGCATTGCCATTAACTTGTTCTGGTCCATTCCACTGAAATAGAATTCATCCATTTCAAAGAGAAAGAAAGATCTGAATTTATATAGTGCCTTTCCCAACCTCAGGACATCAGAAAGTAATTTACAGCCAATAAAGTACTTGTTGAAGTGTAGTCACTGCTGTGATAAAGGAAACATGGCAATTTGCACACAACAAGGCCCCACAAACAGCAATGGAGCCGACTTTGGTGGATCTACCGCCCCACACCACCCGCAGAATGCCCGCATACCGCCGAGAATTGGAACTTTTGTGGAAAAACAGCTGCATCCCACCGACATACTTCCCGGTGACTGACATACTGCCGAGTGGTAAGCGCACCATCCGCCGAAACTGAAGACCTAACATATCACCGAAAATGTTAACATTGGTCACTCACCGCCGACGTACCAGCCTGGAGCATACCGTTCTGGGAAACGGGCTTTTATGCTTAGTAAAGTGGGCGGTAGTGCATGGTGCGTTCATTTGGACATCAGGAGAAGCATCAGCATTGGAGTAGGTGGCTTTAAATAATCAATTTAAAACAAAAAAGGCTTTTTGGAGTGCATCTAGTTGTTTGAAAAATCGGGAGCACTTGGCAGCACCATTGACAAGAGAACAATAAAGTTGAATTTACAATTAAATGGATTTAAATAGTAATTTTGAAACAAAGATGGCTTTTTGGAGTATATTTGAAAAATCAGGTTCATCTGAGTACATTGGAGATCTCTGCCGATTACAATGGGGCCTGCATTATCTCAGCCATATTGCTTACAACGTTTCTAATGCAAGATGCAGATGGCAGAAGATTAGTTGAAGAAAATTATCAATGCAATGTAGTAGGTCGGAGAATGAGGAGCAGGAGCAGGAGGAGGAGGAAGCCTTACCCGCAAAGTATGGAAGAACTGAGTACTGTGAGCTAAAACTGATGTGACTTTAGTCTCTTTAAATATAACTCCAGAGTGCCTAAGCAGCATGGCAGACAACCTTTTATACTCCTTTGCACGAGGTGTGCAGATGACCCTTGGGCCTCCAACAGTTGCGCCCTCTGCTGGCAAGATTTAAACAGTTACAATATTTACATACATAACATCACTCCCCGAAAGTCTTTGATACAAATTATTTACAAGTTGAGACGATCCGGGGCCCTATGCTCCCTGGTTGATCGTCTGAGTTCAAACTCTGACATGGGTGAGTTGGTCGGACCATTGCTGCACTGCGGCGCGGCTGGTCTGACAGGACTATTGGGATTAGTGGATTCATCCTCTTGATTGACAGCGAGGTCGATTGCTGGTTGGGTGTGTGTTGGTGGATCAATGATGGTGATGTCCTCTTCAGGTTGTTCCTGGTTGTCGGTGAACCGCAGTTTGGTCTGATCCAAATGCTTTCTGCATGTTTGTCCATTCATTAGTTTGACAATAAACACTCTATTCCCCTCCTTGGACAAGACAGTGCCAGTGACCCATTTAGGACCATGACCGTAATTAAGAACAAACATAGGGTCGTTAACATCAATGTCACGCGATATAGCCACACGATCGTGGTACATGTTTTGCCGGTGACGCCGGGTTTCCACATGATCATTTAGATCCGGGTGAACTAGGGAGAGCTTGGTTTCATTAACAATTTTGCAGGGGGAACTCCAGTGAGCGAGTGGGGTCGTGTCCGATAGCTGAGCGGAACCCGAGGTAAGCGGGTCTACAAGGAGCCTTCCGTCACGCGTTTCAAGCTCTGCTTGATAGTTTGGACTGCCCGTTCTGCTTGACCATTGGATGCGGGCTTAAACGGGGCAGACCTGACATGCTTGATGCCATTGCCGGACATAAACTCATTGAATTCCGAGCTGGTGAAACACAGTCCATTGTCACTAACAAGGACGTCGGGCAAACCATGGGTGGCGAACATAGCCCGGAGGCTTTCGATGGTGGCAGTGGATGTGCAAGAGGACATGATTACGCATTCAATCCATATAGAGTAAGCATACACTACAACTAAAAACATCTTTCCGAGAAAGAGGCCAGCAAAATCTACGTGGATCCTGGACCACGGTTTGGAGGGCCATGACCACAGACTCAATGGAGCCTCCCTTGGTGCATTGCTCAATTGTGAGCATGTGTTGCACTGGTGTACGGATGACTCTAAGTCCGAGTCAATGGCAGGCCACCAAACATGCGACTTGGATATAGCCTTCATCATGACTATGCCTGGGTGGGTATTGTGTAGGTCGCGTATAAAAGTTTCCCTGCCTTTTTTAGGTGAAACCACGCGAATACCCCATAAGAGACAATCTGACTGGATGGGCATTACATTTTTGTGTCGGTGAAACGGCTTAATTTCATCTTGCATTTCCCCGGGAACGGCCGACCAGCTCCCATTGAGGACGTAACTGTTTACAAGTGATAGCACAGGATCCTGGCTGGTCCAGGTCCTGATCTGGCGAGCCGTGACGGGTGACCCCTCGCTCTCAAAAAGCATCCATGACCAGAAGGAAGTCTGCGGACTGTGCCATTTCCACCCCGGTAGTGGGCAATGGTAGCTGACTGAGGGCATCAGCACAGTTCTCCGTGCCGGTTTGCGGCAAATAAAATAGTCATAGGCGGACAATGTTAGTGCCCATCTTTGGATGCAGGACGAAGCATTGGTGTTTATACCTTTGCTTTCTGAAAATAGCGAAATGAACAATTGGTGGTCGGTTTCAAGCTCAAACCGAAGTCCAAATAGGTATTGGTGCATTTTCTTAACCCCATATAATATGTTAACGCCTCTTTCTCGACCATACTGTAGGCACTTTCAGCCTTAGACAGACTTCTAGACGCATCTGCAACCGGTTAAAGTTTGCCCGATACATTGGTTTGCTGTAACACACAGCCGACTGCATACAAACATGCATCATAAGCTAGCACTAATCGTTTACACAGGTCATACAGTACAAGTAACTTATCAGAACAAATTAGATTTCTGGCCTTCTCAAAGGCTATCTCTTGAGATTTACCCCAAACCCAGTCGTCACCCTTACGTAGCAACATGTGCAATGGTTCCAGCAAGGTACTCAACCTGGGTAGAAAGTTACTAAAATATTTGAGGAATGGAATGTTGGCCTTCATTGCGAGAGGGATGGAGTACAAAAGTAGGGAGGTCCTGCTGCAACTGCATAGGGTATTGGTGAGGCCGCACCTGGAGTACTGCATGCAGTTTTGGTCACCTTACTTAAGAAAGGATGTACTAGCTTTGGAGGGGGTACAGAGACAATTCACTAGGCTGATTCCGGAGATGAGGGGGTTACCTTATGATGATAGGTTGAGTAGACTGGGTCTTTACTCGTTGGAGTTCAGAAGGATGAGGGGTGATCTTCTAGAAACATTTAAAATAATGAAAGGGATAGACAAGATAGAGGCAGAGAGGTTGGCCCCAAGTTTCGCCATGGTTTGCTCCTGATTTTTAGAAGCAACTGGTGTAGAACGGAGTATCTTAGAAATCGGAATTCTCGCCATTTAGTTTGCTCCAGTTCTAGTCAGTTAGAACAGTTTCACTTTGGAACAGAATTTTTTTTCAAAAGGGGGCGTGTCCGGTCACTTACGCCCGTTTTCAAAGTTTTGTCAGTGAAAACTTACTCCAAACTAACTTAGAGTGGAGTAAGTGAAGATTTTTGTACGCTCAAAAAAACCTTGTCTACACTTTAGAAAATCAGGCGGAGGTTACAAATCAGGTGTAGGGAATGGCGGTGGGGGCGGGGAGGGGGTTAAAGGGAAGTTTACAAACATTAAACACTTCAGTTTTACAAATAAAGATCCATCATCAATAATAAATGATAAAAACATCAATAAATCAACCAATAAATCAATCAAAAAAAATTAATAAGAAATATATTTTTTTTTAAATCAATAAATAAAACATTTTCTACTTACCGACTGCAGCACCGGGAGCCCTCCAACAGCGTGCTGGAATCCCCCCCCCCCACCACAGCGTGCTGGGATGAACCCCCCCCCCCCGCCTGTGTGTCTCTGTCAGTGTCTCTATCTCTCTGTCTGTCTGTCTGTGTGTCTCACTCTCTGTCTGTCAGTGTCTGTGTTTCTGACAGCGAGGAGAGGGGGAGGAGGGGGGTAGAGGGCAAGAGGGGGGAGCAGATGGAGGGAAGGGGGAGAAGGGGGAGGAGGAGAAGGGGAAAGGGGGAGGAGGAGAAGGGGGAAGGGGGAGGAGGAAAAGTGGGGAAAGAAAAAGGGGGGGGAAAGGAGAAGGGGGGAGGGAAAGGAGAAGTGGGGGGGGAAAGGAGGGGGGAAAGGAGATGGGGAAAGGAGATAGGGGGAAAGGAGATGGGGGGGTGAGGAGAGGGAGGGAAGGAGAGGTGGGGGGAAGGAGATGGGGGGGAAGGAGATGGGGGGTGAGGAGAGGGGGGGAAGGAGAGGTGGGGGGAAGGAGAGGTGGGGGGAAGGAGATGGGGGGGAAGGAGATGGGGGGGTGGAAGGAGAAGGGGGAGGGAGGCTGAACGGGCCGGGCCCGAGACTTCGGGCAGGGCCCGTCCCCAGCACCAGAATTACAGGTAGGTGGCGTTGGGTCGGGTCGGGGGGAGCGCGGGTCAAGGTCATGGGGGTGGTGGGAGGGAGGTCGGTTCGGTTCGGGTCGGGGGGAGGGAGGGAGAGGGAGGTCAGGTCGGGGAGAGGGAGGTCAGGTCGGGTCCAGTCGGGGGCGGGGGGGGGAAGCGGGAGTCGGGTCGGTGTCAATGTCGGGTCTGGTCCATGGGTGGGGAGGGGTGAAGTGGGAGTCGGTGTCGGGGTCGGGTCCGGTCCAGGGGCGGGGGGGGGGGGGGGGGTGGAGGAAGCGGGAGTCGGGTCGGGTCCAGTCCGGGGGGTCCGGTCCGGTCCGGGGGCGGCGGGGGGGGAAGCGGGAGTCGATGTTGGGGTCGGTGTCGGGTCCTATCCGGGGCCGGGAAGCGGGAGTCGAGTCGGGTCGGGAGGAAGCAGGAGCTGGGCGTGGGAGGAGCCTTATTCACGCAGCCCCAGTGAGGCCATTCGGCCAGTGATAGGGGCTGCGTGCTTCGGGCCCCTCCCACACAGTTTTGGGCGCCTGGAGCTACTGCACATGCGCGCCCACTGTAGCGTGCATGTGCAGAGGTCCTGGCACTGTTTTCAGCGCAGGGACCTGGCTCCGCCCCCTGCAGCGCGTGTTGCACTGCGCCGAGCTGCAAATGACCTGCAGGGAGCTGGAGAATCTGGAAGGTTTTTTTCGGCACACTTTGTGGCGCGAAAAGCGGGCGTCCAGGTCGGGGCTGCGCTGTTTTAGGCGCGGCTCGAAACTTGGGCCCATTGTTTCCACTGGTCGGGGAGACTAGAACTCGGGGGCACAGTCTCAAAATACGGGGGAGCCAATTTAAAACCGAGTTGAGAAGGAATTTCTTCTCCCAGAGGGTTGTGAATCCGTGGAATTCTCTGCCCAAGGAAGCAGTTGAGGCTAGCTCATTGAATGTATTCAAATCACAGATCGATAGATTTTTAACCAATAAGGGAATTAAGGGTTACGGGGAGCGGGCGGGTAAGTGGAACTGAGTCCACGGCCAGATCAGCCATGATCTTGTTGAATGGCGGAGCAGGCTCGAGGGGCTAGATGGCCTACTCCTGTTCCCAATTCTTATGTTCTTATGTTCTTATGATCCCACATATCACATGTGCATTATGTAATGTAAAATCAAAATGAAACTTCAGTAACCTGTTGGGTGTAAGTGATTGTGGTTGATACATTTTAAATAACACCCCTGCAGCTGGCTTCCTGGTGCTGCACACCAGCTCTCTCTGGCGTTGTTAATTCTAGACGGTGAGGAAAGTGGCGAGATGCAAGTTGGCAAACTGGGCGTTAAGTGAGCAGTACACACCTACAGACGTCACACTCTTCCTGGCGTATAAACATAGAAACATAGAAAATAGGTGCAGGAGTAGGCCATTCGGCCCTTCTAGCCTGCACTGCCATTCAATGAGTTCATGGCTGAACATGCAACTTCACTACCCCATTCCTGCTTTCTCACAATGCCCCTTGGTCCCCCTAGTAGTAAGGACTTCATCTAACTCCTTTTTGAATATTTTTAGTGAATTGGCCTCAACAATTTTCTGTGGTAGAGAATTCCACATGTTCGCCACTCTCTGGGTGAAGAAGTTTCTCCTCATCTCGGTCCTAAATGGCTTACTCCTTATCCTTAGACTGTGACCCCTGGTTCTGGACTTCCCCAACATTGGGAACATTGTTCCTGCATCTAACCTGTCTAAACCCGTCAGAATTTTAAACGTTTCTATGAGGTCCCCTCTCATTCTTCTGAACTCCAGTGAATACAAGCCCAGTTGATCCAGTCTTTCTTAATAGGTCAGTCCCGCCATCCCGGGAATCAGTCTGGTGAACCTTCGCTGCACTCCCTCAATAGCAAGAATGTCCTTCCTCAAGTTAGGAGACCAAAACTGTACACAATACTCCAGGTGTGGCCTCACCAAGGCCCTGTACAACTGTAGCAAAACCTCCCTGTCCCTGTACTCAAATCCCCTCGCTATGAAGGCCAACATGCCATTTGCTTTCTTAACCGCCTGCTGTACCTGCATGCCAACCTTCAATGACTGATGTACCATGACACCCAGGTCTCGTTGCACCTCCCCTTTTCCTAATCTGTCACCATTCAGATAATAGTCTGTCTCTCTGTTTTTACCCTCAAAGTGGATAACCTCACATTTATCCACATTATACTTCATCTGTCATGCATTTGCCCACTCACCTAACCTATCCAAGTCACTCTGCAGCCTCATAGCATCCTCCTCGCAGCTCACACTGCCACCCAACTTAGTGTCATCCGCAAATTTGGAGATACTACATTTAATCCCCTCATCTAAATCATTAATGTACAGTGTAAACAGTTGGGGCCCCAGCACAGAACCTTGCGTTACCCCACTAGTCACTGCCTACCATTCTGAAAAGTACCCATTTACTCCTACTCTTTGCTTCCTGTCTGACAACCAGTTCTCAATCCATGTCAGCACACTACCCCCAATCCCATGTGCTTTAACTTTGCACATTAATCTCTTGTGTGGGACCTTGTCGAAAGCCTTCTGAAAGTCCAAATATACCACATCAACTGGTTCTCTACTGGAAACATCCTCAAAAAATTCCAGAAGATTTGTCAAGCATGATTTCCCTTTCACAAATCCATGCTGACTTGGACCTATCATGTCACCTCTTTCCAAATGCACTGCTATGACATCCTTAATAATTGATTCCATCATTTTACCCACTACTAAGGTCAGGCTGACCGGTCTATAATTCCCTGTTTTCTCTCTCCCTCCTTTTTTAAAAAGTGGGGTTACATTGGCTACCCTCCACTCGATAGGAACTGATCCTGAGTCAATGGAATGTTGGAAAATGACTGTCAGTGCATCCGCTATTTCTAAGGCCACCTTCTTGTTGAAGTCCCCCGGTGATTGTTCTTGCCGGCAGCGCTATGGCGGGTACAGATTTGGCATGCGGCACTGGATTCGACAGGTTGCTGTAATCTCAACAGGCGGCTAAGGGGACAAATTCCCCCCCTCCCCCCAAAGAGTTGCATTTATATAGTGCTTTTCATGATCACAGAACATCCCAAAGCACTTTACAGCCAATTAAGTACTTTTTAAAGTGTAGTCACTGTTGTAATATAAGAAACGCAGCAGCCAATTTGCACCCAGCAAGCTACTACAAACAGCAATTTGATAATGACCAGATAATCTGATTTTGTGGTATTGATTGAAGGATAAATATTGGCCAGGACAGCAGGAATAACTTTGAAATAGTGCCATGGGATCTTTACATCCACTTGAGAGAGCAGGCAGAATCTTGGTTTAACATCTCATCCTAAAGACGGCACTTCCAACAGTACAGCACTCCTGCATCAGTACATGAACCCACAATCTTCTAACTCAGAGACTAGTGTGCTATCCACTGAGCCATTGGTGAGAGGATGTTAGAAGCAAGTTTCAATTGGTAGGGTTAGTTTTAAATTTACATAAAAAGCAAATTTTCTCATGTTGCTTAAGCTCCCAATAATCTACAAATAATACCAGAGATGATGTTTTGAATTTCCATTTCAATCATAATTCTTATTGACAAATTTTTGTTGAAGGTATAGAGATAAGATGGACGAAATTGGGAGCAGTAACAGCCGCGAAGCGGGAGTTTCTGTGCTCGGCGTGGAAGTTCCGCCCCGTGATTTATATTCGGCTTACCTCCTCCGAGAGCAAATGGAGCGCAAAAGGACTGCGTGAATGCCACAGCGCTACGCGGTGGGACATGTAGAGCTGCTCTGTAGACAGGGCCCTCCCCTTTATTAAAGGAGAGGGCCAAGCTGCCAACTCTGCGGGAAACGGGGCTATCCCTGGACCACCAGGGAGCGGGATGCCATGGCAACAGCCCGGCACACAAGCGGAGTGCTGGGCTGCAAGGTCGCAGCACAGACCTTGCAATTGGGAAGGAAGAAGGCCATGACTGGTAAGTCGGCCATTTCTGTTTACATTCCCCACCCCTCCTTTAATGTTCACCCCGCATCGCAGCATCAACTTCAGCAGCAGCTTCAGGTGCTACTGAATATTCACTTCAGGGCACTGCGCACTGTGATGACATCATCATCACTACCGGTTACCGCCATTGCTAAACTCTCGCAGATCGGGGCCCAAAAGTTTCTCAAGTGAAAGTTAAATGAAGACTTTATAGAAGAGGTAGAAAATCAAGTTTAATAAATAAAATCGTTGCAGGTGATGTCCCAATTAATCTTTAGGGTTGATCGAGCTGTAGCCTTTATAGTTGCAATGTATGAACAAAACTCAACCTGCCGATGCATGGCCTGTTTCACAATGCTGTTCTTCACACTGCCACACTAAACAGTAGGGGGATTGATGAGATGGAGATATGTTAGTGTTAAATTAATTAACGAGGGCTTAACAATGACCTGTCCTTTGACGACCTGGCCTGAAGATGCTGGTTGGCTAATAAATCATATCCTAACCCCATCAGCTACATCCTTGTGCAAAAGCTCTTGGAGTATTTTAATGACGCATACTGAAAAAGACAGTGAGGTAGGGTTTTCATCAGAGTCAAGAATCGTCCAATTGGGTAAAGATAGCCCTTTCGTTTTCTAATTGGCTGTGCGAAGGCGCGGTGTCGCGAGGATGGACGTGTTGGGCGAACATTGGCGGGAATGTGGGGCGGGTCATATGATATAACCTTCAGGAATACATTCAACTAGACTTGGCACCCCGAACCTACACAGGCAACGAAGAATTCACTCTCAAGCTGCCTACCTCACTCTGGTATGTCTCATTTGGGGTGGAGGACGGCAGGAGGGGAGCTGATCGCTGCCAGCAGCGGCTGTTAGGAGTACCATGGAGCTGGAAGGGTCACACTCCTGCTCCTCCTGCCTCCACAGTAAGAGTAAATAAAACATTTTGTACTTGCCTTTTTGGTGGCAGTCGCTTGCTAGGCCACATGGATGCCTACACTGCTCAGGGTAGCCCAATTTTCCAAAGGTGTCTTTCAACAGGCATTAGACCTCTAATTAACATGTACGAGGGGCCTAATTCCTGGTTTAGGTGGTCGTCTGGAATGCTTAAAAAAACAGGCTCAACTAATTTAGCAGTGAGCCGAATGCCTGCCCTGATTCTGCGCAGGCCACTCTGCTGCTAAATTGGTCAGCATTGTGCCTCTTTTACATCCAAAAAACAAGTGCAATGCATACCAATTTCTATCCGAATATCCACACCAGATGCCCCATAATGGGCATGGTAATGTTAATGAGCTTTTTTCTCATTAACCAATTATTTCCACTAATGGCATTGTTATTTTTGCTCAACATGAATTATTGGATTAAAAAATTATTATTTTCAAGACAGTGGTAACTATGGAGCTACACTGCATGAAGAGCATTTTATTGTGCAGCCAAGTAAATTTTGTGTTGCATTATAACGAGCAGAGGTAAAATCAAGACTCTGTATTATTAGTTAAAGTTCTTTTCTGGTTATCAAGCATTTACATTTCAAAAGATGGCTAGCAGATGGTTCATTTTATTGATGCAAGAAGATTGGTTGCATTTTATTGCAGTAATATACACACAACCAATTAATCTCAAATTTAAATTTGGAATACTTTGATGATAAATTGCACCTTGCACTGTAATTACAGATACCAGATATTATACTTTTAATTCGGTGTGAAATTCTATTTTCATTTATTTTCACTGTTGCAATTTGAAAATAACTTAAGTAAATAAAAGGTGAGAGGCTAAAAATTAATAAGTTAAACATGTTTCAGTCAACGCACATCAATTGTAATTAACCTGACAAAAAATAAATGATTACTCCCCATTACATATCGACAAGACAAGAAATAATAGTGTTAAGATGTGTGATTTTATCAGGATAATTCAAATGAACCAGTCTGGGCATATTTAATCATGTTTACATATATAAGTAACCTGGACCTTCCTCAAATTATCAGTTCCTTATGACACCTTTGAACAAAAACAAATTGTGATGTGATGCTAAAGTATACAGTTCAATTCCTTAAGTTTCTCCTATCTCCCCTCATGCCCTCTCCAAGCTCATCCCATCCATCAGACCCACCTCCTGCTCACTTGAGCCCATTACATTATATTGAATTTTCTACATTACAATAGTGGCTGTACTTCAAAAGTACTGTATTGGCTGCAAAGTGCTTTGGGACGTCCTGAGGTCATGAAAGGCGCTATATAAATGCAAGTTTTCCTTCTATTCGCACTAAACTTTAGTCCATCTAACCTTGCCTCCTTGCTAGCTGACATTTTAAGTGGTTCCCTCCCCTCAGGTACGGCCTCACTTCTTTCAAAACCATTGTCATCACCCCCGCCTGAACATATCCACCTGCACAAAATCTAAGCTGATGCTGTACTGAGGGAGTGCTGCACCGTTGGAGGTGCCGTTTTTCGGATGAGACGTTACACCGAGGCCTCGTCTGCTCTCTCAGGTGGACATAAAAAAATCCCGTGGCGCTATTTCAAAGAAGAGCAAGTGAGTTCTCCCTAGTGTCCTGGCCAATATTTATTCCTCAATCAACAGCATTAAAACAGATTAACTGGTATTCATCACATTTCTGTTTGTGGGAACTTGCTGTGTGAAAAAGTGGCTGCCGTGTCTACTTTACAACAGTGACTACACTTCAAAAAGTACTTCATTGGCAGTAAAGTGCTATGGGATGTCCTGAGGTCGTGAAAGTTGCTATATAAATGCAAGTCTTTCTTTCTTTCAACCCATCTGTACATGCAAACTACTGTACCATCTCCAAACTCCCTTTCCTTTCCAAAATTCTTGAATTTGTTGCCATCTCAAAAATCTGTGCCCATCTTCCCTGCAACTCAGTGTGTGTGAATCATTCCAATCACGTTTCCGCTCCTAGCACAGCACTGAAATGACCCCAGTCAAAGTCACAAATGACATCCCCATTGACTGTGATCATGGTGCATTGTCCCACCTTGTACTCTTCGACCTCGCTACAACCTTTGACACTCTTCCAATGCTTCTCCTCCGTTGTCCAGCTCAGTGGGACAGCACTTCATGGCTCCACTCCAACATATCTGATCGTAGTCAGAGTATCTCCAGGAATGACCCCATACCATTCAGTCCAAAATCGCATGAGGATTTCCCCTTGATCCTTCTTCTCCTCCTCATCTACATACTGTCCCTTGGCAACATCTTCCATACACATGGGGTCAGCTTCAATCTGGATGCAGATAACACCCAACTCTACTTCTCCATCACCTGTCTCAGATCCTCCACGCCCTCTGTGTCGTCAAGCTACTTGTCCAATGACCAGTCTTGAATGAGTTGCAATTTTCTCAAGCTAGATTTTAGTAAGACCAAAGCTGTTGTCTTTGGTCATTGTTACCAAATGCACTCCCTGAAGTAGGTAGAACTTTTAGCAGCTCCTCCATGGTGCCAAGCCAGAAGTAGGCCTTTAAAGGGGTTAAAGTGATGCAATCTGGGAGGGGAAATGGGCTATGGCGGGATCAGCTGCATGTGGGATAATTAGTGCAACAAAGTTTACGTCCCCCTGGTTTTGGAGCATCATTTAGTGGTCCCTTTAAGGACTGCTGGTTCAGCCACTGGACATTCAATTCCACTGGAAAGACCACGTGCTGTGCACAGTGGAACACCAAAATTGCATCAGGGTCCTACAAATGGCGTATGACCCCAATTTAAATATTTTAAAGTGGCTCCTGCCTGTTTTGGGCAGGATCACTGGCTGCCTATTTCAAGGACCACTTGAATAGAAGATTGGGCAAGCCTTGGGCAATAAATAAGAGGTAGGCCTTTTTAAAAAAAATGTCTATTACCCTTGCATTTTTATAGTGCCTTTAATGTAGTAAAATGTCCCAAGGCGCTTCACAGGAGCAATTATCAAACAAAATTTGACACCGAGCCACATAAAGAGATATTAGGACAGGTGACCAAAAGCTTGGTTGAAGAGGTAGATTTTAAGGAGTGTCTTAAAGGAGGAGAGGTAGAGGCTGAGAGATGGAGAGGTTTAGGGAGGGAGTTCCGGAGCTTAGGGCCTTGGCAGCTGAAGGCACGGCCGCCAATGGTGGAGCTATTAAAATTGGGGAACTTCAGGAGTCCAGAATCGGAGGAGTGCAGAGATCTCGGAGGTTTGTAAGGTTGGAGGAGGTTAAAGAGATAGGGTCGGGGTGAGGCCCTGGAGGGTTATGAAAACAAAGTGCTGAGAATTTTAAAATCGAGGCGTTACCAGATTTACACTGAAAAACAGGTTGAAAGGTGAACATTAGTTGTCTCTATTTTCTAACTCCATGCTGATTATTTTTTATGGCCTCTATGCTTTTAAGAGGATTGTTGAAGCGTCATATAATGTGCTCTAGCATTTTCCTCCCTACAGGCATTAAACTAACTGACTATTTTTGTCAGGTTCCCATTTTGTTTCTATTTTTGAAAATCAGGATTCTCATAAAATAAATAACAATATCATTATTGAGTAGCATTGAGCAGAACTAAAATCCCCGTTAGTGGCTAAAAAAAGAATACTTTGTATCTCTTATGACTTCGATTCGTGCTCAACATTCGCAGATTCCCCATCATCCATACCGAATTTACAAATAAAATCATTCAAAAAATTGTTACCGCAGACATTTGTTTCTACAGAAATGTATTTTCTGATTGTGTTTGAAAGTAATTTTATACAAACTGTGTTTCTCCCTCTCCACCTTGCCATTAGTTCTGACATAATTAGACAAAGGTCTTGATTTTATTATGTGGGAACAGCTTAAATTAACTGGATAGTGAATCATTTTACACACTCCTGGTGGGTTAGCCATTTAAAATTCAAACAGCAGCTCTGTGATCATTAAAAAAAACACTTAGTGAGTATATTGTTTCCTTTTAAAGGTTCCTGGAAAATGACCATTTAAATCTGAGTATTACCTTGAAGATGTGGTTATCCACAAGGGATAACATTATGTATAATGTGCAACTTCAAAAAAAAATTACCATCAACACGTTTGTTGCATTCATCAATCTGATACTTGTGATGGTGAAGCTCATAGATTAATGATTGAAATTCACATTGTTTTAACTCCTTTCTAAAATAAAAAATAACTATTTGTGCCATCTCCTGAATAATGATTCCAGAAAAGACAAGCAATAAGTGAAAAAAAAATTAGCCACCTTGAGTAATTGTTCTGATTCCCCTCAAGCTGTAGCGCAGTCAGAATCTAAAGGATTGTTTCTGGAGGACCAAAGTCTTCAGTCACACAAACTAATGGCAATCCTGCTCATCAATCAGCCACCGCATCCCTCTTCCAGGTTTGTCTTCCCTTTACCATTTATTTCCCTTTGGCTTCAATTGTTCTCTTCTCTATAGCTGTGGCTCTCAGATGTTCAACCCTTGAAACTTCACTCGGGGCTCTGGGCAAAAGTACAAGTGTAGTCACTGTTGTAAGAAAAATTGAAAGAAAGAAGGAACAAAAGGAAAAAAGGTAAGAGAGAAAGTCTTGAATCTCTATAGCATCTTCAACGACCACCGGATGTCCTGAAACACTTTTGTGAAGTATTGTCACTGTTGTGTTGTTGGAAATGCAGCAGCCACAGCAAGCTCCTGCAAACAGCAATATGATAACAACCAGATAATCTGTTTTTGTTATGTTGATTGAGGGTCAAGTATTAGCTAGGGCAATGGAGAGAATTACACTGTTCTTCTTTGAAATAGTGCTGTGGGATCTTTTACGTCCACCTCAGAAGTCAGGGCCTCAATTTAACATCTGACCTAAAAGATGGTAGCTCTGACAGTCCAGCACTCCCTCAGTGCTGCACTGGGAATGTCAGCCTAGATTTTTGCATTCAAGTATCATGAAGTGGGCTTGAACCCACTATGTTCTGACTCAGAGGCAAGGCTGCTACCATCTGATACACAGCTGAAAATTAGGATTCCAGCAACAGAAGAAGAGGGGAATACATGTTGCGGGGGGGTAATTTTTCCCAGAAGTTCTAACTCTAGCAGTAGTGAGGCTCTGTGATATGCTGCTGGTTAACTAATATTCCACATCCAATCTTTCAATTCCAGATTTGCAAAGAAATGCCCAGAGTTTCTATACAGGGTCTGAGATTTATCATTACTTTTAGTTTAAACATAGAATAATGCCCATTGGGAACAAGAGATTGGATCATTCTATATATCGCAGTACCTATATTATATTAACGTTTAGCCCTCATTGAGACATTAGTCAATGCCAAATAACAATCATAACATTTGATAACATTTCTGAACAATTTAGGATCTTTTGCAAGCTAGGCACAATTATTAAATGTAGTACTGTATATTTGAAGGGGCAATAACAACATAAATCCACCTTCTACAGGCAAACATTAAGGAAATGATGATATTAAGAAATTTAAAACATTAAGAGCCAATTAAGTACTCTTTTGGAAATGTAGTCACTGTTGCAATGTAGGAAACATGGCAGCCAATTTGTGCACAGCAAGCTCCCACAAACGGCAATGAGATAACTTATAAGATAATCTGTTTTAATGTTGCTGGTTATGAGATAAATGTTAAAACAGACACTAGAAGAACTCTCCTGCTCTTCTTCAAATAGTGGCATGGGAACATTTAAATCCACCAAAAAGTTAGACAGGGCTTCAGTTTAATATGTCATCCAAAAGATGCCACCTTTAACTGTGCATTACTTCTTCAATAGTGCATAGAAATATCAGCCTAGCTTATAAATTCTAATCTTTGAAGTACAACTTGAACCCACTATCTTCTGACTGAGCCAAGACTGACAGATGAACAGCTTATGGACACTTTTATGTGCTCTCACCCAATAGACATTTTAGGGCCAACTAATATATCAGATCTACTGATCTTTATACCAGGAATTTTCTTGGGGCTTTTCTCGTTCCTTAACTTTGGCAAAAACCTTACAGAAGCCTCAAGGAAATTCTTGTCATTAGTCGTTCTTCCCATCGGGGAAATCATTAGTGTTCCAACACAGGTTACAACCTAGATAAAGCTAGGTATACTACAAAACTTGCTTGTTTGCAAAATTGAAGCCCATGGGCTAAAAGGGGCAGTAGCAGCAGGGATACAAAATTGGCAAAGGGATAGAAAACAGAAAGTTGTGATAAATGGCAGTTTTTCAGATGAGAGGGAGGTATACAGTGGCCCTCCCCAGAGTTCAGTACTGGGACCATTGATGTTTTTGATATACATTACTGACTTGGACAATGAGGAAGATAGCAATAGAATTCTAGAGTACATAGACAGGCTGGTGGAATGGGCGGACACATGGAAGATCATATTCAATGCAGAAAAGTGTGAGGAGATACAGTGTTGTAGGAAGAATGAGGAGAGACCATCCAAGATAAATGGTACAATTTATACGGGGTGCAAGAACAGAGAGACGCAGGGGTTTTTGTGCACAAATCTTTGAAGGTGGCAGGACAGATTAACAAAGCAGTTAATGTAGCATATGGTACCTGGGCTTTATAAATAGAGCCTAGTGTACAAAAGCCAGGAGGTTAGCTAAACCATTATAAAACACTAGTTTGGCACCAGCTGGAAAATTGTTTTCAATTCTGAGCACTACATTTTAGACAGGATGTGAAGGCTTTGGAGAGGATACAGAAGAGATTTACTCGAATAGTTCCAGGGATGAAGGATTGCAATTACGTGGATGGACTAGAGAAGCTGGGGTTATTCTCCTTAGAGCAGAGAAAGGCTTAGAGGAGATTTGATAGAGGTGCTTAAAATCATGACGGGTTTAAATAGAGTAAATAAAGAGAAACTGTTTCCAGTGGCACATGAGGAAAAACTTTTTTATGCAATGCGAGGCTAGGATTTGGAATGCACTGCATGATAAGGTGGTGAATACAGATTCATCAGTAGCCTTCAAAAGAGAATTGGAGAAACACTTGAAGGAGAAAAAATTGCAGTGAAATGGGGAAAGTGCCGAGGAGTGGGACTAACTAGATTGCTCTTCAAAAGAGCCGGCGCAGACTCGATGGGCCGAATGGCCTCCTTCTGTCCTGTACTGTACTATAATTCTGTGAAAACACACACTCTCTTTGATCACTCAAAGGCTTGCTAATTTTGTTATTAACTGTTTTAAAAATGTTTGTGATGCTTTTCTCTATCCTCAAATTGAACCTTCTCAGCCAATATCTTTGAACAGACATTCAGCAGCATCTGAATGCACCCATTCAGTGTTCCTTACCATCAGGCTGCAGAAGATTCTTTGGGCCTGAAGGAGAGGAAAATTGGACATCAATGCAATTAGTTATGTTTTTTGACTTGTGGGAAATTCATTATTCTGTTTCACTCAGTATTCACGGCATCACGGGGTTGAGCTCACGAGTTTAAGAGCTCATGGGGTTGTGGGTAATATAATAGCATGGATAAAGGATTGGCTAACTAATAGAAAACAGAAAGTCGGGACAAATGGGTCATTTTTCAGGTTGGAAAACGTAACTAGTGGGGTGCCGCAGGGATCTCAACTATTTACAATCTATATTAATAAATTAGATGAAGGGACAAAGTGTAACGTAGCCAAATTTGCTAATGATACAAAGATAGATGGGAAAGCAAGTTGTGAGGAGGACGCAAATAATCTACAAAGGGATATAGATAGGCTACGTGAGTGGGCAAATATTTGGCAGATGGAGTATAATGTTGGAAAGTGTGAGTTTATCCACTTTGGTAGGAAAAATAAAAAAGCAAATTATTATTTAAATGGGGAAAGATTACAAAATGTTGAGGTACAGAGGGATCTGGGGGTCCTTGTACATGAAACACAAAATGTTAGTATGCAAGTACAGCAAGTAATTAGGAAGGCAAATGGAATGTTGGCCTTTATTGCAAGGGGGATAGAGTATGAAAGTAGAGACGTCCTGAGACATGGTGTTGCTGAAACCACACCTGGACTACTGTGTACAGTTTTGATCTCCTTATTTAAGGAAGAATACACTTGCATTGGAGGAGGTTCACGAGGTTGATTCCTGAGATGAAGGGGTTGTCTTATGAGACAAATGGGTATGATCTGATAGACATTACAGAGACGTGGTCGCAAGGTGACCAGGACTGGGAATTAAATATTCAGGGGTATTTTACAATCCAGAAGGACAGACAAGAAAAGAAAAGGAGGTGGGGTAGCTTTACTGATAAAGGATAGAATCACTGCAATAGTGAGAAACGATATTGGCTCAAATGATCAGGATGTTGAAAGAGTTTGGGTGGAGATAAGGAATAATAAAGAGATAAAGTCACTGGTGGGTGTAGTCTATAGGCCCCCTAACAGTAGCAACTCTGTTGGTCAGAGCATAAACCAGGAAATAGTGTGGACTTGTAAAAAGGGAACAGCAATAATCATGGGTGATTTTAACCTCCATATTGATTGGACAAATCAAATTGGTCAGGGTAGCCTTGAGGAAGAGTTCGTAGAATGCATAAGGGATGGGTTCCTTGAGCAGTATGTAATGGAACAAACCAAGTGGCAGGCTATTTTAGATCTGGTCCTGTGTAATGAGACAGAATTAATAAACAATCTCCTAGTAAAGGATCCCCTTGGAATGAGTGATCATAGCATGATTGAATTTCAAATTCAGATGGAGGGTGAGAAAATTGAATCTCAAACCAGCGTACTAAGCTTAAATAAAGGGGACTATGAAGGTCTGAGGGCTGAGTTGGTTAAAGTGGACTGGGAAAATAGATTAAAGTGTAGGATGGCTGATGAACAGTGATGTACATTTAAGGAGATGTTTCACAACTCTCAAGAAAAATATATTTCAGTGTGGAGGAAAGGGTGAAAGCGAAAAGATAGCCATCCATGGCTAACTAAAGAAAGAAAGGACGGTATCCAATTAAAAACAAGGACATACAATCTCGCCAAAACTAGTGGGAATATACAGAAGATTGGGAAGTGTTTAAAAGCCAACAAAGAATGACTAAAAAAATGATTAAGAAAGGGAAGATAGACTATGAAGGTAAACTAGCACAAAATATAAAAACAGATAGCAAGAGTTTCTATGGGCCCAAGTATCCACAAGAAAAAAAACGGGTGCCCCTCTGAGCTGGGCGCCCGTTTTTCGCGCCTAAAATGGCGCCTAAAAAAATTCTCGGTATTCTCCACCTACCTGTAGGTCCTCTGGCCCTCGGCGCAGCCAGCACGAGCTGTGGGGGGGGGGGGCGGAGCCAGGTCCCGGCGCTGAAAACAGTGCCGGGACCTCTGCACATGCGCGCTACAGTCGGCACGCAAGTGCAGTAGCTCCAGGCGCCGAACTGTGTGGGAGGGGCCCGAAGCACGCAGCCCCTAGCCCTGGCTGAATGGCCTCACTGGGACTGCGTGAATGAGGCTCCTCCCACGGCCAGCTCCTGCTCACCGCCCCGACCAGACCCGACACTCGCTCCCCCCGCCCCCCCCACCCCCCCCCCGCCTCCGGACCAGACCCGACACCCGCTCCCCCCCCTCCGCCTCCGGACCAGACCAGACCCGACACCCGCTCCCCCCCGACCCCCCGCCGACCAGACCCGACCCGACACCCGCTTCCCCCCCCGCCGACCAGACACCCGCTCCTCCCCCCCGCCGACCAGACACCCACTCCTCACACCCCCGCCGACCAGACACCCGCTCCCCCCCCCCCCGCCGAGCAGACCCGACCCGACACCCGCTCCACCCCCCCCTCGCCCCGACCCGACACCCGCTCCCCCCCCAGCCCCGACCCGAGAACCGACACCCGCTCCCCCCCCCCACCGACTGACCCGACCCGACCCGTGCTCCTGTTCCCCGACCCGACCCGCCCCCCCCCCCCCCCCCCCACTGGACCCGACTCACGACTCCCGGACTAGATCCGATCCAACCTGATCTCTCCCTTCCCCACCCCCCGCTCTCTCTCCACCCCCCCGCTCTCTCTCTCTCCCTCCCTCCCCTCTCTCTCTCTCTCTCCCTCCCTCCCCCTCTCTCTTTCTCCCTCCCTCCCCCTCTCTCTCTCTCTCCCTCCCTCCCTCCCTCTCTCTCTCTCCCTCCCTCCCTCCCTCTCTCTCCCTCCCTCCCTCTCTCTCTCTCTCTCTCTCTCTCTCCCCCTCCCTCCCCCCCCTCTCTCTCCCTCCCTCCCCTCTCTCTCTCTCCCTCCCTCCCCCCCTCTCTCTACCTCCCCCTCTCTCTCTCTCTCTCTCCCCCTCCCACTCAGCGGCACGAACGGCTGCAGAATTCTCCCTGGCTGAAGCACTTTCACACAGGTAGGAAGATGGTTTATTTTATCTTTTCTTGGCTTATAAATATTTATTCAGGTTGGATTTATTTGTATAATATTTGTAGAAGTATAAATAAGGATTTATTGTTGAATTTAATGAGTTCCCTTCCCCCCCCTCCCCCCCACCTCGTTCTGGACGCCTAATTTGTAACCTGCGCCTGATTTTTTAATGTGTAGAACAGATTTTTTCAGTTCTACAAAAATCTTCACTAGCTCCATTCTACTTTAGTTTGGAGTACATTTTCACTGTGGAAACTTTCAAATCAGGCGTCAGTGGCCGGACACGCCCCCTTTTGAAGAAAAAATTCTGTTCTAAACGAGAACTGTTCTACCTGACTAGAACTGCAGAAAAAAAAATGTGGAGAATTGCGATTTCTAAAATAGTCCGTTCTCCACCAGTTGCTCCTAAAAATCAGGCGCGAATCATGTGGAAACTTGGGCCCTATAGGTATATAAAAAGGAAAAGAGTGGCTAGAGTAAATGTTGGTTCCTTAGAGGACGAGACATGGGAATTAGTAATGGGGAACATGGATGTGGCAGAAACTCTGAACAAATATTTTGTATCAGTCTTTACGGTACAGGACACTAACAATATTCCAACAGTGGATAGTGAAGGGGCTATAGCGGGTGAGGAACTTTACACAATCACAATCACTAAGGAGATGGTACTCAGTAAGATAGTAGGTCTAAAGGCGGATAAAACCCCTAGACCGGATGGCTCGCATGCTAGGGTCTTACGAGAAGTAGTGGCAGGGATAGTGGATGCATTGTTGTAATTTACAAAATTCCCTGGATTCTGCCCCTATTTAAAAAAGGAAGCAGACAAAAAGCAGGAAACTATAGACCAGTTAGCCTAACATCTGGTTGGGAAGATGGTGGAGTCCATTATTAAAAAAGCAGTAGCAGGACATTTGGAAAAGCAAAATTTGGTCAGGCAGAGTCAGCATGGATTTATGATGGGGAAGTCATGTTTGACAATTTTTGCTAGAACAGGGTAAGGTACCACATAAAAGGTTATTGCACAAGATAAAAGTTCATGGGGTTGGGGGTAATATATTAGCATGGATAGAGGATTGGCTATCGAACAGAAAACAGAGAGTAAGGATAAGTGGTTCATTCTCGGGTTGGCAATCAGTAACAAGTGGGGTGCCGCAGGGATCAGTGCTGGGACTCCAACTATTTACAATCCATATTAATGACTTGGAGGAAGGGACCGAGTGTAAAGTAGCCAAGTTTGCTGATGATACAAAGATGGGAGGAAAAGCTATGTGTGAGGAGGACACAAAAAATCTGCAAAAGGACATAGACAAGCTAAGAGAGTGGGCAAAAATTTGGCAGATGGAGTATAATGTTGGAAACATGCACTCACCCCCTTGCTCGTTGCCTTCACAGAATTCTGTTCTCGTATGGTGGCTATTGCAGAACTAGGAACTCCTCTGTTGACTCCTTCCTCGCTTCATGCTCCAGCCACTTGCTTTCCATTCAGCATCTCTCCATCCTGGTTTGCTTCTTGTTTCTTCTCCCTCTCAGCTGTGGCTCAGTGAGTAGCACATCAATTCTGAGTCAGATGGTCATAAGTTCAAGTCCCACTCCAAGAACTTAAGCACATCAATCTAGGCCGACTCCAGTGCTGCGCTGTTGGAGGTGCAGTCTTTTGGATGAGATTTTGACCCTGAAATTCCGGTCGGAGGCTTCTTTCGAACGAACGAAAGGAGAATTTTTACGAAATGACCAGGTTGTCCTGGAGGTGCCTGGGATTCCGGTAGGGAGGCCTTCTCTTCCTCCGCTGCAGAGCGTCCTCCAGGTTCTAATGCAGAAGGTGCAGTCACGTGTGACTGTACAACCAATCAGGTAAAGTATTCCACAGCTTTATCATTAATAGCAATGAAAACTCCATATCTATGAGTTCTCATTGCTATTAATGAGAAAAATAAACAAATACATTGAACACCATAATAAAAAATAAAAAACACACCTCACATAATTAAAATTAATTGAAATTAAAGTTAATAAAAGTCTTAGAAAAAAATCTATACTTTTCCGATTTTTAAAAAAGTTTTGTAATTAGGGTTAAAAATAAACATACCTTAGTGGGCAGGGTTTTTAACATTGAAATATGTTTTTTAAATTTTATTTTTATATGTTTTTGTATGTTTTAAAACACTTATGCTGGTAAAAGTAGACTATTCGCAAGAGTTTTCAGGACATTTGCTGGGCAAGAGATGAGTACATACCACAATCTTGCCCATGCGAATTTCCTGGCTGTTGGGATATGGACGATCTGTCAAGCCATTACTTGACAGATCAGAAAAGCCGTTTTTTGGCGCATGCGCTTTGCGTGCCGAAAACCGGCTTTTGCGATGCTTTCCCAGGTCCGTACACATCCGTATGGACCCGGGGAGGCCAAGATTTCTGCTCCAATAAACCAAGGCCCTATCTGCCCTCTTAGGTGGACGTAAAAGATCCCATGGTATTATTTCTAACATAAGCAGTGGAATTATTCCTGGTGTCCTAGCTAGTATTTATTCCTCAATAAACATAACAAAAAAAAAAGCAGATTATCTGGTCAATTGACTGCCATGTGTCCCACATTACAACAATGACTACACTCCAAAATACTTCATTGGATGTAAAGCGCTTTGATGCGTCTGGTGGTCATGAGTGCCACTATATAAATGCAGGTCTTTCTTTCTTTCTTTTCTCTCAGACTATACACTACTTGCAGAAGTCCCGCACATGTGTACTTTCCTTTTCAGTGGACACTCGATAACTCTTGTCCTCTCTTTCTGCAGGACAAAATGGAGCAGTGTACAAAGGTGAGGAGTAAGTAGCACTCAGCCTCATTATCCTCACCTAGACGGAGCGAGGGCTCTGGAAATCAGTGGCCCTTCAATAACGATGCGCATTGGAGATAGTGAAGCTGGCTGTTTACCTGAGCAAGGTCTCTGACCAATATTTGTATCCCTTCATGTACCATTAAAAAAAAATGCATTCAGCTAGCTTGACAACTTCAAGCTGCACTGCGAAGCCTGTCATCTGTGCCAAGCTAACTCATCTTCCTTTTCCCTTTAGAAACATAGAAACATAGAAAATAGGTGCAGGAGTAAGCCATTCGACCCCACAAGCCTGCACCACCATTCAATATAATCATGGCTAATCATTTTTGCAACTTTAGTACCCCATTCCTGCTTTCTCTCCACACCCCTTGATCCCTTTAGCTGTACGGGCCACATCTAACGCCCTCTTGAATATATCTAACGAACTGGCCTCAACAACTTTCTGTGGTAGAGCATTCCACTGGTTCACAATTCTCTGAGTGAAGAAGTTTCTCCTCATCTCGGTCCTAAACGGCTTACCCCTTACCCTTAGACTGAGACCCCTGGTTCTGGACTTCCCCAACATCGGGAACATTCTTCCTGCATCTAACCTGTCCAATCCCGTCAGAATTTTATATGTTTCTATGAGATCCCCTCTCATTCTTCTAAATTCCAGTGAATATAAGCCTGGTCGATCCAGTCTTTCTTCATATGTCAGTCTTGCCATCCCGGGAATCAGTCTGGTGAACCTTCGCTGTACTCCCTCAATAGCAAGAATATCCTTCCTCAGATTAGGAGACCAAAACTGTACACAATATTCAAGGTGTGGCCTCACCAAGGCCCTGTACAACTGCAGTAAGACCTCCCTGCTCCTATACTCAAATTCTCTCGCTATGAAGGCCAATCTGCTGCCAGGAGGTGGGTTGGTATTTCTTCTAGGTCCTTCACTGCAGCAAGAGGACAATTCCCCCATGGATGTACTGTCATATGCTCCATCCCTCCCAAGCACCAGCACAGAGATTGACAGTCCAGGTGAGTTAGACAGTGAGTCAGAGCCATCCTCATGACATATGGGCTATGGGGAAAGAGCGGGTGAGTGGGACTAGTTGGATAGCTCTTTCAAAGAGCTGGCACGGGCACGATGGGCCGAATGGTCTCCTTCCGTGATGGATGATTCTATGATTCTACATCACAGCTCAGTGAAAGTATTCTAAGAGGCCCGAGCAGGGAGTGGTGGCTGGGACAGCCCAGGAGAGCGTAGGTTTGTCTCACAGCTTTGCTGACGAGGACAAGATGCTGGCCGGAATTTTCACAGGAGTAGCCACAGGGAAAGCTGCAATTAAAGAGGCTTTTCCATAAACTAGGATATGCATTGTGCCTGCTTTTCAGGTGGAAATGGGGCAAAGCATATAAATATAAAGAAATAAATAACTTTCAGTTATAGAAACATAGAAACATAGAAAATAGGTGCAGGAGTAGGCCATTCGGCCCTTCTAGCCTGCACCGCCATTCAATGAGTTCATGGCTGAACATTCAACTTCAGTACCCCATTCCTGCTTTCTCGCCATACCCCTTGATCCCCCTAGTAGTAAGGACCTCATCTAACTCCTTTTTGAATATATTTAGTGAATTGGCCTCAACAACTTTCTGTGGTAGAGAATTCCACAGGTTCACTACTCTCTGGGTGAAGAAGTTCCTCCGCATCTCGGTCCTAAATGGCTTACCCCTTATCCTTAGACTGTGACCTCTGGTTCTGGACTTCCCCAACATTGGGAACATTCTTCCTGCATCTAACCTGTCTAACCCCGTCAGAATTTTAAATGTTTCTATGAGGTCCCCTCTCATTCTTCTGAACTCCAGTGAATACAAGCCCAGTTGATCCAGTTGATATAGCGCCTTTCATGACCTCAGGATGTCCCAATCACTGTGCAGCCAATTAAGCATTTTGGAAGTGTAGTCACTGTTGTAATGTAGGAAATGCGGTAACCAAATTGCGCACAGCAAGCTCCCACAAACAGCAATGTGATAAAGACCACATAATCTGTTTTAGTGATGTTGGTTGAAGGATAGATATTGGACAGGGCACCGGGGAGAACTCCCTTTCTCTTCTTTGAAATAGTGCCATGGGATTTTTTACATTCACCTGAGAGGACAGACAGGGCCTTGGTTTAACATCTGATTCAAAAGACACCACCTCTGACAATGCAGCACTCCCTCAGCATTGAACTGGAGAGTCAGCCTAGATTTGTGCTCAATTCTCTAGGATGGGACTTGAACCCACAACTTTCTGACCTAAAGGTGAGGAGTGCTGCCCATTGAGCTAGGGCTAACATTGCCCGGGAAGTGGTTCAACTGCTAAACCGATGGCTCCAAATTTGTTTAGCTGTTCCAGACTATCGCTAAAACAGATTGTAGGCACCTTGAATATATTAATTAGGGACTGAATGCTTATGGAAGGAGCCCTTGCTGAAATTAGTCAGCAGTGACCTGCCCCAATAAGCATTCTTCAACCCCCCCAATGAAAGGTAGTTTAAAAACCATTCAAGAAGGGTTAGGAGTGCTCCCTTGACTTCACAGGTGTCTCAATAGCCCCCATCTACCCCCAACCTATAGTCAACACCAACACCCATTCTCCCCCCCCCTGCCCGGGACTTACCTGCTGGTGAGTCAGGCTTGGCTGATATTAATGTCTTCCCTCTGGTGACTGAGCTGTCTGTGGAGGAACATCCAGCAAAATTGGCATGCCCCAAACATGTTGTTGCATCTCCAGGACTCATTTCAATCGATCCTTGGGCCTTTCGGTTCAGCGCAGTGTCCGGGTCCAAAAGCTGGCCCTGACAAAACTTAACCTCACGGAGTTGTAATACTTTGAGCATAGTCTTTTCTTATCAACAGCAATGATCAAAATGAAGAACTCAAGAGTGTTTTGCTTTTTCTTAGAGTCTTCCATTCAATTTAAGAGCTTAAGTTAGTTCTTAAAAGGGAAATAAAATATACAGGGCAACATTAGCATGAACTTTGTGAATCTGTTCAGATTGTAAGAAGATAAATTAATCACAGCTAATCATTATTTATAAATTTTCTCATGGCCTGTCAGGTTATATTCATAATCAAGCAAGTTCTAATTAATGTGGAATATGAATATCACAGGATTTGAGAATCTTTGCTGATTGATTGCTTGAGTGATTGCTCAGTATTGATGAAATAGGGCTCTTCAGCAATCAATCCATGTGACAAGGGAAGCTGAAAACATTAAATAAGGGGACATGGAATGAATATTGGGTAAGGTAATTGGCAAAACAGGTGAGAGGAGGAGAGATTTTTTGACACAGCGAGTTGTGATGATCTGAATGCACTGCCTGAAAAGAAGGTGGAAACAGATTCAATAGTAACTTTCAAAAGGGAATTGGATAAATACTTTAAAAGAAAAATTTTCAGGAAAGGCGGAGGCGGGGGTAGTGTGGGGTGGGGTGACTGGGACTCACTGGCCAGCTCTTTCAAATGCCAGCACAGACACGATGGGCTAAATGGCCTCCTTCTGTGTTTCTATGATTCTAAGGTCTCGAAATTCATTATTGTCCCATTTGAGGGCGGTAACATCCGGGAGGCGGGACATTTTGCTCCAGGCGCAGAAGTCCACCTCCACTCGCTAACTTCAGGTTACCATCCCCAGAAGGAAGTGGAGCGCTAAATCAAGAACTCCACTTCTTTCCTTAGGAGCTAACAGAACGCATGCCTCAGATCGTGTAGCGCTGCCGTGTACGAAGGGCAATTACGAAAGGCAGTGTGTTCCAGATCATCACATCTCACACAATTAAAAGGAAGGGCACAAGCTGCAAACTCTGTATAATGGGAAACCACTGGATGACAAAGGAGCGGGCGTGCCGCGCGATCAGCAGAGTGCCGGGCTGAGCGATCGTGGCAGCGACCCCACAAACAAACCGTCATCGGGGCAGCAATGAAAAGGGCAGATTTTTTTTCACAGCAGCCGGCCACCTCCCCTTTCCTGGTAGTAGCCAGCCACCCTATAAGGATCCACTGATGCTGTTCAGGGGGGCAAAACCCAATTTAGCGGCAGGGGCACTAACGGGGTGATGCGCACAGTGATGACGTCATGATCACCAGGCGATGGAGATCGGGGCCCAATGCCACATATCATAGAGGCACTTAGGACCCTTGGGTAGCGAGCCAATTAAAAGGTTAAAAGACTATTAATTGAGCCAATAAGGTCAAAGAAGGCGAGTTCTTTTCTGTAAATTGATCCAGATATAAGTACAGCCATTTTGACCATGTGGTCTCAGAAGGACAAAGACCTGGCTTAAAGCCAGAAGCTTGTTGCTGTCTGCCAGAAATAAAGTTATATTAAAACTACAATCAGAGTTCGTATTTCATTGGAAATTAAGAGATCTAACATAAGTCAAGCACTACCACTTCCCTTGGAGCACTAAATGGAGCAAGAGGGGCGGTAGTGGCAGAACACTGCACAATGTTCCGTGCAGCGCTGCCGGAATCACAGGCTTGTTCCCTCCCTCAAAGGGAAGGACCTGTACTGGCTGCTGTAAAAATGTAGCTTGAGGCAAGCGATAACTCTAATTTCGCCAGCTAGCATTAACCGTAACACCAATAAATATGGCTAAAGATCAGGGCTTCAGAATCCAGATCCTTTATTATGCGTGGTGAACTCTAGTGTATAAAAAAATAGAATATCACTAAATTTCATGCAGTACACCATCAGGAACTATACAATAATCGCTGAACGATTGGATAAAGCAGCAATAAAGATAAATTACTTACAGAGGTCTAATTCCTAACTAACAATAAGTTAAAGATTTAACAGCCAAATGGATGACTGGCTTCTTCACTCTGTCCCGAATCCGAAAGTGCATCACCCAGTGGCGGGAAATGGTAAGACACAATATGGGGCTGGACTTTCCACTTCACGTCGCCCATATATCGCCCAAAACTGACCTCTATCGCCCATTTTGAGGAAAAAGTGGAAACTAGGCCAGAAAGATTGCCGGAGAAATAAGCCCCCAACTTTCGGCTCACTTCGCCGAACTGATCGCCGAGCTTATCGGCCACATATGGCCCATCCCAACTTTCAGCACATCACCATCACAAGGCCAGGCTGATTGCTTGTCGAGAATGTGACTGCGTAATAGTTGCTTTTTCCGGGCTTTACTGAAGGAAATGGGCACTACGGACGCCATTTTGAAGATTGGAGGAAGGGTGGAGGCAGCTAAAAAATCATGTTTAGATAGTTGTGAGTTATTTAAGGGTCCTTTATAGATAGATCTACTCATATTATTAATTATGTTTAATTTTAATAATAGTAGCCTAGTGGATTTGGCATTTTTTAATGAAAAGTGCATTTATACCAAGTGAAAATAATTATTAAAAGTGATGGGTCCTAGTATTAGACTGGGGCTGGAATAGAGTATTAGACTGAGATTGGTATTTAGACTGGGGCTTGTATAGAGAGATTAGTTTAATAGATTGTCATTCTTTAGTGAAAAGTGCATTTATAGCAATGGAAAATAATTATTGATAGTGATGGGGTCTATGCTTTCTGCGCCATTACGCGTAACTGCTTACAAGCTGGTTTCTAAAAGAATTAATCGAAGAGGTGGCAGTAAAATGCGTAGACAGAGACAGAGGAGGCGAGCGTACAACCAACGAAGGTACAAAGAAATTCAATCTTACCTCAACTTTTCTGAAAACGCGTGTCTTAGGAGGCTGCGCTTCCGGAAGGAGGTCATCGATGAGATTTGTGAGCTCATCAAGGGGGATCTTCAGCCTTCTAACACCATCAGAACCGCACTGTCCGTTGAGGTAAAGATTACTGCAGCCCTAGCCTTCTACGTATTGGGATCTTTTCAGGCTTCAGCTGGCAACATCTATCATATCTCTCAGCACACCACACACTGCTGTATTCGGCAGCTGACTGAAGCCCTTTACGGCTCGCAGGATGGAATTTATAAACTTCCCTATGACCAGGGAGGCACAGACCGGAAGGGCTTTGGGTTTCTCCAGTCTAGCAGACTTACCCAAGGTGCAGGGAGCATTAGACTACACGCACATTGCCCTGAAAGCCCCCTTAAAGAACACGGGGGTGTTTCATAACATAAAAGGGATCCCACTCCCTAAATGTGCAGCTTGTTGTCGACCACAAACAAATAATCATGACAGCAAATGCTATATTTATTGGCAGCATCCATGATGCGCACATCCAACGTGAGAGTGCTATCCCTGACCTGTCTCAATCAGCCAGGGATATGGACTTGCCAGTTGGCTGATGACCCCAATGCATAATCTCGTCACTGAAGCAAAGAAACATTACAATGAAAGCTACATAGCGACACGCAACATCATCGAAAAAACAATTGGAGTCCTAAAGCAGCGCTTCAGATGTCTGGACCATTCGAGTGGCAGCCTACAGTACTATCCTGACAAGGGCGCTGAGTTTATTGTGGTGTGTTGCATGCTGCATATCCTAGCTATAAGGAGAGGACAACTAATGTCAGATGGGGCTGCAGGTCCACCTCCAGAAGGAGGGGAGATGGAAGAGTCAGCCGGCGAGGAGCAAGAGAAGGGAGAGGCGAAAGAGGAGACTGGTGAGGACCTAGGGGAGGGCAATCAGCCTGGCGATCTAGCCCTAGTCCCACCCCCGAAGACCAGTACCCAGTGGCAGTTACATGGCTGCTAAGCTGTTGTGTCAGCAGCTCATTTATGAACACTTTTCATGACCTTTCATTGTGGATATTCGCATTTACATTTACATTTACTGTTGAGCAAAAGTTGCATTTGCGTAGAGTTACGTTTCTGCCTTGCCTGCAGTGGCCTGGCATTTTCATTACTGCTTAAGTTAAGTAAACTTTTGTTACAATAATACAATGCTCAAGTAATGCAGAACAATTGTTAAAATGTTATGCTTAATGTAACTGTGAAAGAATGCGCAACCATTGTTAAACTCAATAAAAAAATTTATTTTACAGAATGAATGATTAAAAATATTTTATCAACACCCTCCCACCCGCCCCCCCCTGCAATCCACTCCTCCCCCACCCACCACAAACAACAAAGAACGAATGAACTTAAAAAAAAATTAACAATTATTATGAAAATACAACCCCCCTCCCTACCTGCGGCCACATTTCCCTCCAGGTCCTTTCCCACCCCATGTTTTAACACCACCCGCCTGTTTTGGTCCCCGCAGACCGAGACGAAGCTGGCATGCAGTAGGCAACGACAAGACTTCCTGCCGTGATGATGATGTGGGAGTGGAAGACGAAGCATGATGATGTTCGTCTTCCGAGTCAGGAGGAACGGTATCCTCCGTATTCACTTGAGTGCTTTGGGTTGCACTTGGACCCAACATGACACCTTGGGTGCAGCGCCATGTCCAGCCAGCGATGCATGCCGAAGGGCATTGGTTGCAGCGGTCTGCCGTGCTAACTCAATTTGCATGACAGACCAGTTGGAGAAGTTTGTGGAGAACTGATGAAACCCCTGGATAAGCTCGCGACCTATCCCTGCATATGGAGATCAAGCACTCCGTCTGCCCTTCTAAGGTAGGCGATTGCTCAACTCGCTGACCTAACCTCCGTGGGGTCGGTGTGTGCAATATGTCGCGCCTTGGCGTTGCTAGTTGCACATCGCTTGGTCCTGGTGCCTCATCGCTCTCAATTGAGATGACCGCAGGTTCATCCCCCCCCACATCAACAGCAGCCTCATGCAGGAGCTCCAGCTCTTCTTCATCCTCCTCCTGCTCCTCCTCCTCCTCTAAGCGAGGAAAGTGCTCACATTCCTCCAGCTCCTCTAGTTCCTCCCGATCCACCGATGGAGAAGGTGAAGGTACTGGTGCCAACTGCACCTGTACAGTGTATCAGGTTTACCTTAAAAACACATATGATGACATATGATGACATTTTTACAGAGCTTATCAGAACATGCACCTAGTTTACTCCTGCACCTATTTTCTATGTTTCTATTTTCTATAACGGTGAACATTACCAAGAGATGTTACATATCAATACTTTTTTACTACCCCAGAAAGCTGTAGCTGCTGCAATCCCTGCTTCTTATGCCCTGCTTCTTATGCATGCATGAAATGACATGACATCATTCGTACCTCATAAGCACATTACAAGTATATTGCATTTTGCATTACATACTTAAGTTTTTAATACTTTTTAATACAGTTCGTCAAATTAAAAATTACTCACGAGACACATGGCTGGGTTCGGCCAGACCACGGGTGGTGGCCGAGTGGCTATCACGGCCAACCAGCGCAGCCGTACGCTCTTCGATTTTGGATAAATGGCTGCAGCTGAGCAATGCCGCCCT